>NC_041392.1:362139582-362146872 GCF_002162155.2 Triticum dicoccoides
AATCCTACCGAGTGGTAAGCCAGACTTCCACTCGGAGGCTTAGCTGCAGTCCAAGTACTCACCTAAGTAATCAAAAATCCTACCGAGTGGTGAGCCAGACTTCCACTCGGAGGCTTAGCTGCAGTCCAAGTACTCGCCTAAGTTATAAAAATCCTAGCGAGTGAAGAGCAAACCTCTCACTCGGAGGCTTAGCTGCAGCCCAGTGCTAGCCTAAGTTATCAAAATCCTTCCGAGTGAAGAGCAAACCTCTCACTCGGGGGCCTAGCTACAGCCCAGTGCTAGCCTAAGTTATCAAAATCCTACCGAGTGAAGAGCAAACCTCTCACTCGGAGGCTTAGCTGCGGTCCAAGTACTCGCCCAAGTTATAAAAATCCTACCGAGTGATAAGCCAGACTTCCACTCTGAGGCTTAGCCGCAGCCCAGTGCTCGCCTAAGTGGACTAAGGAATAAGTTGATTGCAATAAAGGCGCCCTGCTTTGAACCTGCAAAAGACATTTCGAGCCAAAAGCAATCGTATTCAAGCACCAAATTCAAGTTCGAATCGATATCTAAAGGAACCGAAAGTGCTCAGGTGCTAAGCCCGTTAAGGTTTATCGGTTACAACTCCACTCGGCATACCGAGGCAAATTTAAAGCGTCGAGCTTAGAAGAAGTTTTTTACCCCTCCTACGGAGGGCTGGAAGGTGCAACAAACTCATCAAGATCAATTCCGTCTGCGATCCGAGTGGCAGCCGCAAGGAAAGTTTCCATAAAGGACCTGAAGTCGTGTTTCTTGGTGTTGGCCACCCGGAGGGCCGCCAGCTTCTCTTCTCGCGCATCTTTGCAGTGGACTCGGGCCAGACACAGAGCAACATCTGCACCGCACCGAGCCGAGGACTTCTTCCACTCCTGCACTCGACCAGGGATCGTGTTCAAGCGAGCCATCAGCGACTCAAGGTCATTCTGAAGTGTCTCCCCGGGCCACAGCGTCGAGTCGATGCGAGATGTGGCGACCTTCAGCCTTGCAAGATAGTCCACGGCAGCTGCAACACGGGACTCCAGTCGGAAAACATTCATGGCAACTTCGCCGTTCACCGGAGAATTGACGGGGTCGAGGTTTGGTTCCAGCCGGCTAGTTTCTTCTTCAAAGTTTTGACAAAATTCTGCAAGGACGATCACCGAGTCAAGGTGAAGGTCGAATGGAAAAACCATGATTGGAAATAATTGCCTAGCATAGAGGTTTACCTTCAAGCATAAGAAACAGCTTCTTGGCAAGACCACTCAGGAAGGCCTCCAGATCATTTGTCTTCCCAGTCAACTTACTGACTTGGTCGGTCAGGGCAGCTTTATCAGTTTTCAGTCGACTGACCTCCTTGTTGGCGATCCCAAGAGCAGCTTTCAGATTGGTATTGTCTTGTTCAAGTTTGGTGACTGAAGCTAACTTCCCGTCAGCAAGCTTGATCTTCTCAGCTAGTTCAAGGTCTTTTTTCTGTTGGGCCTCCCTTACCTTACCTGCAAGTTACAGCAAGATCAGATTTTGAAACAAACGAAGGGGAAGATCAGTCGTCAAGGTCTCACCAAACATACCTTCGGTCTCCTCCTTTGCCTTCGTCAGTTTCTCCTGAACCAGCTTCAAATTCAGCTCGAGCTGAACGTGCTTGTTTTCCAGCTCAGAGTAGCGAGCCACAAGATCACAGGAGTTCTGCGAAGAACCAATCGACTAAATGTCAAATATAATTCACTTCCGAGTGAAAAAGGAAAAATCACACGTTTCTAAGACTACAGCCGAATACAAGCATTCGACCGTAGTCTCGGGGACTACACCCAGTGGGTGCACTCAGCGTGCCCCCACTAATCCTATCGAAGATAGAGTCGACCAGTCGACCTCAACAAAAAAAAGAGATGTATTCTTTAAGACTGTAATCGACTGCAAGCAGTCGACCACAGTCTCGGGGACTACACCCAGTGGGTGCACTCAGCGTGCCCCCACCGGTTTGCGAAATCCATTCGACATAGTCGAATGATGCAAATACTTAAATTATAAAACCTAAAGCCGACTGCCAGCAGTCGACCTTAGCCTTGGGGACTACACCCAATGGGTGCACTCAGCGTGCCCCCACTAATCCTATTGAAGACAGAGTCGACCAGTCGACCAGTTTGCGAAATCCAGTCGACATAGTCGAATGACGCAAAGACTAAAATTATAAAGCCTAAGGCCGACTGCCAGCAGTCGACCTTAGCCTTGGGGACTACACCCAGCGGGTGCACTCAGCGTGCCCCCGCTAACACGGAGTCTAAGTCGACACACCCACTGGGTGACTACTATAAATTCTGGAAAGAAAAGTTTTTGATAGCATATCCTAACAGAACAGGCGGTGGTCGACTGACCTGAACATTGCTTTGAAGGGCGGAACTGGCGTCGTAAGCTGCCTGGCTCGCATCCCGGATGGTCCTTAACTGCTCCATCATGATCCCTGCCTGGCGTATCGCCTCCTTCGCGGCGCCAGCTTGGTCCTCTGGGACGTGGTGCGTCGTGAAGAGGGAGGGCTGCTGAGCACTCGTCAGTGGATCTGCGAAGGACACAGTGTGTCGAGTGGTATTCTCTTCCTCCGCAATCAGAGTCTCAGGCGCCGTCACATCCTGGGGCACCCTGCTGGCAGACGTTTTCCTACTCTTTCTGCGCTTCAGCGGTTCCTCATCCTCATCATCATCAGGGAGAGTGATAACAACATTGGGTGGAGCTACAGAGAAGAATCAGGATTAGAGATCATGAGTCAGTCAACTAAAAACGGCGTTAAGAATATAGTACCTGGTTTTGAGGTTGCTGCGTCCTCCATCTCATGGTCATCAGCCCGGGCTGAGGTCTCAGAAGTAGCAGCACTGCAACTCTAAAGAATCAGTCGACTAACTTCAGCGTCAACCAGAGACAAGGTTCACACAAAATAAGAAGACTTAAGCAGCATGATTACCCTGATATGGTGGGGATGGACACCTTCATCTTCGGAAGGAGCTTGGTCGGCTTCGACGGAGCCGCCCGGGGCTGCTTCGGCGCCTTTTCAGTCGGTGCCGGAGAGGTAGTCCGAGGGCGCTTGGTCGACTGTGCAACGGTCGCAACCCCCTTGCCACGTTCAGTCGAAGGGTCGTGGACAAGCTTTGACCGCCTTTCTGAGCGCGGTGGTACGACCTCCTCCTCCTCTTCTTCCTCGTCTTCAGCGTCATCTTCATCACCGTCATCGTCGTCATCGTCATCATCATCCTCAGCAACGTCCGAGTCCCATTCCTCCTCCTCCTGGCTCTCGCCCCCACTCGCCTCACCCTCCTCAGTCGGAGCCTGTGCTCCATTGGGCATCGAGTACAGCTCGGTGAGGGCCTGATAGACATCAAGACAAGGATCAATCGACCAATTGGCAGAATAAACAGAAATGAATATGACAAGAACACAGTGGAGAGCAGAGCAGGCATACCTTGTTTCGATCACTGTTGTGGTCGAGTGGAGGAATCCTTCTGGCTCCGCGTGGGTTATCCTTGTTTCCGGTAACGGCGGCCATCCATCTTTCCAGAGTGACATCGTCGACTGCTTCTGGATGGACTCGAGTCTCGTCTTCAGTCCCACAGTACAACCACATGCAGTGGCTCCGGAACTGAAGGGGCTGGATACGACGCCTAAGGAAAACCTCCAGGAGATCCATGCCCGTCACTCCCTTCCGAACCAACTGTACCACGCGCTCCATCAACATCTTCACGTCAGCTCTCTCCTCCGGAATCAACTTCAGAGAGGAGGGCTTGTTCACTCGGTCCATGGTAAACTGAGGGAGTCCACTCGACTGCCCCGGCGTCGACTGATCCTGGCAGTAGAACCAGGTCGACTGCCAGCCTCTGACTGACTCGGGAAAAGTCATGGCTGGGAAGGTGCTCTTATTCCTCACCTGGATCCCCAGGCCCCCACACATTTGGACGACTCGGGTTCTTTCGTCGCCTGGGCTCGCCTTCTTCACGGTCTAAGAGCGACACGTGAATATATGCTTGAACAATCCCCAGTGCGGTCGACAGCCCAGAAAACCCTCACACATGGACACGAACGCGGCAAGATATGCGATATAATTTGGGGTAAAGTGGTGGAGCTGCGCTCCAAAGAAGTTCAAGAAACCACGGAAGAAAATACTCGGCGGCAAAGAAAATCCACGATCAACATGGGTGGCCAAGAGCATGCACTCACCCTCTTCTGGCTGGGGCTGCCACTCCTTCCCCGGAAGCCTCGCAGCTCCATGAGGGATCAGACCCTCATTGGCCATGTCGAGGAGATCTTTCTCCGTGATGGTCGACTGGATCCAATCTCCTTGGACCCAGCCCTTCGGCAGGCGGGATCTAGACGAAGACCCGCCGCGGCTGGTGGATCTCCCCTTCGCCTTCTCCGTCGCCAACGCCTTCTTCGTGCGTTCCAGCGCCGCCGTCTTCTCCTTGGCCATGGTTGCCGGTGAGACGCGCGAGGAGAAGTTGCGCGGAGGTGAGAGCGAGCGCGCTGGACGGAGACGAAGGGAGCAGAGAGAGAGAATGCTGAGGCACTGTACAAAAAACCTTCGCCGGGCGTATTTATAAGGTCCCTTCCGAGTGGATGACAGGTGGGCCCGGTCGATCTAATCATATCCAGGAACAGTTATGCAGGCGAGATACGTTGTGATGCCCCCGATTCAATCGTACACTAATCATGCACGCAAACGTGTACGATCAAGATCAGGGACTCACGGAAAGATATCACAACACAACTCTAAAAACATAAATAAGTCATACAAGCATCATAATACAAGCCGGGGGCCTCGAGGGCTCGAATACAAGTGCTCGATCATAGACGAGTTAGCGGAAGCAACAATATCTGAGTACAGACATAAGTTAAACAAGTTTGCCTTAAGAAGGCTAGCACAAACTGGGATACAGATCGAAAGAGGCGCATGCCTCCTGCCTGGGATCCTCCTAACTACTCCTGGTCGTCGTCAGCGGGCTGCACGCAGTAGTAGGCACCTCCGGGGTAGTAGTCGTCTGGCTCCAGGGCTCCAGCATCTGGTTGCGACAACCAGGTAGAAGGGAAAGGGGGAAAAGAGGGAGAAAAGCAACCGTGAGTACTCATCCAAAGTACTCGCAAGCAAGGAGCTACACTACATATGCATGGGTATATGTGTAAAGGGTCAATATCGGTGGACTGAACTGCAGAATGCCAGAATAAAAGGGGGATAGCTAATCCTGTCGAAGACTACGCTTCTGGCAGCCTCCGTCTTGCAGCATGTAGAAGAGAGTAGATTGAAGTCCTCCAAGTAGCATATCCAAGTAGCATCTCCAAGTAGCATCTCCAGTAGCATCGCATAGCATAAACCTACCCGGCGATCCTCCTCTCGTCGCCCTGTAGAAAAGCGATCACCGGGTTGTCTGTGGAACTTGGAAGGGTGTGTTTTATTAAGTATCCGGTTCTAGTTGTCATAAGGTCAAGGTACAACTCCAAGTCGTCCTGTTACCGAAGATCACGGCTATTCGAATAGATTAACTTCCCTGCAGGGGTGCACCACATAACCCAACACGCTTGATCCCATTTGGCCGGACACACTTTCCTGGGTCATGCCCGGCCGCGAAAGATCAACACGTCGCAGCCCCACCTAGGCACAACAGAGAGGCCAGCACGCCGGTCTAAACCTAAGCGCGCAGGGGTCTGGGCCCATCGCCCTGAGCACACCTGCACGTTGCGTGGGCGGCCGGAAGCAGACCTAGCCTAGCAGGCGTTCCAGTCCAATCCGGCGCGCGCCGCTCCGTCGCTGACGTCTGAAGTGCTTCGGCTGATACCACGACGTCGGGATACCCATAACTACTCCCACGTAGATGGTTAGTGCGTATAGGCTCGTAGCCAACTCAGATCAAATACCAAGATCTCGTTAAGCGTGTTAAGTATCCGCGAACGCCGAACAGGGCCAGGCCCACCTGTCTCCTAGGTGGTCTCAACCTGCCCTGTCGCTCCGCCACAAAGTAACAGTCGAGGGCCGTCGGGAACCCAGGCCCACCTCTACCGGGATGGAGCCACCTGTCCTTTCAGCCCCCTCGTCAGAATCACTTGCGGGTACTCAATGAGCTGACCCGACTTTAGTCACCATCTGTATAGTATGTATGTATGTATAGTATATACCCGTGATCACCTCCCAAGTGATCACGGCCCGATAGTATAGCAAGGCAGACTGACAAGAATGTAGGGCCAATGATGATAAACTAGCATCCTATACTAAGCATTTAGGATTGCAGGTAAGGTATCAACAAATGTAGCGACAATGTCAGGCTATGCATCAGAATAGGATTAACGAAAGCAGTAACATGCTACACTACTCTAATGCAAGCAGTATAGAAGAGAATAGGCGATATCTGGTGATCAAAAGGGGGGGGGCTTGCCTGGTTGCTCAGACAAGAAGGAGGGGTCATCGGTGACGTAGTCGTCCACAGGGGCATCAACATCGTCACGGGGGCTACCGGAGAGAAGGGGGGGAGAAACAGTAAATACATAGCAAGCAAGTACATAACAGGTCAACAAGCAGAGCTAGACGTGTTCTAACGCGGTATGAGGTGATACCGGTGAAGGGAGGAAACATCCGGGAAAGTACCCCAAGTGTTTCGTGTTTTCGGACAGATGAACCGGAGGTGAAATGTTGCAGGTTCTCTATGCTAGGGACGCGTGGCGGACGAACGGGCTGCGTATCCGGATTCGTCTCGTTGTTCTGAGCAACTTTCATGTTGAAAATATTTTAATCCGAGTTACGGATTAAAAGATATGATTTTCTAAAGATTTTATTAATTTCTGGAATTTAAATAATTATTTAATCCAACATTATCCAGAATAGTAAATGCTGACGTCAGCATGACATCAGGGTGATGTCAGCAGTCAACGTTGACCATTGACCTGGTCAACCTGACGTGTGGGTCCAGTGGGACCCACCTGTCATTCTCTGTTTAGTTTAATTACAGATTAGTTAATTTAATTAGTGATTAGGTTAATCTAATCAGGATTAACTAACTTAATTAATTACTTAATTAATTAATTAATTAATATTTTAATTATTTTAGTTGTTATTTATTTATTTAATATATTTTATTATTATTATTATTATTATTATTTTAATTCCTTTTTTTTCTTTTCCTTTTTTAAACGTTCTGGGTCGGGCCCCACGTGCCATAGGCACAGGGGCCATAGCGGGCAGGCGGGCGAGCGGGCGTCGGGCACAGGCAGCCCGTATGGGCGCTGCGGGCGCGACCGGCAAGGGCAACCCACCCGGGGCGCCGGCGACCA
>NC_041392.1:362147689-362160641 GCF_002162155.2 Triticum dicoccoides
CGAGGGGGGGCGCGGCACACCAGGGCACGGGGAAGGGCAGCCGCAGCTGCGGTCGGCGCGAGCGCGCGACCGTGGGCGCGCGAGCGAGCGGGAGGAGGGGGGAGGCGGTGCGGTGGCCGTGGTGCCGTTCGGCGATCCAAACGGCGCGACGGAACGGTGCCGGGAGAGAGAAGAGGAGGCCGGGGCCTCACCGAGGGAGTGTAGGGGACGGGGCCATGGGCTCGATGAAGGTCGGGGTCGGCGGCGACGTTGGGGAGGCGGTCCGGCGAGGCGGCGTTGTTGAGGCAGCGGAGCGGTCCTCGGGTGTCGGCGGTGTCTTGCGGCGTCGGGCGGCGGCATGGGCGACGTGGCGATGACGGCGACGCAGGGGAGGACGACGGCGTGACGGTCCGGCGAGGAGGCGTGGTCGAGGCGATGAGGCGACGTCGGGCGGTGGCATCGTCGGGGCGCCGCGGCGAGGCGCCCAGATCGAGGGAGGGAAGGAGGCGAGGAGGACGGCGATGGGGCGCCGCCGGGATGGGCGCCGGCGGCGGGGCGTGAGGCGGCGCGGTCGCCGGTGTTAGCTGCCCCCGATCTGGATCGGGGGGGAGGGGGAGGGAGCGAGACGTGGGGGATCGAGGGGAGTGGGGGGTACCGGTTAGGGTTTCTGTCGGGTGGGGGGATAAGGTGGGAGCGGGGTGGGTCGGCCGGCTGGGCCAGTCGGCTGGGCCTTTGCCCAGTTGGGCTGGCCAGCTGGGCCACAGATGGCCCAGTGGGGGGTGCCTCTTTTTATTTTTAGTTAGATTTGTCTTTTCCTTTTATTTATTTCATTTTTCTATTTTATTTCATTTTAATATATTTAGACATTTTTAAAAAGGGTGTTTGTTGCACTATAATCACCTATGCATTTAACTGCACACTCCGAACATTTTAGTTTAATATTTTGAAAACTTTGTCGCTTGACATTAATTTGAATTTGAATTTGAAAAGGTTTCGAATCATTGCGAGGTTAGCAACAATAAGAGTGGTGATGTGGCATCATTAACGTGGAATTACTGTAGCCTAATTATCCGGGCGTCACATACATGGCGAAGAAAGCGGCGCGGGGATCGAGGCGTCTATGTCCCGTCCCATCCTAACGCCGCGGTCCGCTCCGCTTCGCGCGCTTCCCCAAATTTCGCATCCCGCGGAATCCGCGAACGGCAGATCGGTCTGTCAGACGCGGGATTTCCTGCGATCCGTCGCTCGGAAATCGTTAAAGCCCGAAAGATCACTCGATGAAAGAAGAGAATGGATCGAGTCGACTGAAGACAAGTTGCTCACTACCAACGAAGAGATTCTTTGGTCCAGAACAACGCACGACCAGTGTGCAAAAGTTAATCGGAAACAACATCAACTCCTTCCTCACTCGAAGCCTCAATCCATTCGGGGGCTAATGATGGGGTCATGTACCTAGGGTAGGGTCACTGACCTGATCTAAGTACCCTACCCAAAGACACCCTTAGAAGAGGTCACCTTCCAGTCGACCAACGAGGGACTCACTCGACTGACTTGAAGGACTCGACCACGAAGACTCACTCGACCACCAGAAGGTCAAGAGGCACTCTGCACTGCAACGGCCTGTAATTAAGTAGACTTTATGATAGTAAAGACACTTTATGTGGGGCGTTACCAGTAACGCCCCAGACTTAACTCACCTTAAACCCTCTCCTACGTGGGCTGGCTGGGGTCCTGGCGCACTCTATATAAGCCACCCCCCTCCACAGGTAGAGGGGTTCGGCATCTTGTAACTCATATACATATAATCCACTCGACCGCCTCCGGGCTCCGAGACGTAGGGCTTTTACTTCTTCCGAGAAGGGCCTGAACTCGTACATCCCTTGTGTTTACAACCTCTCCATAGCTAGGACCTTGCCTCTCCATACCTACCCCCCACTCTACTGTCAGGCTTAGAACCACGACACCGCTTGCGGGCCTTCAGCGGTAGTACCGCTTGGTGTGGGCGGTAGTACCACTCAGGCTATAACAGCTAGCTCTCCTTCCCTTGCTCCCGCGCGCACTTGGCCTTGGCCCGTAGGCTCTCCATGATCTCCTCGGATGGACCTGAGTATGCACAAGGTCCGCGCTTGAGGTAGCATCCGTGTCTTACATGCAGAAAGGGAAGATACGGAAAGGAGCGAGTTCACCTTGTGTCCAATGGCGTATGCTTGAGGTCTCAAGATGTGGGCACTAGGGGCTTGGGGAGAAGTCGTAGTGTACATGGGGATGATCATAGGATGCTCCGCATCATCTCCCCTCCCTTGGGAAAGATCCGACCTCAGATCGAAAACCTCATCACCATGGAAACGGTTGTCGTGGACGGACTTGTAGTTGGACGAAGTGGAAGACATGGCGCAATCCAAGTACTCCAAGGTGTCTCCGGAGTGGTACACATGCAAAAAGAGGAAACACAAACGACACTTGGAAATACAATGGTTAGCGCACAAAAGGTGTCCATCATGTAAGAATGAGTCCGTGCAACAAGATTGATCATGACAAGGTGCATGAAGCTTATCCAAAAGATATGGAAAGGCATGCAAAGCATTCATGGGAGAAAAAACATTCATTGTGCAGAAAATTGTGTTGTGAAAATGATCAATGCAACCATTGTGCAAAATGATGTCATAATGGGACGGTGTATCAAAAGCATGAACATGGTAATTGGTGTGCAATGTCACTATGCTATCATGCAATTGATGGTGGGCAATATGATCATGATGTATGAATATGCCATCAAGAAAGATCACAACAAATTTGCTAAGGAAATGCACAAGCTCATATATCATGGATGACATCGAAATACAAGATGTAACAAGACAATCATAATGTGAGACAATCCATGCATAAGATGCAAATTTGTTATGGGTGGTGTTGTACCATAGCTCAATGTCGTGGTAGAAGTGTTGGTTCGAAGGTTCATCCAATAAGTCCGAGCGCTCCTCAATGCGAAGGTCCATAGAGCCAATCTTCAATGTCGGTCCTCCATCAATAGGTGCAACATGTAGACAAGAAGAATGAAACAACAATGAAAGAATGACCCATCCAATATGTGTAATTGAGAAGGGCTCAAAGGGAAAGAGTTCACCTTTATGAGGATGTCGAAAATGTTGGTGTTGTGCATCATGTATGCCTTCACATGACCAAGGTGTTTCATGACGGTGCCACCTTGTGAATCCTTCAAAATGAAAGAACATGACAAACACTCGAAAAAACAAATGAGGTTAGTGCAAATGCAACACCTATCATTCGAATGGTGAGATACCCAACAAGTGTATGTATTATGCTCATCATAAGAAAGGACAAGGGAGCATTTCATAGTATGGAAGCAGATGATGCGAGAACAACCAAATACAATAGGCTCAAGCAAGCAAGGATGCATCACAAGTAAAGTGTCCAAGTCTCCACGATCAATAAGCATAGATGCAACAATTGGAGGCAAGCGACAATGAACAAAATATATCATGTGAGAGGCATGAACATATACGTCATCAACCCAAGAAAGCAAGTAATGATGGAACATGGGTGATGCGACAAAGCAAGCAATCATAGCAATCAAGTGGTGTGAGCTAGTAGTGCGAAGATGCAACATACTAGAGGGAATCATAGCAAGCATGTCATGGGTGCAAATAGTGTGCATGAATAATTCACATGACATAGCACAAGCATGAAAGCAAGATATGAGCAAAATAGCATCAATAGCATGAGGCACATGATAAACATGGCAATAGCAACAAGGATCTCCACCAAGCATGCAAATACACATAGGAGTAGCATAATGATGAATCATGGGTAGATGCAAGCAAGGGTCACAATTGCATGGCAAAGGCATAGCAAGCATAGCATGCAAAGTGAACACGGTAAAATGAGCATGAAGCGATAAGCGGTATATAGCCCATAGCCGTGTGAGAAACAAGTAGAATAGATGCGCGTAGTCGTTGCGCGAAGAGAACGGTGGTAAGGATAGTCCACAGGATCCCAAATCGTCGTTGTTCTCAAGATCTCTTTTCGTCAACTCTTGGGATTGAGAGGTTGACGAGTATACGTGAGTACCTACACAAAACAAAGACAAAGGGAAAATTGTGTGTGCGTGGTAGATGTACACATCATCCATCATGATGCGCACGTGCTTGTGTTGGTTAGCATAAAATATCCAATGCTCAAATAAATGAGATGCATGATATAGAAACATGTCATCCATCATGATAGGTTTGTTGTGATGTATAGCA
The DNA here is from genome assembly GCF_002162155.2 of Triticum dicoccoides. Taxonomy (NCBI): domain Eukaryota; kingdom Viridiplantae; phylum Streptophyta; class Magnoliopsida; order Poales; family Poaceae; genus Triticum; species Triticum dicoccoides. Next base: position 362,151,934 of record NC_041392.1, read on the forward strand.
TAATGGGGACTCAAATTGTGTAATGCGTCATGGGAAATATCTAGAGCATTTTTATGCGTGGAATGCATATGGTGCAAGCAATTATGGAAATTATGCCAAGTATGGAATGCATCAAAATTTCCTAATATGTATGAGGAAACTATGGGGGTCTCCTCATGAGCATTAATGGAAACATCACTTGGAGATATTGACAACATCCAAAACAATGCATATTTGGAACATCGCGATCATGGCATGGCATAGTAGATGAATTGCGCAAATCATGTAAAGGAAGCATGGCAATATCATCACATGAAAAACAAAAGCCAATGACCATCATCTCGTCATCTATGCCATAAGTGCAAATGGGATTTATTTTAATGCGGAATGCATAGTTACTATGTTGAGATTGAAATGATGCTATATGGGAGATCTCACTCATAGCATATGACAAGTTTAATGGATTGTCAAACATGATGTGACCAATAGAATTTCCACATGATATCCTATGGAGCATAGCATCACAACTAGGCAAATCAAGATGCTCATCATCATATTCATCATAAATTGGCAAGTCATGACATGAAGAATTCGCACTATCATGACGCATGGTAATAGGTGTGTCAACATCATGCAAGCAATCATTCGCAAAATAGTCCACTAGTGGGACAAGAGAAGCACCATCACCTATGTTACCTTTGGAGCATCGCTCATGTGTTGTAGGTGAGGTGTCGAAGACCGAGTCATGGTCATCTTTATCTTGATGGAACCATGTGGGGGGTGCATCTTCTTCCACCATGGCCATCGTTGTCTCCATTGGAGGTATGGACTCGTCATGGATAGGCGTGTCGTCATGTAGGAGACCTAGCACCAAAGAAGAAAACACACCAGGAGTAGAGGTTAAGTCATTAGAAATCAAAGTGGCCTCACATGCCGTGTCAACTACCTCACTCACTAAGTGTTGTGGCTCACTCACTCCCTCTCGGATGCTCTCACTCATATGGTTGGTGGAGTCACTCAAATGGTTCTCAACCTCACATAGGATGTGTGGCATGCTCTCGAGTGTGGGGCTAGTGGTGGTCACACTCATCCTCTCATAGGAAATGTTCTCAATGTCACGTGTGGTGGAGTCACTCATGTCACTCATGTGGTGGTGGCTCTCCTCCCATGGAAATTGGGGCATCTCATCACATGTCGTTGTCGGAGAGATGTTGGTGCAAATTTCTCCATGCTCAATCATGTCATGGTCGTAGCCGTGGATGAAGACCGAAGATGGCACATCATCACTCTCCTCGAAGACCAAAGATAAGGTCTCATGAGCGGTCTTGTAGCTTGACTCGAAGTATGAGTCCAATATGGGCGTCGTCTTCATGTTGTTGCAGAGATTTGTGCTCGTTGCCGTGGTCAAAGGGGATGGCCCTTGCTCGACCGTCTTGTCACCGTCTTGTTGTCGGAGGCCCATATGATGTGGCACCTCATAGCTTGTCTCCATGACCGAAGGGAATGTCCCATGCTCGGTCATCTTCCTTGAGGGGCTTCCAAAGATGGAAGTGTCACCCTCGCTCATAGGTGGTCGCCTCGTTGTTGAAGATGTCGATGTAGGAGAACTCATGGGAAGTAGGCGAAGATTTCGTACGTCCGAAGGCGAAGATGCCTTGATAGCACTTGGCGAAGATGCCGAAGTGGTGGTGGTAGTAGTCGTAGCGCCGTCTTGGTTGTAGTCGTCTCGCGGTCTTCTCTTTTTCTCATGAAGCGTGGACTTGGCGTGAAATAGGGCTTGTTGGGACTTGTGCATTTGCGCTTGGTGAGTATCTTCATGTTGATGGTGTCGTTGTCGTACTTGAGCTCGTAGTAGATGTCGTTCGTCATCGTCGTGCACATGATGCTTGGAGGTGACTTGCCCTTCATGACGATGTGGATCACGAACGTGATGGTGGTCGCCATGGAGATGTGGACGTGGACGCCTTGCGCTTGCATAATTTTTGCGTTCCGAAGACTTGTGACTTTAACGTCGCCGCCTTGAGGATGATGAAGGGGAAGAATGGTTGATCAACAAGGTCCGAATCTCCTCCATCCTTGCATCTTGCTCCTCCTTTTGTGCGGAAAGCTTGTTGTCGATGTAGTCCCTTTTCCTTGCTTCGGAGTGGCGAATGTCAATGGAGAGGTTCTCGATGCGCTCTCTCAATCTTGATTATGCGTCTTGCATTTGTCGTTGTAGATCGAAGATTGATGCTTTGGTGATGTAGTTGTTCACGCCGTCGTTGTTTTGGAAGACCGGAGATGAAATGCCTTGCCTATCCATCACTCCAAGCGAAAAATGTGAGTGGTAGAAAGAGAAGAACGAATACCAAATGTACCTTGACCGAAGTTGAAAGTGGATCAATGATCACTCTAATGTGTACAAGGAAATAGCACAATTGGTACCAATTCTTGTCGCTTTCTCACACCTACACAAATAAGGCTTATGGTGGAGCTCGGTGAGGATAGGGGGACAAAAAATTTGATGTAAAATGTTAGCAATAGTCAATAATGTTGAAAAAGATTCACAAATTCGCAAGTGAAACAAGTAGACCAATAGCAATATGTGGCACACAGAAACACACACACGGATAGATAAATGGGGTCGTGCAACCAAGGATGAGCACAAAATGTGGAATCCACGGAAAACGCTCGTGTTGCACAACTCAAGAGAGACGCTATCACGATTGCTCAATAGGCGGATACGACACTTGTGCACAACCTATAAGATGCAAAATGGTTAACGTTCTATCCCAAGTATGCTATGTATGTATGGTTCCCGGTGTTTCTCAAGATTATCCAAGATGATCGGATATGACAATGTGGTATGATGCTATGGCTATTGCTTACAAGCTTATTTGATCTTTCTCTTTTGCTTAAAAGCTTTTTTTTGTATGGCCACTTTTGCACAATGCACAAACCAAGATAGCTATTGTGTATATGCGGGAACAAACTTGAGGCACGAAGGATGATATGATACCAAGATGATACCGATATGGTATGGTATGTATGCAATGTATGGTGTAGATCACTAATGTAAACAAGTAATGTTGCCGGCAATACTCAAATGGCTAGTCTCGATAGGCAAGTGACACAAAATGGGCTAGGGGTTAACAATGCAATGGCAAGGGAATGTACAATGGAGGGATACCACGATACCAAGATGATATGGAGGTTACCGTCCATGGCGATGATGAGTAGCGGTGATGTTGATGGAGATACCAAGATGATGGAGACTCATCCCTAAGTAGCCGAAACACCTTAGGAAACGGAAAACCGCAAACTCAAAATCTCAAATGTCAAATGGTGGTAGCGGGATGCGGTGGTGGTGTTGCGGAAGCTCAATGGGATTGCGGAAATGCAATGATGGGTTTTGCGAGTAGGCAATGCGGAAGTGGAGGGTAAGGTTGGCTATACACGGTGTCGGAGTTGGAAGCACGGTCCCTAAGTAGCCGAAACACCTTAGGAGACACAACTCACAACGCAAACAAAATTGGGTTAAGTTGGGGGTGGAAGAAGTGCATGGTTGGTAAGCCTATGTGGAAGTGGTGGTGGTTGATGAAGAATCAACCGTCCCTAAGTAGCCTAGACACCTTAGGAAACTCAAATCACTCCTCAAGCAACCACTAATGCGATGGGGAACAAAATTGGTGAGGTTGCAGAAGTCGGTGGTGGTGTAGCGGATGATGTGGTGGAAGCCCTAGGCAAAGATGCCAAAGTTCCAAAAAATTTATGGAGTCAAATGGTGTTGAAACCTATGTATATGGATGGGGGATGTCAATAGCTACTCAATGAGCTAAAGAACGCGAAAATCTAACTCCGGATGTGAAAGTTATGGTCGAAACGGTGAAACTCGGAACGCTGAAACTGGGAGGGGCGGAAGTACCGCTTGGAAGGGCGGTAGTACCTCTTGTGGAGCTCAGCGGTAGTACCGCTTGGTGGGGCGGTAGTACCGCTCGTGTCGGGAAAATTCGCAGAATTGGATCAGGGCGAATTTTGGGGTGGAAAATGATGATTTCGAGGTCAAAATTCGAGCGATTTCGTGGATGGAAAGTGAAGAAAATTGGGGAGATGCTAGATCCACTTGAAACCAAGCAAATCTATGGATCAAATCCAACAAAACTTCGTCAAACCAACAAATCATAAAAAAATGGGGCTATTTTTGGTGGGGATTTTTGAATTTAGGGAAGAACACAACAAAATTAGGCTAGAAAACAACGAGGGGGGCTCCGAAATCGTGATCAACGTGACTCATGATACCAAGATGATGTAGGGTGGAACCCTAGAGGGCTGATCTTTCACGAAATGAGCGGATCCCGCGATGAACATGAAGAACACGAGGAGGGAAACGAGGGGAAAATCACGAGGGGAACACAAGAGAACACTCAAACCAACAAGAATGATCACACATGCGCTAGATCCATGAACACAAAGGAAGATACAAGATCCAAAGTCAACAACGGACGATACAAGAGGTAACCGGTCTTCTCCGTGAGGAGGTCTTGAAGTTCTTCTCCAAAAGGAGGTCTTGAATCCAAAGGGATCTTCTCCGTAGAGGCCGCGGTCTCTCTCGTGAAGGTAGATCCGATATGGATGAGCGTAGCTCTATCTCTCAAATGAGCTAAACCAACGCTAACCCTAACTAGGAGGATGAGGGGGAGTATATATAGTCTAAGCCCATGAAAGGGTAAGTGAGAGGGGGGATACATGGGTCGTTGGCCCGTACTCTGTGCACAGGCAGGGCGGTAGTATCGGACATCGGGCGGTAGTACCGCTTAAGCGGTAGTGCCGCTTGGACAGGCGGTAGTGCCGGACCCATACCGCTCGATCATAGGAGTTTGTCGGGTTGAGCGGCAGTAGAGCGGGTGTTGGGCGGTAGTACCGCTTGCGGGCCTTTAGCGGTAGTACCGCTTGGTGTGGGCGGTAGTACCGCTCGGGCTATAGCAGCTAGCTATCCTTCCCTCGCTCCCGCGTGCACCTGGACTTGGCCCGTAGGCTCTCCATGATCTCCTCGGATGGACCTGAGTATGCACAAGGTCCGCGCTTGAGGTAGCATCTGTGTCTTACATGCCAAAAGGGAAGATTCGGAAAGGAGCGAGTTCACCTTGTGTCCAATGGCGTATGCTTGAGGTCTCAAGATGTGGGCACTAGGGGCTTGGGGAGAAGTCGTAGTGTACATGGGGATGATCATAGGATGCTCCGCATCAACCTCGAAGAGAAACGACCAGCTGATAGAGTCGAAGGCCCGTGCCAGGTGGAGCTTCAACAGCAAGCGGGGTGCCTTGAGCTGATGGAGAAGGCACGCAGACTGCCGGATGAGGATGAAGTTGTCGTGCAACGAGCGTCCGGGGATGAACGTGTTCTGGTTCGCGCTGACGAGTGCATTAAGCTTAGGCGCGAGTCGCAGCGAGAGGACCTTCGCGAATATTTTGGCGACGTGGTGGATAAGGCTTATGGGCCTGTAATCTCCAAGGCAGCGGGCATCCGCGCGCTTGGGCAGCAGCGTGAGGAGCGCCTGGTTAAGGCAGCTAAAACCTCGTCCCGGGAGCGCGTATAGCTCCTGGAACACGTCAACGAGGTCCTGCTTGACGATGGGCCAACAGGCGCGCAGGAAGTCAGCGGTGAAGCCGTCGGGACCGGGCGCTTTGCGCGCGGGCAATTGCTTGACGGCCTGCCATATCTCCTCGGCGTCAAAGGGTGCATCGAGGTCGTCGAGGTTGGCATGCGTGATGAGAGCGGAGAGGTCCAGGGTGCACTCCCGGGGCGCGGCGGTGCCAAGCAGAGCGTCGAAGTGCGCGTATGCAGCCGCGGCCATGCCCTCCGGGTCCGTGATGATCTCCGCGCCAGCCTCGAGACTGTGCACCGTGTTCTTTTGCCGCCGATAAGAGCATTGCCGGTGGTAGAATGACGTGTTGGCATCTCCGTCTTTGAGTGTCGCGAGGCGAGCGTGTTGGCGGGCGATGGTGCGTTCCAAAGAAGCAAGGCCTAGATAGGAGGCCTTGACCTGGCGACGCAGCCAGTCTTCGTGCGGGGACAAAGCTCTACTCTCCAAGGCAGTGTCGAGCCTGAGGAGAAGCTCTCGGGAGACCGCAAGCCTGAGGCGCACATTCCCAACAGTCCGTGAGCTCCAGCTAGTTAGCTAGTGTGCGGTGGCCTTCATGCGCAACATGAAGCACCAGAATGGGTCTGTCACGTGGACAGAGTGCCATGCAGCCACGACAACGTTGTTAAAGCCGTCTAGGCGAATCCAAAAATCCTCGAAGTGGAAGCGCCGGTGCGTAGGTGCAGCCGGTGAGCAATCCAGGAGGAGGGGGCTGTCGTCGGAGACGACGGAGGTGAGGCAGTGTAGGAGGCACGCGCTATGAAGCTCCTCCTAGTCCGTGGTGCATAGGACTCGGTCGAGGTGGATGAGGGTCGGGGGCGACTACTCATTCGACCAAGTGTAGCGTCTCCCGTTGAGGTACACTTCCTTGAGCGCTAGGTCGTTGAGCACGCGCCGAAAGCGACCCATCATGCGGCGGTTGACGTTCCCGTTGTTCTTGTCCTCATCGTGGTATATCAGGTTGAAGTCCCCGCACAACATCCACGACCCGGGGCACTCGTCGCGGATGTCGCACAACTCCTGCAAGAAGGCGACCTTCTCGTTGTCAGGTTGGGGCCCATAGACTACGGTGAGCCACCAGGGTGTGCCAACGTCGGACGCGGTGGAGACCTTAGCAGACAAGGTGTTGGTAGTGAAAAGAGGATCGGTGATAGTCACCTCTCTACTCTTCCATGCCAACAGGATGCCGCCACGGGACCCAACAGCGGGCAAGTACACATAGTCGTCAAAATCTGAGCCCAGAGTCTCAAGGACAACCGACGAGCAAACTAACTGCATCTTAGTTTCTTGGAAGCAGGCGATCGATGCATTGGCGGTTACAACAAGCGACCGGATGGCGGTGCGGCGAGCGCGCGCATTGAGGCCGCGCACGTTCCAAACCAGGACCTTAGGGGCGTGATCCATGGAGCCGAGATCGATGAGCAGGCGGGCCGGCGTGGCTAGGCCTCGATCGGGCTGCCGGCGACCACCGTGGTGATCGGCGCAACGGCGGGGCCGGAGGGGAGCTCATGGCCTATTAGCGCGGCCATGGCCGAGAGGACGGACATAGGGAGAGGCGTCGCGAAGAGCCCCTCATAGGTCTTCATCTCCGCGGCCGTGATCTTCTGGTCCAGCCCGACGATCCCGAGAGTGCGCAAGATGTGGATTTGTGCGCGTCTTTCAGCAGTGGGTGGAGCAGCCGTCTTGCATGCCGATGCCGAGGCGGATCTCCCACGCCGTGGGGAAAAGTTGGGTGGGCACCGGCGCTGGCGTCTCCCAGGAGTTGGGAGGGCGGCATCGAGCTGTTTGGTTGCAGCTGCGAGGAAGTCACCCGGGGTCCATGCAGTCGACACCGTTACAGCGGCGCGTGGACGTGAGCGGCGCAGGGTCACCGGGGGCAAGGCGAAGTGTGTTGGGGTTCTCTCCATAGTAGGGCATGCAGCTTGGGCCGGGTCGGGGCATGCAGCCTGGGCCGGATGGGAAAGCGGGCCATCCGCAGCTGCTTCCTCGTGTGGGGCCGCAGGGGAGGGGCCCGTGCATGGCACATCCGACGCATCCGTGGAAGACTCCAGGGGCTCTTCATCGTGGTCGCTCGGTGGGGTTGGCTCCGTGGTTTGAACAGGTGGGCCATCATATGCTAGTGGAGCAGGGTACGTGGACCGGTCGGCGTGGGGCGCCACCGCCGTAGGCGCTGACGGGGGCGAAGCGCTGCTTTGCCCCGACAAGGGATCGTCCTGGGGTGTGGGGATGGGCGAAGCAGGAGCCTCCCTGTCCAGTGACAGGCGCCCTGTGGGGTGATCCTGGTCTGCGGGGCTGTCAGGATTGGTCTGGCCTAGCACAGCCTTAGCATGGCACCGATCCTGCCCGTGAGGTGACAGCGGCGGTGCATGGTTCGCAGCCATTGGGGACGGGCCATCTGGCGCTGGGTCTGACACCTCTGGATCGGTGGGTGAGCCAGTGGGCAACTGTGCAGCCTTGGCGAGCCTGGCCGCATCAGCATCGCGCTTTTTCCTTCCACCGCGCCTGCCTCTTTGGAAAGCCGACGAGAACGCAGCGGTCCATTGGCTGTGGGCCATGGCTCCATTGTCCTTCCTTTGGTACGGCCGAACCGCAGCTCGGTCGTGTCCGTACGACGGCGGGGGGCAGGCCATCTGGCGACGATGTCGATCCCATCCGCGCGGCCACGGAGGTCAGTGACGCGCCAACCGGTGGAGTCGACAGCCATGCCGTCCGCGCGGCCGTCGCGGGCGTCAGACGTGCGCCGTCGCTTGCGGCTACGGCGGCGGCCTCGGCCGCGACCAGCCCCATCTCGGCGTGCCTCCTCACCGGCCTCGCCGCCCGACGCGCCATCACTAGGGTCGCCGCTGTTGCCGGCAGCGGCCGAGGCGGCTCGAGCAGCGGCGTCATCGACGATCACGATAGACACGGGGTAGGTTAGCGTGCGGATGGTCGGCGGCGACCCATGTCTAGTGGCGGGGACGGGTTCCACAATCTCCAGGACGGCCGCGCGGCAGATGCTGGCCGGCTCATGCGTGCGCGCCGTCAGCCGGAAAACGGCGAGGTCAGCGCATGAGCGGGTGCTCGGGTGCAGTCGCTCGATCCGGCAGCTGGAGCCGAGAAGATGCTCGGC
>NC_041392.1:362160851-362161683 GCF_002162155.2 Triticum dicoccoides
GCCGAGGCGGCTCGAGCAGCGGCGTCATCGACGATCACGATAGACACGGGGTAGGTTAGCGTGCGGATGGTCGGCGGCGACCCATGTCTAGTGGCGGGGGCGGGTTCCACAATCTCCAGGACGGCCGCGCGGCAGATGCTGGCCGGCTCATGCGTGCGCGCCGTCAGCCGGAAAACGGCGAGGTCAGCGCATGAGCGGGTGCTCGGGTGCAGTCGCTCGATCCGGCAGCTGGAGCCGAGAAGATGCTCGGCGGTGGAGAGACGCCAAGCCTGCGCGGGGATGCCACGGAGCTCCACCTGGACCGTGTGCTCGAAGGATCCCACGTCGGCGTGTGCCAGTTTGTTCCAAGGGCGGAGCGACAGGGTGAAACCAGAGCCGTTGATGAAGTGGTCGCCCGCGAACCGAGACATGAGCTCGTTGGTGGAGAAGATGATGAGGAAGTCTTCCGGGTGGTGCCCGTGGATGGTGAAGTCGCCGGGTTGAAGGTGAAGGGAGGAGTGCAGGACGTCCTCGACCTCCCGTCAGGTGACCGCCGACCTGTCGCCGTGATGGAGACAAACATCCCACGCCGCAGAATGCAGTCGGCCTCCTCCATCTCGACGGAGCGGGATATGACCACAGGCACCGGAGTGGAGGGCTGGGCCGGCTGACTGGTGGAGGGTGTCGCACCTGGCGGGGCGCAGAGGCGCGACGGCTCTCGCGGTGCAGCGGCCGGGGTGTGGTGGCGCGGGGAGGCGCACGGAGCACGCCGCGACAGAACTTGTAGCAGTCCCGGGAGCTGTGGCCGGAGTAGAGGCAGCGCCGGCAGCGGACGTCGTTCGTGCAGTCCCGG
>NC_041392.1:362162295-362184933 GCF_002162155.2 Triticum dicoccoides
TGGAAGTCGCCAGCGTCGACCTCCGCCCCGCCGCGGACGCGGTGGATCTCGGAGCGAGGTCCCAGGCGGGAAGAGGCCGCGGCGCGCTGGTTGGCCGCGGCGGCCACGTGCGTCACTGCAGGAGGCAGGCGCCGAGCAGCGGGCGCCGGGTTTGGCGGAGCCGGAGTGCCCCGAGCGACGTCGCTGTAGGACCGGCTGGACTCGCCCTCGGACTCCATCCAGCGGCGCGCGCTAGCGGGGCTCGTCGGCGGCGGGCTTGGTGGAGCTAGGCTAGGCTAGGAGGGTGGAGGGGAGCGGGAGCGGGAGCCATCAGATTGATACATCTCCTCTCCTTATATAAAGAGGTTTACTTAACTCCTAAGCAAACGATCCTAATAACGATAAGATAATTGGCTAAGCCCCTAATAACAATAAGATAACTTGGGTCACAACCCACCTAATATGCCGGTCATAACACCTTGGCCGCTAGCTTGAGCTTGGTTTTAAAACGCAGAATAGGATTTGATATGGTCTCGCCGGCCTCATTATTCCAAGCTGGACTACCTTGTCTCATCCCTCCAGGCTGAAGCTACGTCGTGCAACAAGGCCATTGAAGCCGCGGGCGAGATGGGGCTTTATCAAGTGATTTTTGAATCCGACTCTTTACAACTGGTTAATGCTACCAATTCTGGAGACTATGATCTTTCGTCCATTGGTGTTCTATCGCGGGAAGCAAGGTCCTTGGATGCTTTTGAATTTAATTTCTGCAAACGTTCTTGTAACACTGTAGCTCATAGTTTTGCTGCTTTTGGTTATCGTACTGGTGTGCTGTCGCTGTGCACCTGGTGTAAGGAACAAGTTCCAGATTGTGTACAAGACCTGGTGGCCAGCGATTCTGCTGCGCAAGTTTAAGGTTTGGAATGGATATTCCAGTTCAAAAAAAAAACACTCTGCTCCATATGGCTTTTTGCCCTTTTTATTATGAAAATTCTTTTGCTTTATACGTATATTACTAGTGCACAACAAAAGTCTACGTGCTTATTAAATACACACAAGATAAATAGCTGCCGCGGCCTGCAAGCAGTCGTTTCTCTCAACTATCCTTCTTCCAGTTGGCGTTGGGAACGTTGCCTTCTAATAATAACATGACATCCTGGTAGCAATTGGCAGATTGCTAGTATCATCGATAGTAGTAGCACTACATCTCTCCAGGAAGCATTGTATCCCCAGGAAGATCACAAAATGCATTACCCTACATTGCAAAAACACAACATATGCCATGTTAGTAATTTCTGTAGCAGCATTTGCCCTTCATTGCAACAAGAGCCCAAGTACTCTTCTACATCACTTACCTCCCCCGTAAGATGGGCGACACATTTTTTCTCAGCGATCAGTTCAGCTTCACTCTGAAGGAATCATTACATGATCGGTTATTCCATCATTATACTGCATATTACCAACCATTATTTCTACAACTCAATGCTACCTTTTTGATCCGGCCCCAGAGAAAATCGTCCATCGCCACATCTTTAACTAGTTCATAGTCACCACCGCCCTGTATGAATAATGTCATAGTGCAAATTGCCACCTTGTATAATACTCCTATCAGGAAGAAAAGTAATGGGGATTTCAGTTTGAAATCTTACCTTTGATCTGCACGGCATGCTGAATACGATGTCTTCTGCTATGCCATAAGGATTTCCGGTCGTATAAACCTATGGTTTGGCATCGCCTTTGCTTCAGTGGTACACCAAAACAAAAGAAGCAATCAACGATCCTAGAGTAGAAAACATTACCCCTGTAGAGAACCAGTCTCCTTCCGGGGTAGGAGTTACGAGGGACCTCATGGCATCGACAATGGAAACAGCGGTTGATGCAGCTGAAGATCTGCCCCACTTTTGGATGAGCACACCTCCACGCTGCATAGCCATTGGAATGAATACACAATATTCTCTTAGTTGTCCCAAATGATAGATGAATTGCAGATAAATGTGGAACCGTGTGTACCTTTTGAACAGTTATAGTGAAATCCTCTTCTAGCCACTTTGTATCTTTGATGACTTCTTTTACTGGCCTCCCATTAATTTTGGCATTCAAGAAATCAGGAACCTACTCAGGTGGAAATCATCAAATCAGTACTCCAAAGCACTACCAACAGACTAGCCATGTTTGTAATCATATCTTCACCTGAGTTGTTGAATGGTTTCCCCAAATAGTCATATTTGATATTTTGTCATAAAACACACCAGCTTTTAACGCTAGCTGCAAAAACATTGTGAATGGCAGATTAGTCTTGTCATTTGTTGAAATAAAATAACAGAAACATATCAGACATAATTAAGATTCAACATCAAGTACCTGACACTTGGCTCTATTTTCATCCAACCTTGTCAATGCATGAAAGTTCTTTGCTGGTAGGTTGGGAGCATTTTTCAAGCAGATCAAAGCACTACAAGAAGCATATACTCCAAGTCAGACATGATAATAACATAAATCAATAACACACTTAGCAACCACAAAACCTGTCCATACTTAGTGTTACAGGGGTTCCCAACAACTATGACTTTCACATTCCGAGATGCCACAGCGTTAAGTGCTTTCCCCTGAGACAATTCAAAATTTCAGCTAATAACAATACAACTATTCTGTGATCATTTGTGTACTCATATATCTGTTAAAAACTTAAATCAGATTTATGTTCAAGTTTTTAGCAGGTTTCATGCTAAGGAATCCTAGGTCCCCCTCCCCCGAATATGCAAGAGGACAGGACACATTTTGCATCTAAGGAACCACATAGTTAAATGTCAAAGTTTGAGATATACTCCCTCCGTTTCTAAATATAAGCCTTTTTAGAGATTTTAATACGGACTACATACGGATGTATATGGACATATTTTAGAGCGTAGACTCACTCATTTTGCTCTGTATGTAGTACTTATTGGAATATCTAAAAGGGCTTATATTTAGGAACGGAGGGAGTACTTTCCCACAAAGAAAAATAATGTCTCTTTTACAGAATAGGTTCTTACGATTTTATGACAGTATACTTGACACATAATAAGGAAAAGAATGCAAAACGAAACCTGTTCAGCGAAGATTTGACCATTGATATCTAGTAACGCAGCGCGCTCCACTCCAGGTCCTCTGGGTTTGGCCCCAATTAGAAGGGCCCAATCTGCATCTTCGAAGATCACATAAGGATCTATGCCGATGCTGACTTCCCTTAGCAATGGATACAATGAATCCTCCAGTTCCATAGCTACACCTGCAGTTGTAATTATAAGAAAGCATTAGGAAGAAGGACGATATTGCTCTGTCTCAGTAATTCATTTATACCTGGGAGTACAGCAATATTGGAATTTGGAATGCAGTTTAAAATGTGTATCATGTAGCAAATTAAGATGGATCGATGTTGCTTCTCAAATGTCAAGGAAAATAAGTTAGCGAAGCTACCTTCGAGTGCTTGTAACGATCTTTCCGAGCCCAATAACTTAAGTGCTATTGGTTGGTCCTGTCCAAAAACCTCACCGGAGGCAAGCTACAAAAATGCAGTTATATAAATGATCAATACTTTCTGATGTGCTAGACCCAAAATTTCAAGACAAGAATATGGTCAGTCGCATTGTAATTAAGCACAAAGATGATACATCAGCAGAGAGGAAAGTGCTAATCAGTTATGTGCATAGCATAGCTTCGGTTGTCGTAGTGGCAACAGTAGAATTATCACTAGGCAGTACTTGGCAATATCAATATATACTGCACTTGCATCTGGTAAATGAGAATATTGTGACTATTACTGCGCCATTCTTGTGTATGCATTTTCAATAAAAGGAGGAGAATTGTTGACAGGGTCAACACCTCTACATAGACAAAATCTGAATAAATCGGATGAAGACAATGTTTTCATTACTCGGTGCTACTTACTTTGAAGAGCAGATGATTCGATATCATCCCGGCCGCACCTGACACAGAAACGTTCACTAATTTCTTCCAGGACTTGGTCTTTTCATCCTGCGTTCCGTTTGACAGGAGGAGCACAGATTAATACGATCGAGCAGCTCTGTATTAGTTAAGCACGTTCAATTATGAGTATCCACTGATCAATCAAGTCAGGGAGTGTAAATCATCATGCAATGATACGGCTTCATCACATATTAACAGATTAACATCAGGCGCAGTGTTGGTTCAACGCTGTAGCGTCAAAAAAGAAAAGACGCCTCTTTCTTCTCTCAATTCAAAAGCCATGACCAAATCCCAGCCACAGTCGAGAAGATCGACTGAGGCGTAACATCGTAGTCCCGGTAGCTTCCAGCGGAGCGCGCACCAACCCAGCCGGACACTAGCCGATCATTTCAACAAACACGTTGAGGGAGAGCAGTGAGGACGACTGACCGCCTCGAGATCGTAGGTGGTGCAGAAGACCCCGAAGCATTCCTTGCGCGCCGCCTCCGCCGCTAGCGTCCCCTGCACCTGCTGCCTGGCGCTGCAGACGCATGAAAACAAAAGCGCGCTCCTCAGACCGACCCATGGTTGTTGCAGCTCACTCGCGGGAGGATCGATCAGCAGGCTGGGTAGCGGTACGAGGTCTGGCGTGCACTCACTTGGCTGCCTCGACGGAGCAGCGGAATGTTGGCCTGCGCGGGCGGAGCAGCTGGACGGAGCGGCGTCGGGCGGCGTGGGCACCGAGAGCGCCCGTGGAGCCGCCGCGGAGCGCTTGCGGACTCGCTAGGGAGGATAAATCCATGGCGGTGGAGCAGAGTGGATAGGCAGGGGAGGGAGTCAGTGGAGGAGATTATTTAGAGCGCCAACGATTCGGATTAGCCCTTGGGTGCCCCGTGCCCGCTACTTATACCCTGCGTTCAACGGCCGCCAACCGTGACACGCGCCGCGACGGCGACAGTACCGCCGTACCGAGCCCAACTCCACTGCGCGATCCCAAACATGATAGAGGCGGAGGTGTCCCGTCTTTCGATGAGATGGTGGATTTCGCTTTGGTGGAAGTCGACTTTGACGATCCGACTACGAACGTGCGAGGACGTCGCGCCTTAGCAATCGCTAAACCAACTCCGAGAGGTTATTGACCACGCCGGAGCACGATCAACCTGACCACGAGGGTCTGTTTCCTGCGAGCAAACGAAGAACAAGCAAGAAATTAAGATTGCAATCTGGATATTGCGAATATAAGATGAAAGCTTTATTGATCAAGGTGGGGTTCTGTGACGCCTTTGTCTGGTCGTTGAACACAAACGAAGTACGCGAAGTTGCAGCTATGGCGAACTTTTAATCTAAACAAAACCCAAAGTCTAAACGATGCCCTAAGGGCTGTATATATGGAGGAAGAGGGGGGGAATTTCGTGGCCCTTGGTGGAGGGGTCCGAAATCAACCCTATCTCTTGTTTCCCCACACATACGGACTTTAAAAATAGCCTATACTTATGTATTTCGAAATTACATGGGCCTGGCCCAATAATAAGGTGACGCAGCACCTAAAATAGCCTCGGGACGAAATTTATGGAGTGGCATCTTGTATATTTCGTCCAAGGCTTCATGCACCCATTATGGTGGCTTCAAAGTCCTAAAATCATCACTTGTAACTCCGTTCTTGTTCCCCTTGCGCATGCCATCATCTCCATGCTTGTTCTTGCTCCAATGTTCATCCTTCTCCAAGCTAGGCCCTTCATTTGTAAGCAAAACAAATGTATCCAATTTAGGCAGCATCATATTCTCATGAACATTAGAATCATTACCAAGAAACGAAAGTACCTGGTAATTTAGTTGGCGTGCACGAGCTCTAGTAATTGGTCCAGTATGTATAGCAGCAGGGGCTGTGGGTGTAACAATTGTATTGATGTCCTCATCAAAACAGACGTTCGTTTTGTTCGGATTTTGTCTCTTTGGGACGCCGATGGGTTTGCTCGTGTCCGACTTTGTTAGATGGGGCGTGCGTGCGTCCACCGCGTGGTCGCACCCCAAATCGTATCCGGGATGGACGTGAATAAAAAATAATATAAAAACTGAAATGAAATAACTAAAAAAGTAAATAAACGCATTTAAAAAACATAAAACATATATAGGGATCGGCCACAAAATGACCCAGTTTCCACGGCCACTTAAAAGGCCCAGTTTCATAATTAACATATAAAAATAAAATAAAAAAACTCCTCCCACGCGCTCCTGCCGCACCCGTCGGTGCCGTGGCCGTCGCCGTCTTCACTGGCCGCCGGTGTCGTCGTCGTCGCTGACGAGGTCGACGTAGGCCGGCGGTGTCCACAAATGGACCGGCGGTGCGTGGTAGACGGGGGCTGACTGGACGGCCGGAGGTGCCCGCACCACCTCCTCCCGGGGCGACGCCTCCCGCTGCGGTGACCGCGGCGGAGTGGGGTACCAGTTCACGCCCACGCCGGCGGCCATCTCCGGAGCAGTGCAGGACCAGCCCCACCCCTGGCCCGGCAGTTGCTGGAACGCGGTCGGCAACGCCTCCTCCGTCGGTTCCTCCGTGACGACCGCCATCTTCGGGAAGGCGACGTCCCCGGCGGCGGAGAGGGCCATGGTCTCCTCCAGGCCGTGCCACTGCCGCTCGTCGTGCGTGTTCATGGAGTCGTCCATGACACGCTGCAGGAGACGGGCCTCCTCCTCCGCTGTCATGCGAGGAGGGGGAGGTGGCGACGGTGACGGTGAAGGCGACGGCATGGGCGTCAGGCCGCGCACCCGGGTACGCCCCCGCTCCTGTCGTGGCCGCCGCGGCTCCGTCGAGGTGCCGGCGAAGAACGACGTGCGCCTAGTGTCGTGCTCGTCACGAAACTAGGTGTCCCAGAGCCCGGAGTCGGGGGCGTACCTGGGGTCGTAGAAGAGGTCGTCGGGAGGAGGCGGCGGCGCTCGATCTCCTTGTCGCGCGCACGACCGCTCGTCGGGACCGGCGGGATCGGGACCCGGTCGGCGGACAGATGCCAGTTATTTGGGGAGATGGACGTCGCTCCAAGGGAGCGGCGTCCTCGTCTCCCAATAACGGCGGCACACCGACGATCGGACGTAATGCCGGTCACGCTCGCCGGCGGACGTGGGCGCGATGGAGAAGGCGGGCGGCACGGGGGCCCGGCGTGGTGGCGATGGCGAGCCGCGGCGGCGTCCCGACGAGGAACCAGCCTCGCAGTCGTGCTTGCCTTTGTGGCCCATGGCAGCGGGCGGCCGGCCGACGAGGTGTTGGCTAGGGTTTGGGACTGGGGCTGTCAGGTTTCGAGGAGGCCGCGGGATGGCGTGGGGCACTGTGGACGATGACCCGTCCACGCTTCCCACTTAAAAAAAGACGACGACCCTTCGACGTGCGGATGACAGGTGGAGCCGCCCGCTCGTGTGCATTTATGTGGGCGGGTGGGAGGTAGGTGGCTGCCTGCCATGCGGCCCCGACGCGGACGAGGCGTGCGTCCGTTTGGTGTCCGTCGCGACCCAAATCCGGCGCAAGTTTGTGCTCGAAATAAGTCAGCCCGGACACAAAACGGACAAAATGGGTCCGGGCCGCCGCGCGCTGGGCCGTCTTCTTTGTCCGTTTTACCTCGAACGGACGGGGCCAGACAAGATAAGGTCGCACGGTGGAGTTGGCCTGAGTGGATGGATGGTGTACCACGTGTACGTCGTCTGGCCCCCGTGCGCTTGTCTGGCACTACCATGTCAGCGTCCAATCAGCAACTCAGGTTGACGATGCTTTGTACTCCTTTCGTTTCTTTTTAGTCAACATATAATATTTGATCAAAATCAAACTTTGTAAAGTTAGATCAACTTTGTACGAAAAAAATATTAACATCTGCAATACTAAAACTATATGATATGAAATTTAATTTCATGGTTCATTTAGCCATATTGATTCATATTGTGAATCTTGGTGTTTTTTCTATAAACTTAGTTAAAGTTAACAAAATTTGACTTCGACCAAATCTTATATGCAGACTAAAAAGAAACGGAGAAAGAGTATATTTCGTCATTGCTCAACATGAATCTCTACTTTGCTTTTCTAAACACAGTACAAACACAGATGCACGCACATACACTCAACGCTATGAATATGCGCACGCACATCTTATCTCTGAGCATCTCTGAAAGACCGGCCCGTCACATCATCTTGAGATCCTTTTCCAAAAAAACATCATCTTGAGATTGACAAAGGCGCCACCGACGCCTTCGTAGTTGGGAATCACGTGAAGACCTGAAATAAATCTAGAAAAATGTGAGCACCGGTGTCTAAGTCTGGGACTTGACCCTGGTGGGTTGGGAATACAATTGTCTTCCTAAACAGTCAACCACATGCTAGTTCGCAATTTTTCTGGTTTCTGTTACTACTAGTAAATGCGTATGTGCATGCATGCTAATATTAGGAAGTAAATCAATTGCATGTTAATTACGTGGATAATGCAGATGTTAATATTTTGTATGACATTAAATTATTAATTGCATGCTAAACATGTGGATCGCTGGCCATTGGAGCAATATAGGTCGTCGGATTGACATGATGGTCGAGATTTATTGGATCTTTTCTTTTGGATCTTTCTATATTGATATATTATAGGTACTCTTGCTTTAGTATATTTAAAGGTGTAACAATACTATAAGGTCGGATCAACTTACGGGTGACAGCAGGGGGTAACTTTTCCCCAACTCCACGAGGTCTCTTCGAACTAGAGTTTTTGAAGCATCTCTTGAAGAGCTTCACAGAAAAAAGGAAGTTGGACATTGGATTATATATTTTTTCGATGAGGGACACCGTGAAACTACCCCGCTCGAGTTACGTTTTTCAGAGCTGAGCACTCCCAAACATGCTCACTGTTTGACGAGTTTTTATGGGTAATGCATGCAAAGTACCTCTTAAATTTGCATATTTGTTGTAAAACAATTTGAGAACTTTTTTGGGGCTTTGAAATTGACGAAATCAACATAGGGGCATCGTAATCGATGGGAATACCGTCTCCCGTTGAAAGAATATTTTGTTTTTATCATGAGACATCAAGCGTAAAATCTAGGGTTTGATCCTTGGTGGGCTGGAGGGGTTTGATACATGGTGAGCTAGGGTTACCACTAACCTTCCAAATACAAGTTTGTTCTCAACAGTTTTGAAACTTTAAAGGTGTAAAACCATGATATAAGGTCGGATTAAGTCTGGAGGTTGATTTTTCCTTCCAAATCAGCATTGCAACACGGTACTGGAGGGAGGAGAGTCCCAACCATAATTTTCTCAAGGAAAGAGAAGACAAAAGAATAGCGACGTGTTTGTGTGGAGCAAATGCATTATCAAGATTGACGGTGTACCTCCATTGACGCCGCGGCAAGCATGTCCATAAACCGCGCGGGAAGGAGGATCATGGATGAAGGCCGCGTCTTGTGACTGCAGCGTCAACATCGGATCGTGGAGGAAAGGAAAGCTTCCCCGGAGAAGGGAGGGGGTGGTGTCCTTGCTGTTGATGATGAAGTTGTGTGTGTCCAACTCCAACGTTACGGGACGTCCCGTTCTGTGCCACCACCTTGCCCGGTCGTGTCTAATTGTTTCTTGTTCTTTTCCTGGGTGCAGCATGAAAGTGCCCAACCGTGCAAGGTCGGACACAAGTCTTGTTTCTTTCATTCATTTCATTCATTCATACTTTGTTTCTTGTCATTTGTCAGAGGGAATCTTATTTCTTGACGCACGTACGTCCTGTTGGATTTGGACATACATACTCTGAGGGACACAAAACAGAAGATTCGA
This sequence comes from Triticum dicoccoides, assembly GCF_002162155.2. Lineage (NCBI taxonomy): Eukaryota > Viridiplantae > Streptophyta > Magnoliopsida > Poales > Poaceae > Triticum > Triticum dicoccoides. Next base: position 362,172,002 of record NC_041392.1, read on the forward strand.
TGAATTTACACCTGGCTGGCTAGCGCGGTTTTACAGGGCAGTTAGAAGTTCTTGGGTGCCTGGTAGGTGACGCCGAATTGCCAGTCCCGCGGGAGGACGTGCCAGGACGTGTGCTTGCGGTGGTCGCCGGTCATGACGCGGAACGTGAGCGACTCGCCGGCGAGGTCCTCGGAGGTCTGCCACACCTGGCCCCAGTTACGCTGCAACAACGTTCACTTGACGCGCTTGTTCCCCTTCACCTTGAGCGCCGCCACATCCCCCGCCCCGCCCACGTTCGTGACCGCCACCATGTTGAAGTATTTGTTCCCCGTGATCGTGTACCGGATCCCGCCCAGCCTCATGCAAGGCACACTGCATCGCACGCACATACACGTACAAAATTTTCAACCAGCTGACTTAATTAATAACAAAAGAGAAATCTTACGTGTGCCACCGTACGCACCGGCGGTACAACATGGGCACAATGCTGGCCTTCTCCTCCGCGATCTGCAGGAAGGCTGGCATGGTGAGGTCCAGGTGCTCGCGCGGCGGGTTGCACCACCCGCCGTCATCGCCGGGCAACTGGTAGTTGGGCGGGCACAGATTCGTCGCTGTCACCGTCAAAGACGCCATGCCAGCCTTGCACCACTCCGGGCTGTCCGTGCACCGCACCTCATAGCATGCCCCGCAAGTCTCACCGGCGTTGAACATCGCGGTGCTCACAGCCGCCGTCTGCAGGCCGTACCCCTCCGCTACCATGTCCTTGTAGCCGCACGCGCCGGCACGGGTGTCGGACCCATCGCGTCCGCCGTAGAAGATGGCATGCGCCGGCTTCCACGGGCCCGTGGTGAACCTGCCATGTTTGTGGTGCACCTTCGCGCCGACGGCTCCATCTCCTGCCGAGGCGAGCAACGCGAGGACGACGAGAGGCGCCCACAGAGACATGAATGGACAACAACTAATTACAATTACAAGGACGAGTAAACTAAGAATTTATTACTACTAGCTATAATAGTTTTCTGATGCAGTGTTCCTGTTTTTTTGATTAAAATACGCCATGACAAGTGCCAGGTTGTGGCTATTTTTAGTTTGTGATGAGTGCGCATGCAATGCAGTTAGACGTTGGAGCAGTTTGAGGATGACCACGCAAGACAAACAGACTGCAAGCAATATGAGGTACTGGTAGCTTAGACAGATTCAGAGCAAACACTGACCTGGATATATATATATGAAAGTCTATTAATAACCGTGGGTGAGGAATATGTAATTTCGCCCGGGTCGATCGACCGAGGGGACGATGATTTGGCCTAATTAATAATCCAAGGAAAATCGATGAAAACGGTTGGGCTTCCAATCAGGTGTCAGCGGTTTTCACGGCTCAGACATGTGTTCCTCTCTCCCCACCCTCTCCTCTCCTCTCTGGCGACAGCAGAGGCACCCGAGACGGCGACAATGGCTGCACACACCCGAGGGACCAACCGAAGGCGCGTGTAGCGAGTAGGACGCGATGTAGACAGTGCAATGATCCGACGCGAGCTAGGCGGCGACAATGGCCTTCTCTGGCGTCGCTCTCCACCGTCGATGAGATCTCCCTCCTCCACAAATTTCTGAATTTCTAGGGTTAGGGTTCTTGGTTTTTGGGACTGAGGCACAACAAGACAAATAAAGGAAAACAAACAGAAAAGAGGAATAGGTGATGTAGGTTGATGGTGGAGATTCAGATTGGCGCTCGGAGGTGGGATCATTTCAATGAGGAGGTGTATCATGGTGTAGGAGGAGAAGAAGGCCATGTGGATGGTGGACAGAAAGAGGAGGAGCTCAAGGTTGTGGAGGAGGAACAACAGTAGAGTGTCTTCTTAGATCCAGCCAAAGGCCATGACCTTGTTTCTACTCTATTATAGATAAACTGCTCTTTTCTTTTCTTTCTGGGAGCTCCACCGTTTTGAATGAACTGGACTGTCACCTAGTACTAAGAAAAAAAACCATGTTTGGCCATTTTTAACTTAGAATGGAGTTGGGATGCTGCTACTATATCTGTATTACAATGGTCATCCCATCATTGTGCATATGATCTGTTGCACAAGACACATAAGGAACTCAAAAAGGCCAAAGTAGAACAAAATGTGAAAAACTAGCCTCGCAGCCAAGAATCATGCATGCCCCCAAAAGAAGCACACAACATTCATGCCCCAATAACTGTCATCTTAATGCACAATGTCACCGGCTTGCTGTTTTTGAGTTAGTCGAGCCACTTCCATCGGGGCCAATCATACTCTCAACAGATCGAATTTAAACCTTTCGATCATCTAATCTTACTAAAGAACACAAATGTGTCTTTTTATAAACTTGAATCGTCCTGGTAAAAGTATGGACTTTTACTTTCACCTGCATGTGTCTCTATGTGGAAGGCTTCTGATGTTTCTCTAGGCGCAGGCCTGAACAATAGTGCGACATTGTAGGCACAGACCTGAATAATAGCGAGACATGGTAGCAACTAGCGAAAAGTGCAAGATGCATGATCAGCTTTTTCTTTTTTGAATTTAGCGTACATTTGTTGCTCTTTGCCACCTCTTTGAAAACACTGCATACACCTACAGTACACTAAACTTTCTCAGGTTTGGTTCTCATATTTTCACACTATGCTTAAGGCGAACGATGGATGGCTGAGCGCCTATTTATCTGTAGTTTTTATCTGTTGATACACGCCGAAATGAACAGAACGATATAGCTAGGCGTGCTCCTATTTTACGAAGCGGTGCAATCTTCGTCGCCTGCAAGTTTGGAAAATGTATTATTTGTACATGCTCCTATTTTATGTTGGCCTCAGATCTCTTAACTCGTCTCTTAAATTTCGTACATCGGCTCGCAAATGTGAGTTGATTCTAAACAGTATGCTAATTTCCCTATGTGGTTAGTTGGAAACCTTATGTTGGTGGACACTGACCCTCTCCCAGCCTTGGTTGGAAACTTTATGTTGGTGGACACTGACCCTGTCCCAGCCTTTCAATATTCATGGAAGCTGCAAATTGGAGTTAGATTTATTTCAGTTGCCCAGAGGTGGACACTGACCCTCTCCCAGCCTTCCAATACTCACGGAAGCTGCAAACTGGAGTTAGATTTATTTCAGTTGCCCAGAGGTGGACACTGACCCTCATCCAGCCCGTCAATCTTAGCTAATATTTTTATTTAATCCACTCTCAATGCTAGAGTAATCTTTTATGTGATTTTTCGTTCAGGTTATTTCTTGTTTTTTCTGTAGCATAAAACATATGGGAATGTGCTATTTTTGGCGAGTAATCATGCGATTCGAGCTAGGCTCCATCAATTTAATTTTTTCCGTAGCCATGGATATTGTAAAGAAGACCCGCATCATTATTTTTGCTTGAAATTCCTATATGTACTGTAAGACTTTGGTTTTGTTCACATTTGACATATTTTCCTATCTTGCAGAGCCATCCATTCAAATATGGTTAACATCTTCTACCCCGTATTTACTGTATCACTAGAATAGAGATGTGCATTTTGTTGGGGAACGCGGTATTTCAATTTCTTTCCTACGATCACGCAAGATCTATCTAGGAGATGCATAGCAATGATAGGGGGAGAGTATGTCTACATACCCTCGTAGACCGAAAGCGGAAGTGTTATGAAACGCGATTGATGTAGTCGAACGTCTTCGCGATCCAACCGATCAAGTACCGAACGCACGACACCTCTGCGATCTACACACGTTCAGCTCGGAGACGTCCCTCGTACTCTTGATCCAGTTGAGGCCGAGGGAGAGTTTCGTCAGCACGACGGCGTGATGACAATGATGATGAAGTTACCTATGCAGGGCTTCGCCTAAGCACTACAACGATATGACCGAGGTGGAATTCCGTGGAGGGGGCACCACACACGGATAAAAAATCAACTTGTGTGTCTATGGGGTGCCCCCTCCCCCGTATATAAAGGAGGGGAGGAGGAGAGGGCCGGCCCTCATAGGGTGCACCCAAGGGGGGGAGTCCTACTCCCAGTAGGAGTAGGTTTCCCCCCTTCCTAGTTGGAGTAGGAGAAGAAGGAAGAGGGAGAGGGAGAGAAGGAAAGGGGGGGGGCGCTCCCCACCCCAATTTGGATTGGGCTTGGAGGGGGGGGGGGCTCCACCTGGACGCCTCCTCCTCTCTTCCACTAAGGCCCAATAAGGCCCATTGACTCCTCGGGGTGTTCCGGTAACCTTCCGGTACTTCGAAAAATGCCCGAACTCATCCAGAACCATTTTGGTGTCCAAACACAGCCTTCTAATATATCGATCTTTATGTCTCGACCATTTCGAGACTCCTCGTCATGTCCGTTATCACATCCGGGACTCCGAACTACCTTCAGTACATCAAAACACATAAACTCATAATACCGATCGTCATCGAACGTTAAGTGTGCGGACCCTATGGGTTCGAGAACTATGTAGACATGACCGAGACTCATCTCCGGTCAATAACCAATAGCGGAACCTGGATGCTCATATTGGTTCCTACATATTCTACGAAGATCTTTACCGGTCAAACCGCATAACAACATACATTGTTCCCTTTGTCATCGGTATGTTACTTGCCCGAGATTCGATCGTCGGTATCTCAATACCTAGTTCAATCTCGTTACTGGCAAGTCACTTTACTCGTTCCGTAATGCATCGTCCCACAACTAACTCATTAGTCACATTGCTTGCAAGGCTTATAGTGATGTGCATTTCCGAGAGGGCCCAGTGATACCTCTCCGATACACGGAGTGAAAAATTCTAATCTTGATCTATGCCAACTCAACAAACACCATCGGAGACACCTGTAGAGCATCTTTATAGTCACCCAGTTACGTTGTAACGTTTGATAGCACACTAAGTGTTCCTCCGGTATTCGGGAGTTGCATCATCTCATAGTCATAGGAACATGTATAAGTCATGAAGAAAGCAATAGCAATAAACTAAACGATCATAGTGCTAAGCTAACGGATGGGTCTTGTCCATCACATCATTCTCTAATGATGTGACCCCGTTCATCAAATGACAACTCATGTCTATGGTTAGGAAACTTAACCATCTTTGATTAACGAGCTAGTCAAGTAGAGGCATACTAGTGACACTCTATTTGTCTATGTATTCACACATGCACTAAGTTTCCGGTTAATACAATTCTAGCATGAATAATAAACATTTATCATGATATAAGGAAATATAAATAACAACTTTATTATTGCCTCTAGGGCATATTTCCTTCAGTCTCCCACTTGCACTAGAGTTAATAATCTAGTTCACATCATCATGTGATTTCACACCAATAGTTCACATCTTTATGTGATTAGTTCACATCTTCATGTGACTAATACCCAAAGGGTTTACTAGAGTCAATAATCTAGTTGACATCGATATGTGATTAACACCCAAAGAGTTACCATGTTTTGCTCAACATTCAGATCCGTATGTATTTTGCAAATTTCTATGTCTATAATACTCTACATAGAGCTACTCTAGCTCCCACTTTCAATATGTATCTAGATCAAGACTTAGAGTCATCCAGATCAGTGTCAAAACTTGTATCGACGTAACCCTTTACGACGAACTATTTGTCACCTCCATAATCGAGAAACATATCCTTATTCCACTAAGGATAATTTTGACCATTGTCTAGTGATCCACTCCTGGATCACTATTGTACCCTCTTGCCAAACTCATGGTGAGGTACACAATAGGTCTGGTACACAACATAACATACTTTATATAACCTATGACTGAGACATAGGGAATGACTTTTATTCTCTTTCTATTTTCTGCCGTGGCCGGGTTTTGAGTCTTACTCAACTTCACACCTTGCAACACAGGCAAGAACTCCTTCTTTGACTGTTCCATTTTGAACTACTTCAAAATCTTATCAAGGTATGTACTCATTGAAAAAACTGATCAAGCATCTTGATCTATCTCTATAGATCTTGATGCTCACTGTGTAAGCAGCTTCACCAAGGTCTTTCTTTGAAAAACTCCTTTCAAACACTCCTGTATTCTTTCTAGAAAATTCTACATCATTTTCGATCAACAATATGTCATTCACATATACTTACCAGAAAGGTTGTAGCGCTCCCACTATCTTTCTTGTAAATACAGGCTTCTCCAAAATTCTGTATAAAACCATATGCTTTGATTACGTTATCAAAGCATATATTCCAACTCTGAGATGGTTGCACCAGTCCATAGATAGATCACTGGAGCTTGCACACTTTGTTAGCACCTTTAGGATTGTCAAAACCTTCTTGTTGCATCATATACAACTCTTCTTTAAGAAATCCATGAAGGAATGCAGTTTTGACATCCATTTGCCAGATTTCATAAAATGTGGCAATTGCTAACATGATTCAAACAGACTTAAGCATCGCTACGAGTGAGAAAATCTCATCGTAGTCAACATCTTGAACTTGTCGAAAACCTTTTGCGACAATTTGAGCTTTGTATGTAGTAATACTACTATCAACATTTGTCTTCCTCTTGAAGATCCATTTATTCTCAATGGCTTGCCGATCATTGGGCAAGTCAACCAAAGTCCACACTTTGTCCTTATACATGGACCCCATCTCAGATTTCATGGCCTCAAGCCATTTTGCGGAATCTGGGCTCATCACCGCTTCCTCATAGTTCGTAGGTTCGTCATGGTCTAGTAACATGACTTCCAGAAAGGATTACCGTACCACTCTGGTGCGGACCATACTCTGGTTGACCTACGAGGTTCGGTAGTAACTTGATCTGAAGTTTCATGATCATCATCATTAGCTTCCTCACTAATTGGCGTATGAATCACTAGAATTGATTTATGTGATGAACTACTTTCCAATTCGGGAGAAGGTACAATTACCTCATCAAGTTCTAAATTCCTCCCACTCACTTATTTCGAGAGAAACTCCTTCTCTAGAAAGGATCCACTCTTAGCAACAAAGATCTTGCCTTCGGATCTATGATAGAAGGTGTACCCAACAGTTTCTTTTGGGTATCCTATGAAGATGCACTTCTCCGATTTGGGTTTGCGCTTATCAGGCTGAAACTTTTTCACATAAGCATCGCAACCCCAAACTTTAAGAAATGTCAGCTTGGGTTTCTTGCTAAACCACAGTTCATACGGTGTCATCTCAATGGATTTTAGACGGTGCCCTATTTAACATGAATGCAACTGTCTCTAATGCATAATCTGACGCAGAGCATTCTATGATCATCCCCATGTACACTTCGACTACTCCCCAAGCCCCAAGAGGACATACGATGAGACCTCGACCATACGCCATTGGACGCAAGGTAAACTCACTCCTCTTCGAACCGTCACTTTCCACGTATGAGACATGGCTACTACCTCATGCATGGACCTTGTGTATACTCAAGCACATACAAGATGACCACGGAGAATCGAAGGACCAAGGCCAAGCATGGAAGAGGAGAAGGAAGAAGAAGAACAGACAAGACAGAGCTTGCCCGGATGATCCGGACCCCCAGCCGGACGATCCGGACCAAACCTGGATGATCCGGGTAATGTGCCCCAAGACACCCGAAGCATGAAGAATCCATCCGGTGGAGCTGGATCATCCGGACGATGCCCGGATCATCCGGACGATGCCTGCGCACATGACTTGGGCCGAGGCCCGTGTACCCCTTCGCCCCTCACTTACCCCTTTGTGGCGTAGCACTATATATAGACCCCCTTCTCCTCCTAGTTAGGGTTAGCGTTGTGTTAGCTCATATGTGAGATAGAGCTTCTCTCATCCATCCGGATCTACTCCATTGCGAGGGACCGTTACCTCTTCGGAGAAGATCCACCTTGGATTCAAGACCCCTTCATGGGAAGACTCCTCAAGACCTCCTCTTGGAGAAGAACCGGTTACCTATGTATCGTCCTTTGCTGGATTCGGATCGTGTATCTCTTTGTGTTTCGAGGATCTAGCACATGTGTGCTTGTTTCTTGTTGATTTGAGTGATTCCTCTCTTTCCCCTCGTATTCTTCGTGTTCTTTGTTGGGATTCGCTCCTTTTATGAAAGATCGGTCATATAGGGTTCCTTCCTACATCATCTTGGATCAGAGCAAGGTTGATCACGAATTTGGAGCACCTACCCCTTGTTTTTCTAGCCTTGTTTTGTTGATTTCGTCCTAAATCCGAAAATCCCCATCAAAATAGCCCCAATTTTTTTTTGTGATTTGTTGGTTTGGGTGATGTTTTGTTGATCAATGAATTTGCTTGGTTTCGAGTCGATCTATCATCTCCCCAAGTTTCCCCACCTTCCATCCACGAAATCTCCTCAATTTTGACCCGAAAATCATCCATTTCCGCCCAAAATTTCGTCCACGAGAGGAAATCCCGAGCAGTTTGACCTGCCCGGATCATCCGGAAGTGCTCCCGGATCATCCGGACCAGCCCGGATAAGCTGGACCCTCTCCCGGACGTCCGGACACCCCATACGAGGAAATCCGGTTGACGAACCCGGATCATCCGAACCTACTCCCGGATGTCCGGGTAACCCTGAAACCGACAGGGCTGAATTCTTGTTTCGGCCATAATTAATTCATCTGGAGTCCGTTTTTGACGTTCTTTAGCTCGTCTCAAAGCTCTTGACATCCCCCTTCCCACAAAAAAACTACCATCATCATTTGACTCCATAAAAGTTTTGGAACTTTGGTATCTTTGCCTAGGCGTTCCACCATATTATCCGCATTACCACCACCGACTTCCGCAACCTAACCCATTTTTTCCCCATCGCATATGTGGTTGTTTGAGTTGTGACTTGAGTCTCCTAAGGTGTTTTGGCTACTTAGGGACGGTTGCTTCTTCATCAACCACCACCACCACTTCCACATAACATTGCCCACCATACACTTCCGCCACCCCAACTTAACCCAATTTTGTTTATGTTGTGAGTTGTGTCTCCTAAGGTGTTTCGGCTACTTAGGGACCGTGCTTTCAACTCCGACACTATGTATAGCCCATCATACCCTTCCGCCACCCTAACCCATTTTGATCGGGTCTTCACCAATACCTCCGCAAAACCACCACCGCATTCCCGCTACCACCATTTGACATTTGACGTTTGAGATTTTGAGTTCGCGGTTTTTTCGTTTCCTAAGGTGTTTCGGCTAATTAGGAACGGGTCGACATTGACAACACCGCCTCTCATTATCGACACGGACCGTAACCTCGACGACATCATTGTATATTCCCCTTGCAATTGCATTGGTAACCCCTAGCCTATTTTGCGTCATTTGCCTATTGAGACTAGCCATTTGAGTATTGCCGGCAACGTTACTTGTGCACATTAGTGATCCGTACCATTCCATTACATACATACCATATCATATTGGTATCATCATATCATCCCTTGTGTCACAAGATTGTTCCCGTATATACACAATTGCTATCTTGGTTTGTGCATTTCGCATTGTGGCCATATCAAAAAAAGAAGAATAAGCTTTTAAGCAAAAGAGAAAGAGCAAAGAAGCTTGTAAGCAAGAGCCATAGCATCACACCACATTGCATATAAGATTTTCATATCCGATCATCTTGGATCATCTTGAGAAACACCGGGAACCATACATACATAACATACTTGGGATAGAAAGTTGATACATTTTGCATCTTATAGGTTGTGCACAAGTGTCGTATCCGCCTATTGAGCAATCGTGCTAGCGTCTCTCTTGAGTTATGCAACATGAGCGTTTTCCGTGGATTCCACATTTTGAGCTCATTCCTTCGTTGCGACCCCATTTATCTATCCGTGTGTGCGTTTCCGTGTCCCATTCATTGCTATTGGTCTACTTGTTTTACTTGCGAATTTGTGAATCTCTTTCAACATTATTGACTCTTGCTAACATTTTGCATCAAATTTTTTTGTGCCACTATCCTCACCGAGCTCCACTATAAGCCTTATTTGTGTAGGTGTGAGAAATCGATGAGAAACGGTACCAATTGTGCTATTTCCTTGTTACATCATTGAGTGATCATTGATCCATCTTCAACATCGGTCAAGGTACATTTGGTATAGTTCTTCTCTTTCTCCCACTCATATTTGCTCGAGTCTTGTGATGGATAGGTAAGGCATTTCATCTCCGGTCTTCGACAACAATGACAGCGTGAACAACTACATCACCAAAGCGTCCATCTTCGATCTACAACGACAAATGCAAGGCGCACAATCAAGATTGCGAGAGTGCATCAAAAACATCTCCATCGACATTCATCACTCCGAAGCAAGGAAAAGGGACTACATCGACAACAAGCTTTCCGCACAAAAGGAGGCGCAAGATGTAAGGATGGAGGAGATTCGGACCATGTTGATAAACTATTCTTGCCCTTCATCATCCTCAAGGCGACGGCGAGCAAGTCGATCATCTTCGGAGCGTCCAAGCGATGCAAGCACAAGTCGTCCACGTCCACATCTACATGGCCACCACCATCACGTTCGTGATCCACATTGTCATGAAGGGCATGTCACCTCCAAGCATCATGTGCACGACGACGACGAACGACATCTACTAGAAGCTCAAGCACGACAACGACATCATCAACATGAAGATGTTCACCAAGTGCATATGCACAAGTCCCAACAAGCCCTACTTCACGCCAAGGCCAAACTTCATGAGCACAAGAGAAGACAGCGAGACAAGCACCACCAAGACGGAGCTACGGCTACACCAACCACTTCGGCATCTTCGCCAAGTGTTCTCAAGGCATGTGACGCCCCCGATTTGACCATACATTAATCATACATGCAAACCTGTATGATCAAGATCAGGGACTCACGGGAAGATATCACAATACAACTCTACAAATAAAATAAGTCATACAAGCATCATATTACAAGCTAGGGGCCTCAAGGGCTCGAATACAAGAGCTCGATCGTAAGCGAGTCAGCGGAAGCAACAATATTTGAGTACAGACATAAGTTAAACAAGTTTGCCTTAAGAAGGCTAGCAAAAACTGGGATACAGATTGAAAGAGGCGCATGCCTCCTGCCTGGGATTCTCCTAAACTACTCCAGGTCGTCGTTAGCGGGCTGCACGTAGTAGTAGGCACCTCCCGAGTAGTAGTAGTCATCATTGACAGTGGCGTCTGGCTCCTGGACTCCAACGTCTGGTCGCAACAATCGGATATAGTAAAGGGGAAAGGGGGGAGCAAAGCAACCATGAGTACTCATCCAAAGTACTCGCAAGCAAGGAGCTACACTACATATGTATGCATTGGTATCAAATGGAATAAGGGTAGTATATGTGAACTGAACTGCAGAATGCCGGAATAAGAGGGGGATAGCTAGTCCTATCGAAGACTATGCTTCTGGCCACCTCCATCTTGCAGCATGTGGAAGAGAAGATGGTAAGTTCACCAAGTAACATCGCATAGCATAATCCTAACCGATGATCCTCCCCTCGTCGCCCTGTGAGAGAGCGACCACCGGTTGTATCTGGCACTTGGAAGGATGTGTTTTATTAAGTATCTGGTTCTAGTTGTTATAAGGTCAAGGTACAACTCCAAGTCGTCCTATTACCGAAGATCACATCTATTCGAATAGATTAACTTCCCTGCAGGGGTGCACCACATTTCCCAACACGCTTGATCCCCTTTGTTCGGACACACTTTCCTGGGTCATGCCCGGCCTTGGAAGATCAACACTTCGCAGCCCTACCTAGGCACAACAGAGAGGTCAGCACGCCGGTCTAGATCCTATGGCGCAAAATTACGGATACAATTTTAGACAATGTCACAAAAGTTTGGGGTTTATTTAAAATAACATGTACTTGCATAATTTAGTAAAAGCATTTTAAATTATTGTTTTGGCCCCTGTTTTAATTTTTTTGGGCATTTAAATATTTTATTAAATGTGGTTTTCTCCTTTAAAAATACTAAGTGATTATTTGCAACATTAAGAACAATTTTGTTTTGTCGTCCGAAGAAATATTATGTTTGACTTTATTTTTAAATTTGAATTAAAACTTGGTTCGGACCAAAGTGCGGTTTAGCAAATTAGTTGCGATGACATGGCACCATTAGTGTGTGATTACTGTAGATGAACTACTGGGGTGTTACAAATCTCCTCCACTACAAGAAATCTCGTCTCGAGATTTAAGAGGGGAGTAAGGGGGGAAGACTAGGTTACGAAATTCTAACGATCCTTCTCGGTCTTTGTTGCTCTTCTCGAAGAGGTCGATCCATTATATTGATATCTTCATTTCTCTGCTTCAGGTCTGTAACACCCCGGATGTAACTTTCCCTATTTGTACTCCAACTCTTGCCGTTTCCGGCGTTAAGTTATTTTATTTTCTCGGGTTCGGGTTTTGCCTCCGTGTGTTGTTGTCGTTGTCATGCATCTCATATCGTGTCATCATGTGCATTGCATTTGCATACGTGTTCGTCTCATGCATTCGAGCATTTTCCCCGTTGTCCGTTTTGCATTCCGGCGCTTCGTTCTCCTCCGGTGGTCATTTCTAGCTTTCTTTCGTGTGTGGGGATTAAACATTTCCGGATTGGAACGAGACTTGCCAAGCGGCCTTGGTTTACTACCGGTAGACCGCCTGTCAAGTTTCGTACCATTTGGACTTCGTTTGGTACTCCAACGGTTAACCGAGGGACCGAAAAGGCCTCGTGTGTGTTGCAGCCCAACACCCCTCCAATTTGGCCCAAAACCCACCAAACTCTGCTCCATGTCCTAGAGCGGTCGATCACGATCGCGTGGCCGAAAACTGCACCTCATTTGGACTCTCCTAGCTCCCTCTATGCCTATATAAAGACCCCTCCGAATCCGGATCTTCCTCTCCCCCCGAAACCCTAATTTTTTCCCCTCGCGCGCCCGGACACGTCCGGCTGTCACCGGACAAAGCCGCCGCCGCCCGCCCGCGCCTATCGGGCGCCGCCACGTGGCACAAAGCCGCCGCCGTCGCTCCGGCCCGGGAGGCCCAACCGGGGCCCCC
>NC_041392.1:362185218-362277160 GCF_002162155.2 Triticum dicoccoides
CGGCGCCACCACCGGCCGCGCCGCCCCGCCGCGCTCGGAGCCCGCGCCGGCGCCACTCCGGCCGGTCCTCTCCAGCGAGCTCCGAGGATTCCGGCGAACTTCGTAATCCGTGCCCGGATCTCAGATCTGAAATCCTAACCCTAGGTCGTTTTTTTCACTAAGTCCCAGAATTCCTGATCCAAGTTGCCATGTTCGCGGCTCCGTAACTTTGTATCCGTAGCTCTGATTCATGCATATAGCATATCAAAATGTTCATCTCAGAGAGTACATAATTTCATTCCATTGCATCATTTTCATTTGAGTTCATCTTGATGCCCGAGATGCTGTTAGAAGAGGGTTACTTGAGTTAATTGTCAGATCTGCTACTCCGTTTAGCACTTTTGTCATTTTTGCCATGATTAATGTGTGCATGCTATGCTCGTGAGTTCTTCATATGTTTTGTTAAGGATTTTGTCATCTTTCCAGAGGTGCAACCCATGTATTTTTAGGATGTATGTGGTGACTTGTGCAAGCTTGCAAAGTGGTGCACTTGCTAATTCTGTTTTCAGGGACTTAGTGATTTCACTATGTCCTGGGATTGTTTATCTCATGATGCCATATGGTCATGTTGTTTCCTAGTGATCCGTGCCTCTTTTGAGGATGATCAGTAAAGGAGTTTTGTTAATATTGTAATGCTCTATCTATACATGACTTTTTTGGCAATTATGGAGCACCCTAGCTTGAGTCAATCGAGCTCTACTTTTGCTTCGTTGCGAATCTGGGCAGATCGTCAACTTGTTTGCGATTTTGCCGATGTTATTGTAGTTGATCCGTGCACGCTATGCCATTGTTCTTGCCATGTCTAGCTTGCATTTTGTGCCTTATTAAGGTATGTATGCTTGTCTTGCCATGACTTGCACCGTAGTGAGTGCATCGAGCTTGTAAACATGCCTTCGTGAGTTATGTTTCAGCATGTCCCAGTTTTCACCAAGTCTGAAAACTGATTATGTTTTTGCTATGTTCGTGTGCTTGTTAGTATATTTTGAGATCCCTTTTGGCTCAAGGTCACTAAGGGATTTTTGTTAAGATTGTTGAGTAGCTCTATGCCATGTCTTTCTTTGTCATGTCCAGGTCCTGTAGCATGTTGTTTTGTTGCTCCGAAGAGGGCTATATGATCTGAAATTCCAGACAAGTGTTAATTTCACTAAGTCTGAGATCTGTTTTACCATTTGCATTTTTGCCATGCTTGTTTGAACCTGTTAATGGATGATTTGGCCGTAGCTCAGTGCTAGACTTTTGTTAAGCATCTTGAATGCTTCCCTGCCATGTATTTTGTTGCCATGTTTGGGTGCTGTAGCATGTTCATTTCGTTGCATTTAGATGCCTACTTGCTGTAAATCGCAGACCGGTGTCATATTTGAATCGCTTGCCATTTCCAAACCGTAACTCCGATTCTAGCGTTCTTTATATCGTTTTCAAGCGATTTCATCTCATCTTTCCAGTGGCACACTTGGTTTTCTAAGTTGAGGCCAGGTTCATGCATTTCCTGACATATCTTGCATTTTGCATCCCGCATCGGATCCCGCATAGCATATCATCATTTCATCATATTGCTTGTTCTTGCACGTGGTTGATTGTATCCTTGTTGCTTATTTGTCTTGTTTGGGTAGAGCCGGGAGACGAGTTCGCTAACGAGGAGCCCGTTGAGTTTGCTTTCGAGGATCCAGTCAACTCTGACAATTGTGCAGGCAAGATGATCATACCCTCGAAATCACTACTATCTTTTCTATGCTAGTTTGCTCGCTCTTTTGCTATGCCATTGCTACGATGCCTACCACTTGCTTGCAAGCCTCCCAAATTTCCATGTCAAACCTCTAACCCACCATGTCCTAGCAAACCGTTGATTGGCTATGTTACCGCTTTGCTCAGCCCCTCTTATAGCGTTGCTAGTTGCAGGTGAAGATTGGAGGCCGTTCCTTGTTGGAACATTTATTTACTTGTTGGGATATCATTATATTATCTTGTTATGTTAATGCATCTATATACTTGGTAAAGGGTGGAAGGCTCGGCCTCTCGCCTAGTGTTTTGTTCCACTCTTGCCGCCCTAGTTTCCGTCATATCGGTGTTATGTTCCCGGATTTTTGCGTTCCTTACGCGGTTGGGTTATAATGGGAACCCCTTGATAGTTCGCCTTGATTAAAGCTTTTCTAGCAATGCCCAACCTTGGTCTTACCATTTGCCACCTAGCCTCTTTTTCCCTCGGGTTTCCGGAGCCCGCGGGTCATCTTATTTTAAACCTCCCCGGGCCAGTGCTCCTCTGAGTGTTGGTCCAAACTAGAGTCCTGTGCAGCGTCCCCTCGGGGAAACTCGAGGTTTGGTTTTAGTTGTATGGAGCGCTCATCTGAGTGTGCCCTGAGAAAGAGATATGTGCAGCTCCTATCGGGATTTGTCGGCACATTCGGGCGGTGTTGCTGGTCTTGTTTTAACCTGTTAAAGTGTCTTGAATTACCGAGATACCGAGTCTGATCGGAACGTCTTGGGAGGAGGTCTATTCCTTCGTTGACCGTGAGAGCTTGTCATGGGCTAAGTTGGGACTCCCCTGCAGGGATTGAACTTTCGAAAGCCCTGCCCGCGGTTATGGGCAGATGGGAATTTGTTAATGTC
Organism: Triticum dicoccoides; assembly: GCF_002162155.2. Taxonomy (NCBI): domain Eukaryota; kingdom Viridiplantae; phylum Streptophyta; class Magnoliopsida; order Poales; family Poaceae; genus Triticum; species Triticum dicoccoides. The sequence goes on from NC_041392.1 coordinate 362,187,862, forward strand.
CGGTCGTAGATAACTTGAACCTTAACTTAATTAAAATGAATCAACTGAGTGTGTTACCGTGATGGCCTCTTCTCGGCGGAGTCCGGGAGGTGGACACGGTGTTGGAGTAATGTTTGCGCAGGTTGTTCTCTAGTTTCTCGCTCGTGTTTGCCTTCTCTTCTCGCTCTCTTTTGCGAATAAGTTAGCCACCATACTTGCTAGTCGCTTGCTGCAGCTCCACTCATATTTTACCTTGCCATTCCTATAAGCTTAAATTGTCTTGATCGCGAGGGTGCGAGATTGCTGAGTCCCTGTGGCTCAAAGATTACTATTACACCAGATGCAGGGCCTGATGATTCCGCTCCAGGAGACGCGTATGAGCTCAAGTGGGAGTTCGACGAAGACTCTCAACGTTACTATGTTTCCTTTCCCGATGATCAGTAGTGGTGCCCAGTTGGAGGTGATTGGGACCGTGTCGCATGTTGGGTTCTCTTTTATTTTGGCGCCGTAGTTGGGCCATGAGTGTTTGGATGATGTAATGTTATTTATGCACTTGATTGACGTGGCGAGTGTAAGCCAACTATGTTATCTCCCCTTTATTATTTATATTACATGGGATGTTTGTGAAGATTGCCTAACTTGCGACATATGCCTTCAATGCGATTATGTCTCTAAGTCGTGCCTCGACACGTAGGAGCTATAGTCGCATCGAGGGTGTTACAAGTTGGTATCAGAGCCTTCCCCGACCTTAGGAGCCCCATTGCTTGATCGTTTTTAGCCGCCGAGTTGTGTCTAGAAAAATGTTTTGAGTCTTTTAGGAATTATATATCGGAGAGTTTAGGAATTCTTTTTACTTTCCAGTCTCCTCATCGCTCTGGATGGCTCCTCCAACGCGCACGACTCCGAGTCCTGATCCGCCACCACCTCCACCTCCTCCAGAGGCATGGCAAGCTGTGATGGCCGCAACCAATGCAAACACACAGTTGATCATGCAAATTCTTCAAGAGCGCAATCAAGGCAGTCAAGGGAATCAAGGAAGCAATCAGAGTCACTTTGCTACACTCAACCAGTTCCTTGCTAACGGGCCAAAGACTTTCAGCAATTGTGTTGAGGCAACCGATGCTGACGATTGGCTTGTAGATCTGTGCAAGCATTTCGAGTGCAGTAACGTCAGGCCTAAGGACTTTGTTAAGTTCGCTTCCTTCCAACTCAAAGATCAAGCTGCAGAATGGTTCCAGCAGTACAAGGACTCCAGAGGTGGACGTGTTATCACTTGGGATGATTTCCGTCGAGATTTCCGAGCTCATCATATTCCGCAGAGCGTGGTTGTAAGAAAGCGTGAGGAATTCCGCAATCTGAAGCAAGGCTCTTTGTCTGTCTATGACTACAACAAGTTGTTCCAGAAGCTCGCCCGCTTTGCTAAGCAGGACGTCCCTGATGAGAAGAGCATGATATATCAGTTCAGGGGTGGTCTCAGAGAAGAAATTCAGCTCGCTCTTGTTCTCTATGAACCCTTGAGGTACGATGAGTTCTACAACATGGCACTGAAACAAGAGGCTGCTCAGTTGAGGTGTGATGCTTCCAAGAAGTGAGTCAGAGATGCTACTCCTTCTTCCTCTACTCAAGTGGCCAAGCAGTAGAAGTTTTGGCTTCCTCCTCCTCCGTTCCGTCAGCCGTATCAGCAGAAGAGCAAAGGTGGCAGTGGTTCTTCCCACCCACCCAACCCTGGCTTTCAGAACAAGACTTCGTCTCAAGCTCCAAGATCGAGTGCTCCGTATCACCGTCCGCTTTCAGAGGTCACGTGCAACAAGTGCCAACAGAAGGGTCACTATGCCAACAAGTGTCTCAACCAGAGGTGTCTTCCTCCTCCTCCTCCTGTCAGATCGACAAGTACAGTTGTGGTCAAGCATAACCCCAAGTTCGCCAAGGTCAATATGGTGAATGCAACTCAGGCAGAGGACTCACCAGATGTCATCATGGGTAACCTTCCTGTTAATGATATTCCTGCAAAAGTTCTTTTTGACACGGGTGCATCACATTGCTTCATTTCCAAACCTTTTGCATCAAAGTATGAGTGTGATTATCAGTATCTGCAAAGTTCCTTGCAAATTGTGTCACTGGGCAAGAAGATGATAGCTAACACCTGCGTCCCTGAGGTTACTATCACATTGGGTGACTACAAGTTCCTTTCTTCCCCAATTGTTCTTGGTAACTCGGATATTGATCTTATTCTCGGAATGGATTGGCTTTCTAAGCACAAGGCACATCTTGATTGTGCAGCCAGGCAAATTCAATTGACTCATTCGTCTGAGGATGTAATTGTCTTTGCCGCTCGGGATAATACTATCCGTCTATTTTCTCTCAATGAAAAGGGTGAATTGGATGCCATCTCTCAAATTCCAGTCGTTTGCGAATATCAAGACGTCTTTCCAGAAGAGCTCCCAGGAATGCCTCTGCACCGGCCAGTTGAATTCGTTATTGATCTTGAGCCTGGCACGGAACCTGTGTGCAAACGTCCTTACAAGCTCGGACCTGAAGAGTTGAAGGAGCTGAAGAAGCAACTCGATGAGCAAGAAAAAATGGGTCTCATCCGGCCTAGTTCTTCTCCGTGGGGTTGTGGTGTTCTTTTTATGAAGAAGAAGGATGGAACGGACCGACTTTGTGTTGATTACCGTCCAGTGAACAAGAAGACCATCAAGAACAAATACCCACTTCCCAACATCAATGAGTTGTTCGAACAACTCAAAGGTGCCCAAGTATTCTCCAAACTTGATCTCCGTATGGGTTATCACCAGATTCGCATTCGTGAAGAAGATATTCCCAAGACAGCATTCAGAACAAGCTTTGGTTCATATGAATACACTGTCATGTCTTTTGGCCTCGCCAACGCTCCTCCGACGTTCTCTCGCATGATGAACTTCGTCTTCAACGCCTACACCGATGACTTCATTTTGGTCTATCTCGACGACATTCTGGTTTTCTCAAAGAACAAGGAAGATCATGCCAAGCATTTGCGTTTGGTTCTTGATAAGCTCAGAGAACATTAGTTCTACGCCAAGTTCTCCAAGTGTGAATTTTGGCTTGATGAGATTCTTTATCTTGGTCATATCATCTCTGCCAAGGGCATTGCCGTGAATCCTGAGAAGGTGTCTGCAATTGTGAATTGGGAACCTCCTCAAAACGTGAAGCAACTCCGCAGTTTTCTCGGTCTCGCAAGCTATTGTCAAAGATTCGTTGAAAACTTTTCTAAGATCGCGAAGCCTCTCTCTAATCTTCTTCAGAAGCACGTCAAGTACGTTTGGTCTCCGGAGTGTGATATTGCTTTCAACACTTTGAAAGAAAAATTGATTACTGCTCCAGTTCTGACTCCACCTGATGAATCCAAGCCGTACGAGGTCTTTTGTGATGCCTCTCTCCAAGGTCTTGGCGCAGTATTGATGCAAGAGAAGAAAGTTGTTGCTTATACATCTCGCCAGTTGAAGCCTAATGAGAAGAACTACCCCACTCATGATCTCGAGTTGGCGGCAGTTGTGCACGCTCTTTTGACTTGGAGACATCTTCTATTGGGAAGAAAAGTGGAGATTTTCACCGATCACAAGAGTCTCAAGTACATCTTCACTCAGCCTAATCTCAACCTCAGGCAAACTCGATGGGTCGAAATGATTCAAGAGTATAATCCGAGTATCGAGTATACTCCAGGCAAGGCCAATGTGATTGCTGACGTTTTGAGCAGGAAGGCCTACTACAACAGTCTGATTCTCAAGCCTTATCAACCCGAGCTTTGTGAAGCTTTCCGCAAACTTAATCTGCAAGTTGTTCCTCAAGGTTTCCTCGCCAACCTTCAAGTCTCTCCTACCTTAGAAGACCAGATTCGCCAAGCCCAGCTTCTTGATGCTATGGTGAAAAGGTGAAGATTGTGATTGCCAAGAGTCAGTCCAAGTACAAGTGCTACCGCCTTGATGACAAGGACACTCTCTTCTTCGAGGATCGTATTGTTGTACCCAAAGGTGACCTCCGTAAAGTGATCATGAACGAGGCTCACAATTCTCTCCTCTCCATCCACCCTGGGAGCATGAAGATGTATCAGGACCTTAAGCAAGCTTATTGGTGGACTCGAATGAAGCGCGAGATCGCTCAATTCGTGAATGAATGTGATGTCTGCAGAAGAGTGAAGGCAGAACACCAAAGGCCAGCAGGTCTCCTCCAACCTCTTGCCATTCCAGAATGGAAGTTTGACCACATTGAAATGGACTTCCGATAGAGGCGAGGGTGTCCCGATCTTTCGATGAGATGATAACTATCGATTTGGTGGAGACAACTTTGACGATCCGACTACAAATGTGCACGACATTGCGCCTTAGCAATCGCTAAACCAATCTACTGAGGTTACTTACGATGCCAGAAGCACGGTCAGCCTGACCACGAAGGTCTATTCCTGCAATCAATCGAAGAATGAGAAAGAATATGATAAAGCAATCTGAATATTGCAAATATATATGAGGTATTGATAATGGTGGGGATCCGGAAGCGGTCTTGGTCTGGTCGTTGGACACAAACGAAGTACACGAAGTTGCAATGGCTAACTTTTAACTAAACAAATCCCCAAGGAAAAAGCTACTAGATGGATCTACTTATATAGGAGCAAGGGGTGGCGGCCAAGGAGGTGGGAGGACGTCCCAAGGCAGCCTAAAACTAACCCTAGGTCGTACAAGGCTCATGGGCCCAAGTGGTGGTGATGCAACACCTTTGGGCTTGTAGTTTGACTCGGATTCTGCTGCAATGTCAGATTGTTCAGTCTGTAACTCAACGCTCCGGACGAATTTTAAGGTGAATCCAATTAGGATGGAAAGAGCACGAAATCTAGTTTCCAACAAAAAAAGAATCACCCAATTCGGAGTCCGTATGAAAAAGTTGTTGGCGTTTTGAGTCAGGTATGTCTGTGCAGTCCGAATCTGAATCCAGAACGTGAGAGACTTGGACTCTATCTTCTCTTGGCCCAAAAGTGACGTGAGAGGACTTTTTGAACACAACCTAAACATCTCCTTTTCCCTTATCTTCATATGTGGATTGTACAAATGTCCCATACACCTGCAATTAGACAAAACACAAAAGTGTGTGAAGTATTTTTGTTCTGGATAACATAAATAGACTATTGAATAGTTTGCATTAGAAATCACCTGACAAATATGCATGTATGCAATATTTTTGGTCGTATCCAAGGTAGTCATGTCCTCATCATCCTCCCCTTTTTGAAAACAAAGCCGTCCTCGGCATTGCTTAATCTGAAATGTGGCTAACAAAAGAGACAAGGTGTACATGTTGTATATGTATATGTCATCCATTTTAACTTCCCTTGATTTTTGCACATATGTCACATGTATACATGAGTAACTTTCATTGTTCATAAAATCTAAAGCCAAAAAATTATCACAAGAAGTAGAAGGCATGAAAATATTGCAACTCAGTTTGCACATATAAGTGAAGCTCTTATTCACTTCAAAAGATTGGCAATGTTCATCATTAAACCATCCTAACTTCGATGAATAAACCTTACTTGCATCAAATTTACATGCTACAACATGCTTAAATAAGCAAACATGCAATAAGTCATTGGACACAGAATCATCATCAAGATTAGAGGTCATATCAAAATGACTAAACATTGGTTCTTTTGCATCAACAGTTAATTCAATGGGTGCACTCAAAATTGTTGATATTTCAGTTGTTTGATCACATGACGCATTCATGACAGTAACAAGAGTCTCTAAAATAGGTGGTGTGCTCAAATCAACAGGTAACTCAACACATGATGCATTCAAGTTAACTAGGCATGCTTCATTCTCATGTGAAGTTATATCATCAAGACCTTTACTGTTACCTCGCAGAGATGTAGCTGATGTAGGTACGGACGTTGACAATGTACCATACTCTTGAGATGATATCGCGCTCACAATCCAAGGTGGGGCTGCTCTAGTAGGTGCAATAGTGGAGTAACCAACCGGCGGTGGTGAGCATGAACTAGAATAGTAGTTGTTGTAGTCACCCAATGCATCCTCCTGTATCTGTCTCTCAAAGGTACAAGCACGGCCATACATACCAGTAATGCAATGAGGAATATACTGAAATCTTGCCTGAATATCATGGTTCAAACCACCAAAAAATCTATTCATTGTATCATCCTCAGATTCTTCTATGTCACAATGATGCATATAAGATTTGAACTCTTGTAGTAAGCATGAACAGTGTTACTGCCTTGTTTTAATTGCTCCAATTTGCGACGCAATTCATGACGATAGTATAGAGGAAAAAATTGTTGTCTCATTACAGCTTTCAAAACTTTTCAAGTTGTGGGTTGGTTATCAATGTTTTTCTTACAATGTACACTCCACCAAAAAGAAGCAAAACCAGTAAATGCTCTAATGGTAGCTCGTACTCTCTCAAGTTCAGAAATATCATGGTGACTAAAAACTTGTTCTACTTCAAGCTCCCAAGCTAGATAAATAGCAGGATTAAATCTACCCTCAAATGATGGTAAAGAGATAACCTGACCATATGCTTGTGTGTGTTGTCCCAACTCTCGTGATGGTGAAGATGTGTCCGTCATCCAAGAACTTCTATCTCTAGAACCTGTCATGATTAGTAGAAACAAGAACCAAAATTCGAGAATAATGTTCCAATGAACTACTAGGATGTGGTTGTAAAGTGCTCACAGTAAAGCAAATATCAATATCTTACAAGTTCTTACCATGCGGCAGGTGGTGACAGGCAACCATCGGTGTCAAATAACTCCGAAGATTGTGTAAAACGATTGCCAGGGGAACGTACGTATACACGGTGTAGAAATATGTGGAGCTGGGTTGGCTATATATGGTAGCAAAAGATTAGCAATAATCAATTCAGAGATGCAATGTTGAATAAACGCTCAACGACGGTACTGTGCTAGTCCTAGGCTAGACCAAACTAGAGACGCGAGCCTAGAACACTAATGAGGTCACGTCGTAGCACAACTAGCATCAATAAAGGATATGAAGTAGCTCTGGACAGCAAGATATAAGTGAAGATCACAATAGCAGTAGACCTATTTAGAAGCTGATGTTGAGGTGACAAATACTGAACTAGTTTCTGCAACTATTTAGATGCGGCTCATCGCTAGCTTCCATTTGAGTACTCGCGGAGCCAAAACAGACTTCATATGAGGAAGTTATGCCTGTTTTACTGAACAGTGCACAAAACAGATTCCAAGCCGAATTCAACTATGAGATTGAGTCTAGATAGATCCGAATTTTGTTTTTTTCTCCTCTCTTTTTTTTTCTCACACTTTTTTTCTTTTCCTTTTTTTTCTCTGACTTTTTTTTTACTTTTTTCTCTCTCGTTTTTTTCTCTATCTTTTTTTTCTCTCTCCCTCTTTCCAAAACAAACTAGATAAGATGTAGATTGGATCAAGCGAAGATGGGAACGATCTCAACTATGATTATGACAATGAATGGTGGGTAGCACTTGGAGGAAATTGATGGATGGGTGGTGGACAACGGAAGGGATAACGATGCAGCGGCGACGTGACTAATGTGAACAGAACTCGAAACTCTAAACGACCTAGACACTAAGACCAGCAACTCAACACGACGATGCAACCGATAATTCAACTATGCAAGCAATGAAAAGAAAATTGCAAAGGCTCAGACTGGCTTGGACAAAGGATGAATAGATCTAACTCATTTTTGTGGATTTTTCTTGGACAATAGGTAAGAAAATAAATCTAATCTAGGAAAACTGGAAATTCTCACCGAGCAACCTGAAAACTGATACCACTTGATAGAGGCGAGGGTGTCCCGATCTTTTGATGAGATGATAACTATCGATTTGGTGGAGACGACTTTGACGATCCGACTACAAACGTGCATGACGTTGCGCCTTAGCAATCGCTAAACCAATCTCCTGAGGTTACTGACGATGCCGGAAGCACGGTCAGCCTGACCACGAAGGTCTATTCCTGCAAGCAATCTAAGAACGAGCAAGAATATGATAAAGCAATCTGAATATTGCAAATATATATGAGGTATTGATAATGGTGGGGATCCGGAAGCGGTCTTGGTCTGGTCGTTGGACACACACGAAGTACACGAAGTTGCAATGGCTAACTTTTAACTAAACAAATCCCCAAGGAAAAAGCTACTAGATGGATCTACTTATATAGGAGCAAGGGGTGGCGGCCAAGGAGGTGGGAGGACGTCCCAAGGCAGCCTAAAACTAACCCTAGGTTGTACAAGGCTCATGGGCCCAAGTGGAGGTGATGCAACACCTTTGGGCTTGTAGTTTGACTCGGATTCTGCTGCAACGTCAGATTGTTTTGTCTGTAACTCAACGCTCCGGACGAATTTGAAGGTGAATCCAATTGGGATGGAAAGAGCACGAAATCTAGTTTCCAAAAAAAAGAATCACCCAATTCGGAGTCCGTATGAAAAAGTTGTTGGCGTTTTGAGTCAGGTATGTCTGTGCAGTCCGAATCTGAATCCAGAACGTGAGAGACTTGGACTCTATCTTCTCTTGGCCCAAAAGTGACGTGAGAGGACTTTTTGAACACAACCTAAACATCTTCTTTTCCCTTATCTTCATATGTGGATTGTACAAATGTCCCATACAACTGCAATTAGACAAAACACAAAAGTGTGTGAAGTATTTTTGTTCTGGATAACATAAATAGACTATTGAATAGTTTGCATTAGAAATCACCTGACAAATATGCATGTATGCAATATTTTTGGTCGTATCCAAGGTAGTCATGTCCTCATCAACTTCGTGACTGGGTTTCCAAAGTCCAAGCGTGGCAATGATGCTATATTCGTTGTCATCGACAAACTCACCAAAGTGGCTCATTTTCTGCCTATCAAAGAGTCGATCACTGCAGCTCAATTGGCGGAACTCTATACCTCTCGTATTGTCTCTCTGCACGGTATTCCTCAAGTGATCTCTTCAGACCGTGGCAGCATCTTTACCTCGAAGTTTTGGGATTATTTTCAGAAGGCCATGGGCACGAACATCCGCTTCAGCACAGCTTTCCATCCTCAAACTAGCGGTGAAGTCGAGCGAGTCAACTAGATTCTTGAAGATATGCTCAGGGCGTGTGTGATCTCCTTCAGCATGAAGTGGGAGGATTGTCTTCCTTATGCTGAATTCTCCTACAACAACAGTTTTCAAGCAAGTTCGGGCAAGGCCCCATTTGAAATTCTGTATGGCAGGAAGTGCCGTACCCCTCTCAACTGGTCTGAAACCGGTGAACGTCAGCTTTTGGGTAATGACTTAATCACAGAGGCAGAAGAAATGTGCAAAGTCATTCGTGATAACCTCAAAGCAGCCCAATCCCGCCAGAAGAGCTACTATGATAGTAAGCATCGTGATTTGGCTTTCGAGATCGGAGATCATGTTTACCTCCGTGTCTCTCCTATGAAAGGTACTCGTCGCTTCGGTATCAAAGGGAAGCTTGCCCCTAGATACGTGGGACCTTTCAAGATTGTCAGCAAGAGAGGCAACCTCGCCTATCAACTCGAGCTTCCTTCAAACTTTGCAAATGTTCATGACGTGTTCCATGTCTCTCAGCTTCGAAAGTGCTTCAAGACTCCTGACCGCACCGTCAACTTCGAGGACATTGAGCTCCAAGAAGATCTCTCTTATCGTGAGCACCCAGTTGCTATTCTTGAAGAGACTGAACGCAAGACTCACAACAAGTCAATCAAATTTCTCAAAGTCAAGTGGTCACACCATTCCGACCGTGAAGCTACCTGGGAACGCGAGGATCACCTCCGTTCTGAGCACCCGGCGTTCTTTCAGTCCTAGATCTCGGGACGAGATCCTTTCGTAGTGGTGGAGTGTTGTAACACCCCGGATGTAACTTTCCCTATTTGTACTCCAACTCTTGCCGTTTCCGGTGTTAAGTTATTTTATTTTCTCGGGTTCGGGTTTTGCCTCCGTGTGTTGTTGTCGTTGTCATGCATCTCATATCATGTCATTATGTGCATTGCATTTGCATACGTGTTCGTCTCATGCATTCGAGCATTTTCCCCGTTGTCCGTTTTGCATTCTGGCGCTTCATTCTCCTCCGATGGTCATTTCTAGCTTTCTTTCGTGTGTGGGGATTAAACATTTCCGGATTGGACCGATACTTGCCAAGCGGCCTTGGTTTACTACCGGTAGACCGCCTGTCAAGTTTCGTACCATTTGGACTTCGTTTGGTACTCCAACGGTTAACCGAGGGACCAAAAAGGCCTCGTGTGTGTTGCAGCCCAACACCCCTCCAATTTTGCCCAAAACCCACCAAACTCTGCTCCATGTCCTAGAGCGTTTGATCACGATCGCGTGGCTGAAAACCGCATCTCATTTGGACTCTCCTAGCTCCCTCTATGCCTATATAAAGACCCCTCCGAATCCGGATCTTCCTCTCCCCCCGAAACCCTAATTTTTTCCCCTCACGCGCCCGGACACGTCCGGCTGTCACCGGACAAAGACGCAGCCGCCCGCCCGCGCCTATCCGGCGCCGCCACATGGCACCAAGCCGCCGCCGTCGCTCCGGCCCGGGAGGCCTAGCCGGGGCCCCCGAGGCCCATCTCCTCCGCGCCTCCTCGCCCGCGAGCCGGCCGCCGCCGGCCGCTCCGCCGGCCGCCGCCCGCCGCCACCGACCTCGCCCGCGATCCGGCCACCGCCGCCCGCGAGCCGGCCGCCGCCCGCCGCCACCGTCCTCGCCGGCGCCGCGGCCGCCGCCCGCCACCACCGGCCGCACCGACCCCGTCCGGCGCCACCACCGGCCGCGCCGCCCCGCCGCGCTCGGAGCCCGCGCCGGCGCCACTCCGGCCGGTCCTCTCCGGTGAGCTCCGAGGATTCCGGCGAACTTCGTAATCCGTGCCCGGATCTCAGATCTGAAATCCTAACCCTAGGTCGTTTTTTTTCACTAAGTCCCAGAATTCCTGATCCAAGTTGCCATGTTCGCGGCTCCGTAACTTTGCATTCGTAGCTCCGATTCATGCATATAGCATATCAAAATGTTCACCTCGGAGAGTACATAATTTCATTCCATTGCATCATTTTCATTTGAGTTCATCTTGATGCCCGAGATGCTGTCAGAAGAGGGTTACTTGAGTTAATTGTCAGAACTGCTACTCCGTTTAGCACTTTTGTCATTTTTGCCATGATTAATGTGTGCATGCTATGCCCGTGAGTTCTTGATATGTTTTGTTAAGAGTTTTGTCATCTTTCCAGAGGTACAACCCATGTATTTTTAGGATGTATGTCGTGACTTGTGCAAACTTGCAAAGTGGTGCACTTGCTAATTCTGTTTTCAGGGACTTAGTGATTTCACTATGTCCTGGGATTGTTTATCTCATGATGCCATATGTTCATGTTGTTTCCTAGTGATCCGTGCCTCTTTTGAGGATGATCAATAAAGGAGTTTTGTTAATATTGTAGTGCTCTATCCATATATGACTTTTTTTTGCAATTATGGAGCACCCTAGCTTGAGTCAATCGAGCTCTACTTTTGCTTCGTTGTGAATCTGGGCAGATCGTCAACTTGTTTGCGATTTTGCCGATGTTATTGTAGTTGATCCGTGCACGCTATGCCATTGTTCTTGCCATGTCTAACTTGCATTTTGTGCCTTATTAAGGTATGTATGCTTGTCTTGCCATGACTTGCACCATAGTGAGTGCATCGAGCTCGTAAACATGCCTTCGTGAGTTATGTTTCAGCATGTCCCAGTTTTCACTAAGTCTGAAAACTGATTATGTTTTTGCTATGTTCGTGTGCTTGTTAGTATATTTTGAGATCCCTTTTGGCTCAAGGTTACTAAGGGATTTTTGTTAAGCTTGTTGAGTAGCTCCATGCCATGTCTTTCTTTGTCATGTCCAGGTCCTGTAGCATGTTGTTTTGTTGCTCCGAAGAGGGCTATATGATCTAAAATTCCAGACAAGTGTTAATTTCACTAAGTCTGAGATCTGTTTTACCATTTGCATTTTTGCCATGCTTGTTTGAACCTGTTAATGGATGATTTGGCCGTAGCTCAGTGCTAGACTTTTGTTAAGCATCTTGAATGCTTCCCTGCCATGTATTTTGTTACCATGTTCGTGATGAGGACATGACTACCTTGGATATGATAAAAAATATTGCATATATGCATATTTGTCAGGTGATTTCTAGTGCAAACTATTCAATAATCTATTTATGTTATGCAGAACAAAAATACTTCACACACTTTTGTGTTTTGTCTAATTGCAGGTGTATGGGACATTTGTACAATCCACATATGAAGATAAGGAAGACATAGATGTTTATTTGCTGTCCAAAAAGTTCTCTCACGTCACTTTTGGCCCAAGAGAAGATAAAGTCTAAGTCTCTCACGTTCTGGATTCAGATTCGGACTGCACAGACATACCTGACTCAAAACACACACAAGTTTTTCATACGGACTTCGAATTGGGTGATTCTTTTTTTGTTGGAAACTAGATTTCGTGCACTTTCCAATCCAATTGGAATCACCTTCAAATTCGTCCGGAGCGTTGAGTTGTGGACGAAACAATCTGATGCTGCAGCAGAATCCGAGTCAAACTACAAGTTCAAAGGTGTTACATCACCTCCACTTGGGCCCATGAGCCTTGTACGACCTAGGGTTAGTTTTAGGCTGCCTTGGGACGTCCTCCCACCTCCTTGGCCGCCACCCCTTGCTCCTATATAAATAGATCCATCTAGTAGCTTTTTCCTTGGGATTTGTTTAGTTAAAAGTTAGCCATTGCAACTTTGTGTACTTCGTTTGTGTCCAACGACAAGACCAAGACCGCTTCCGGATCCCCACCATTATCAATACTTCATATATATTTGCAATATTCAGATTGCTTTATCATATTATTGCTCGTTCTTCGATTGCTTGCAGGAATAGACCTTCGTGGTCAGGCTGACCGTGCTTCCAGCATCGTCAGTAACCTCAGGAGATTGGTTTAGCGATTGCTAAGGCGCAACGTTGTGCACGTTTGTAGTCGGATTGTCAAAGTCGTCTCCACCAAATCGATAGTTATCATCTCATCGAAAGATCGGGACCCTCGCCTCTATCAAGTGGTATTAGTTTTCAGGTTGCTTGGTGAGATTTTACAGTTTTTCATAGTTTAGATCGCATCTGTCATTCATACCTACAGTCCATGAAAAAGCCATAAAAAGATCTGTTCATTATTTATCCAAGCCAGTCTGAGCCTTTGCAATTTTCTATTCATTGGTTGCATAGTTGAATTATCGGTTGCATCGTCGTGTTAGTTGCTGGTCTTAGTGTCTAATTCCTTTAGAGTTTCGAGTTCTGTTCATATTAGTCACGCCGCCGCTGCATCATTATCCCTTCCGCTGTCCACCATCCCATCCATTAATTTCCACCACGTGCTACGCATTGTTCATTGTCATAATCATAGTTGAGGTCATTCACATCTTCGCCTGATCCAATCTGCATCTTATCTAGTTTGTCTTGGAAAGAGGGAGAAAAAAAAGATAGAGGAAAAAAAAGAAAAAGAGAGAGAAGAAAAAAAAGCGTGAGAAAAAAAAAAGAGAAGAAAAAAATCGGATCTATCTAGAATCAATCTCGTACCTGAATTCGGATTGGAATCTGTTTTGCGCACTGTTCAGTAAAACAGGTGTATCTTCCTCATACGAAGTCCGTTTTGGCTCCGTGAGTACTCAAATTGAAGCTAGCGACGAGCCGCATCTAAATAGTTGCAGAAGCTAGTTCAATATTTGACACCTCAAAATCGACTTCTAAATAGGTCTTTTTGCCCTCTGAAGTTCGTGAACACAGCTTGTTCCAATTTTTCAGGCCAGTTTTAGAATTCTTTGACTCCTCATATCAACTCGGAATTGAGTGATTCTTTTTGCATTGGAAAGCTTGAGTTAGTAGCATTCTTTGAAAGAATTTATCAGAAAATTGGCTCAAACTTTTCAAGAGGAAAGTTGGAGAGAGAGTTGTTGTATATCCTGTTTGGCAATTGTTTTTCATCATTATCTTTACTGTCGTTGTGATCTTCACTTATATCTTGCTGTCCAGAGCTACTTAGTATCTTTCATTGATGCTAGTTGTGCTACGCCGTGACCTCATTAGTGTTCTAGGCTCGCGTCTCTAGTCCGGTCTAGCCTAGGACCAGCACAGTACCGTCGTTGAGCGTTTATTCAACATTGCATCTTTGAATTGATTATTGCTAATCTTTTGCTACCATATATAGCCAACCTAGCTCCACATATTTCTACACCGTGTATACGTACGCTCCCCTGGCAAATTGCTTCACTCAATATTCGGAGTTACTTGACACTGCTGGTTGCCGATCACCGCCTGCTGCATGGTAAGAACTTGTAAGACATTGATATTTGCTTTACTGTGAGCGTTTTACCACCACATCCTAGTAGTTATAGGAACATTATTTTTGTGTTTTGTTTCTTGTTCTACTAATCATGACAGGATCCAGAGTCAATTCATGGGCTTTGTCGATCGCGGGAGACGTGCCACCACCTTTGCAAATACCACAACCGTCACGAGAGGTGCACAAACATCCAAATGCACATGATCAGGTTAATGTATCTATACCACCATTTAATGGCCGTTTTAAACCTGCTTTATATATTGAATGGGAGTTCGACATAAAAAATATATTTGCTTCCCATAATTTTGATGAACATAAAAAGGTTAAGGTTGCGGTTGGTTCTTTCACTGGTTATGCTTTGGTTTGGTGGAGTGAATATTGTCGGTTACACCCTGATTATATACCTACTACTTGGGATGATTTGAAACTTGCCATGCGACATACTTTCGTCCCTGCTTATTATACTCGTGACATGATTAAGAAGTTGCAACACTTAAAACAAGGTAGTGAAACTGTAACAAAATATTATGATGATTTACAAACTACCTTGTTGCATTCCTCTTCAGAAGAAAGTGAAGATGATTTTATGGATAGATTTTGGGGAGGATTAAACCGTGATATTCAAGAGATACTAATTCATGAAGAGTGTTATCCTATGGACCATTTGTTTCATCTTGCTTGCAAAGCTGAACAGGAAATAAAACGACGTGTTGGCCACGAGGAGAACAAGCGCACGGTGCACATTCCAAGAGTTGATATGATTGTTCCTTCAACTACTAGGCATACTATGACAACCACATCCGTTGTTGTCAGGACTACATCACCTCCACCATGTGACACATCGCCCCCGAGAGTGGCTACATCATCTGAGTTGATCATAAGAGGTAATGACAAAGGTACTGATCTTCCATCTCTACATGAGAATGATGAATGCCTTGTCAATTTGAATGCACCATCTGATGAGCTACCCACTACATTGATAATTTGACTTTGCCATGTGATCAAACAACTAAAATAGCAACAATTTTGAGTGCACCCATTGTATTAACTATTGATGCAAAAGAACCAATGTTTAATCATTTTGATATGACCTCTAATCTTGGTGATGATTCTGTGTTGAATGACTTATTGCATGTTTGCTTATTTAAGCATGTTGTAGCATGTAAATTTGATGCAAGTAAGGTTTATTCATCAATGTTGGGATGGTTTAATAATAAACATTGTCAATCTTTTGAAATGAATAAGAGCTTCACTTATATGTGCAAACTGAGTTGCAATATTTTCATGCCTTCTACTTCTTGTGCTAATTTTTTGGCTTTAGATTTTATGAACTATGCAAGGTACTCATCTATTCATGTGTCATATATGCAAAAATCAAGGGAAGTAAAAATGGATGACATATACATATACAACATGTACACCTTGTCTCTTTTGTTAGCCACATTTCAGATTAAGCAACGCCGAGGACGGCTTTATTTTCAAGAAGGGGAGGATGATGAGGACATGACTACCTTGGATATGATCAAAAATATTGCATATATGCATATTTGTCAGGTGATTTCTAGTGCAAACTATTCAATAATCTATTTATGTTATGCAGAACAAAAATACTTCACACACTTTTGTGTTTTGTCTAATTGCAGGTGTATGGGACATTTGTACAATCCACATATGAAGATAAGGAAGAAAGAGATGTTTATTTGCTGTCCAAAAAGTTCTCTCACGTCACTTTTGGCCCAAGAGAAGATAGAGTCCAAGTCTCTCACGTTCTGGATTCAGATTCGGACTGCACAGACATACCTGACTCAAAACGCACACAAGTTTTTCATACGGACTCCGAATTGGGTGATTCTTTTTTTGTTGGAAACTAGATTTCGTGCACTTTCCAACCCAATTGGAATCACCTTCAAATTCGTCCAGAGAGTTGAGTTGTGGACGAAACAATCTGATGCTGCAGCAGAATCCGAGTCAAACTACAAGTCCAAAGGTGTTACATCACCTCCACTTGGGCCCATTGGCCTTGTACGACCTAGATTTAGTTTTAGGCTGCCTTGGGACGTCCTCCCACCTCCTTGGCCGCCACCCCTTGCTCCTATATAAGTAGATCCATCTAGTAGCTTTTCCTTGGGATTTGTTTAGTTAAAAGTTAGCCATTGCAACTTCGTGTACTTCGTTTGTGTCCAACGACCAGACCAAGACCGCTTACGGATCCCCACCTTTATCAATACTTCATATATACTCGCAATATTCAGATTGCATTTATCATATTCTTGCTTGTTCTTCGATTGCTTGCAGGAATAGACCTTCGTGGTCAGGTTGATTGTGCTCCGGCGTGGTCAATAACCTCTCGGAGTTGGTTTAGCGATTGCTAAGGTGCAACGTCGTGCACGTTTGTAGTCGGATCGTCAAAGTCGTCTCCACCAAATCGATAGTTATCATCTCATCGAAAGATCGGGACACCCCTATCTTTGACTCCTCATATCAACTCGGAATTGAGTGATTCTTTTTGCATTGGAAAGCTTGAGTTAGTAGCATTCTTTGAAAGAATTTATCAGAAAATTGTCTCAAACTTTTCAAGAGGAAAGTTGGAGAGAGAGTTGTTGTATATCCTGCTTGGCAGTTGTTTTTCATCATTATCTTCACTGCCGTTGTGATCTTCACTTATATCTTGCTGTCAAGAGCTACTTAGTATCCTTCATTGATGCTAGTTGTGCTACGCCGTGACCTCATTAGTGTTCTAGGCTCGCGTCTCTAGTCCGGTCTAGCCTAGGACCAGCACAGTACCGTCGTTGAGCGTTTATTCAACATTGCATCTTTGAATTGATTATTGCTAATCTTTTGCTACCATATATAGCCAACCCAGCTCCACATATTTCTACACCGTGTATACGTACGCTCCCCTGGCAATCGTTTTACTCAATATTCGGAGTTACTTGACACCGCTGGTTGCCGATCACCGCCTGCTGCATGGTAAGAACTTGTAAGACATTGATATTTGCTTTACTGTGAGCGTTTTACCACCACATCCTAGTAGTTATAGGAACATTATTTTTGGGTTTTGTTTCTTGTTCTACTAATCATGACAGGATCCAGAGTAAATTCATGGGCTTTGTCGATCGCGGGAGACGTGCCACCACCTTTGCAAATACCACAACCGTCACGAGAGGTGCACAAACATCCAAATGCACATGATCAGGTTAATGTATCTATACCACCATTTAATGGCCGTTTTAAACCTGCTTTATATATTGAATGGGAGTTCGACATAAAAAATATATTTGCTTCCCATAATTTCGATGAACATAAAAAGGTTAAGGTTGCGGTTGGTTCTTTCACTGGTTATGCTTTGGTTTGGTGGAGTGAATATTGTCGGTTACACCCTGATTATATACCTACTACTTGGGATGATTTGAAACTTGCCATGCGACATACTTTCGTCCCTGCTTATTATACTCGTGACATGATTGAGAAGTTGCAACACTTAAAACAAGGTAGTGAAACTGTAACAAAATATTATGATGATTTACAAACTACCTTGTTGCATTCCTCTTTAGAAGAAAGTGAAGATGATTTTATGGATAGATTTTGGGGAGGATTAAACCGTGATATTCAAGAGATACTAATTCATGAAGAGTGTTATCCTATGGACCATTTGTTTCATCTTGCTTGCAAAGCTGAACAGGAAATAAAACGACGTGTTGGCCACGAGGAGAACAAGCGCACGGTGCACATTCCAAGAGTTGATATGATTGTTCCTTCAACTACTAGGCATACTATGACAACCACATCCGTTGTTGTCAGGACTACATCACCTCCACCATGTGACACATCGCCCCCGAGAGTGGCTACATCATCTGAGTTGATCATAAGAGGTAATGACAAAGGTACTGATCTTCCATCTCTACATGAGAATGATGAGCTACCCACTACTTTGATCACACCACCTATTTTCGAGGACTATGTTGATAATTTGACTTTGCCATGTGATCAAACAACTGAAATACCAACAATTTTGAGTGCATCCATTGAATTAACTATTGATGCAAAAGAACCAATGTTTAATCATTTTGATATGACCTCTAATCTTGGTGATGATTCTGTGTTGAATGACTTATTGCATGTTTGCTTATTTAAGCATGTTGTAGCATGTAAATTTGATGCAAGTAAGGTTTATTCACCAATGTTGGGATGGTTTAATGATGAACATTGTCAATCTTTTGAAATGAATAAGAGCTTCACTTATATGTGCAAACTGAGTTGCAATATTTTCATGCCTTCTACTTCTTGTGCTAATTTTTTGGCTTTAGATTTTATGAACTATGCAAGTTACTCATCTATTCATGTGTCATATATGCAAAAATCAAGGGAAGTAAAAATGGATGACATATACATATACAACATGTACACCTTGTCTCTTTTGTTAGCCACATTTCAGATTAAGCAACGCCGAGGACGGCTTTATTTTCAAGAAGGGGAGGATGATGAGGACATGACTACCTTGATATGACCAAAAATATTGCATATATGCATATTTGTCAGGTGATTTCTAGTGCAAACTATTCAATAATCTATTTATGTTATCCAGAACAAAAATACTTCACACACTTTTGTGTTTTGTCTAATTGCAGGTGTATGGGACATTTGTACAATCCACATATGAAGATAAGGAAGAAAGAGATGTTTATTTGCTGTCCAAAAAGTTCTCTCACGTCACTTTTGGCCCAAGAGAAGATAGAGTCCAAGTCTCTCACGTTCTGGATTCAGATTCGGACTGCACAGACATACCTGACTCAAAACGCACACAAGTTTTTCATACGGACTCCGAATTGGGTGATTCTTTTTTTGTTGGAAACTAGATTTCGTGCACTTTCCAACCCGATTGGAATCACCTTCAAATTCGTCCGGAGCGTTGAGTTGTGGACGAAACAATCTGATGCTGCAGCAGAATCCGAGTCAAACTACAAGTCCAAAGGTGTTACATCACCTCCACTTGGGCCCATGAACCTTGTACGACCTAGGGTTAGTTTTAGGCTGCCTTGGGACGTCCTCCCACCTCCTTGGCCGCCACACCTTGCTCCTATATAAGTAGATCCATCTAGTAGCTTTTTCCTTGGGATTTGTTTAGTTAAAAGTTAGCCATTGCAATTTCGTGTACTTCGTTTGTGTCCAACGACCAGAGCAAGATTGCTTCCGGATCCCCACCATTATCAATACTTCATATATATTTGCAATATTCAGATTGCTTTATCATATTCTTGCTCGTTCTTCGATTGCTTGCAGGAATAGACCTTCGTGGTCAGGCTGACCGTGCTTCCAGCATCGTCAGTAACCTCAGGAGATTGGTTTAGCGATTGCTAAGGCGCAACGTTGTGCACGTTTGTAGTCGGATTGTCAAAGTCGTCTCCACCAAATCGATAGTTATCATCTCATCGAAAGATCGGGACCCTCGCCTCTATCAGTTTGGGTGCTGTAGCATGTTCATTTCGTTGCATTTAGATGCCTACTTGCCGTAAATCGCAGACCGGTGTCCTATTTGAATCGCTTGCCATTTCCAAACCGTAACTCCGATTCCGGCGTTCTTTATATCGTTTTCAAGCGATTTCATCTCATCTTTCCAGTGGCATACTTGGTTTTCTAAGTTGAGGCCAGGTTCATGCATTTCCTGTCATATCTTGCATTTTGCATCCCGCATCGCATCCCGCATAGCATATCATCATTTCATCCTATTGCTTGTTCTTGCACGTGGTTGATTGTATCCTTGTTGCTTGTTTGTCTTGTTTGGGTAGAGCCGGAAGACGAGTTCACTAATGAGGAGCCCGTTGAGTTTGCTTTCGAGGATCCAGTCAACTCTGACAATTGTGCAGGCAAGATGATCATACCCTCGAAATCACTACTATCTTTTCTATGCTAGTTTGCTCGCTCTTTTGCTATGCCATTGCTATGATGCCTACCACTTGCTTGCAAGCCTCCCAAATTTCTATGTCAAACCTCTAACCCACCATGTCCTAGCAAACCGTTGATTGGCTATGTTACCGCTTTGCTCAGCCCCTCTTATAGCGTTGCTAGTTGCAGGTGAAGATTGGAGGCCATTCCTTGTTGGAACATTTATTTACTTGTTGGGATATCATTATATTATCTTGTTATGTTAATGCATCTATATACTTGGTAAAGGGTGGAAGGCTCGGCCTCTCGCCTAGTGTTTTGTTCCACTCTTGCCGCCCTAGTTTCCGTCATATCGGTGTTATGTTCCCGGATTTTTGCGTTCCTTACGCGGTTGTGTTATAATGGGAACCCCTTGATAGTTCGCCTTGATTAAAGCTTTTCTAGCAATGCCCAACCTTGGTCTTACCATTTGCCACCTAGCCTCTTTTTCCCTCGGGTTTCCGGAGCCCGCAGGTCATCTTATTTTAACCCCCCCGGGCCAATACTCCTCTGAGTGTTGGTCCAAACTAGAGTCCTATGCAGCGCCCCCTCGGGGAAACTCGAGGTTTGGTTTTAGTTGTATGGAGCGCTCATCTGAGTGTGCCCTGAGAAAGAGATATGTGCAGCTCCTATCGGGACTTGTCGGCACATTCGGGCGGTGTTGCTGGTCTTGTTTTAACCTGTCGAAGTGTCTTGAATTACCGAGATACAGAGTCTGATCGGAACGTCTTGGGAGGAGGTCTATTCCTTCGTTGACCGTGAGAGCTTGTCATGGGCTAAGTTGGGACTCCCCTGCAGGGATTGAACTTTCGAAAGCCGTGCCCGCGGTTATGGGCAGATGGGAATTTGTTAATGTCCGGTTGTAGATAACTTGAACCTTAACTTAATTAAAATGAATCAACTGAGTGTGTTACCGTGATGGCCTCTTCTCGGCGGAGTCCGGGAGGTGGACACGGTGTTGGAGTAATGTTTGCGCAGGTTGTTCTCTAGTTTCTCGCTCGTGTTTGCCTTCTCTTCTCGCTCTCTTTTGCGAATAAGTTAGCCACCATACTTGCTAGTCGCTTGCTGCAGCTCCACTCATATTTTACCTTGCCATTCCTATAAGCTTAAATTGTCTTGATCGCGAGGGTGCGAGATTGCTGAGTCCCTGTGGCTCACAGATTACTATTACACCAGATGCAGGGCCTGATGATTCCGCTCCAGGAGACGCGTATGAGCTCAAGTGGGAGTTCAACGAAGACTCTCAACGTTACTATGTTTCCTTTCCCGATGATCAGTAGTGGTGCCAAGTTGGAGGTGATTGGGACCGTGTCGCATGTTGGGTTCTCTTTTATTTTGGCGCCGTAGTCGGGCCATGAGTGTTTGGATGATGTAATGTTATTTATGCACTTGATTGACGTGGCGAGTGTAAGCCAACTATGTTATGTACCCTTTATTATTTACATTACATGGGATGTCTGTGAAGATTGCCTAACTTGCGACATATGCCTTCAATGCGATTATGTCTCTAAGTCGTGCCTCGACACGTGGGAGCTATAGTCGCATCGAGGGTGTTACAAGTTGGTATCAGAGCCTTCCCCGACCTTAGGAGCCCCATTGCTTGATCGTTTTTAGCCGCCGAGTTGTGTCTAGAAAAATGTTTTGAGTCTTTTAGGAATTATATATCGGAGAGTTTAGGAATTCTTTTTACTTTCCAGTCTCCTCATCGCTCTGGATGGCTCCTCCAACGCGCACGACTCCGAATCCTGATCCGCCACCACCTCCACCTCCTCCAGAGGCATGGCAAGCTGTGATGGCCGCAACCAATGCAAACACACAGTTGATCATGCAAATTCTTCAAGAGCGCAATCAAGGCAGTCAAGGGAATCAAGGCAGCAATCAGAGTCACTTTGCTACACTCAACCAGTTCCTTGCTAACGGGCCAAAGACTTTCAGCAATTGTGTTGAGGCAACCGATGCTGACGATTGGCTTGTGGATCTGTGCAAGCATTTCGAGTGCAGTAACGTCAGGCCTGAGGACTTTGTTAAGTTCGCTTCCTTCCAACTCAAAGATCAAGCTGCATAATGGTTCCAGCAGTACAAGGACTCCAGAGGTGGACGTGTTATCACTTGGGATGATTTCCGTCGAGATTTCCGAGCTCATCATATTCCGCAGAGCGTGGTTGAAAGCAAGCGTGAGGAATTCCGCAATCTGAAGCAAGGCTCTTTGTCTGTCTATGACTACAACAAGTTGTTCCAAAAGCTCGCCCGCTTTGCTAAGCAGGACGTCCCTAATGAGAAGAGCATGATATATCAGTTCAGGGGTGGTCTCAGAGAAGAAATTCAGCTCGCTGTTGTTCTCTTTGAACCCTTGAGGTACGATGAGTTCTACAACATGGCACTGAAACAAGAGGCTGCTCAGTTGAGGTGTGATGCTTCCAAGAAGCGAGTCAGAGATGCTACTCCTTCTTCCTCTACTCAAGTGGCCAAGCAGTAGAAGTTTTGGCTTCCTCCTCCTCCGTTCCGTCAGCCGTATTAGCAGAAGAGCAAAGGTGGCAGTGGTTCTTCCCACCCACCCAACCCTGGCTTTCAGAACAAGACTTCGTCTCAAGCTCCAAGATCGAGTGCTCCGTATCACCGTCCGCTTTCAGAGGTCACGTGCAACAAGTGCCAACAGAAGGGTCACTATGCCAACAAGTGTCTCAACCAGAGGCGTCTTCCTCCTCCTCCTCCTGTCAGATCGACAAGTACAGCTGTGGTCAAGCATAACCCCAAGTTCGCCAAGGTCAATATGGTGAATGCAGCTCAGGCAGAGGACTCACCAGATGTCATCATGGGTAACCTTCCTGTTAATGATATTCCTGCAAAAGTTCTTTTTGACACGGGTGCATCACATTGCTTCATTTCCAAACCTTTTGCATCAAAGTATGAGTGTGATTATCAGTATCTGCAAAGTTCCTTGCAAATTGTGTCACCGGGCAAGCAGATGACAGCTAACACCTGCGTCCCTGAGGTTACTATCACATTGGGTGACTACAAGTTCCTTTCTTCCCCAATTGTTCTTGGTAACTCGGATATTGATCTTATTCTCGGAATGGATTGGCTTTCTAAGCACAAGGCACATCTTGATTGTGCAGCCAGGCAAATTCAATTGACTCATTCGTCTGAGGATGTAATTGTCTTTGCCGCTCAAGATAATACTATCCGTCTGTTTTCTCTCAATGAAAAGGGTGAATTGGATGCCATCTCTTAAATTCCAGTCGTTTGCGAATATCAAGACGTCTTTCCAGAAGAGCTCCCAGGAATGCCTCCGCACCGGCCAGTTGAATTCGTTATTGATCTTGAGCCTGGCACGGAACCTGTGTGCAAACGTCCTTACAAGCTCGGACCTGAAGAGTTGAAGGAGCTGAAGAAGCAACTCGATGAGCAAGAAAAAATGGGTCTCATCCGGCCTAGTTCTTCTCCGTGGGGTTGTGGTGTTCTTTTTATGAAGAAGAAGTGATAAGAACATGACTACCTTGGATATGACCAAAAATATTGCATATATGCATATTTGTAAGGTGATTTCTAGTGCAAACTATTCAATAATCTATTTATGTTATCCAGAACAAAAATACTTCACACACTTTTGTGTTTTGTCTAATTGCAGGTGTATGGGACATTTGTACAATCCACATATGAAGATAAGGAAGAAAGAGATGCTTATTTGCTGTCCAAAAAGTTCTCTCACGTCACTTTTGGTCCAGGAGAAGATAGAGTCCAAGTCTCTCACATTCTGGATTCAGATTCGGACTGCACAGACACACCTGACTCAAAACGCACACAAGTTTTTCATACGGACTCCGAATTGGGTGATTCTTTTTTTGTTCGAAACTAGATTTCGTGCACTTTCCAACCCAATTGGAATCACCTTCAAATTCGTCCGGAGCGTTGAGTTGTGGACGAAACAATCTGATGCTGCAGCAGAATCCGAGTCAAACTACAAGTCCAAAGGTGTTACATCACCTCCACTTGGGCCCATTGGCCTTGTACGACCAAGATTTAGTTTTAGGCTGCCTTGGGACGTCCTCCCACCTCCTTGGCCGCCACCCCTTGCTCCTATATAAGTAGATCCATCTAGTAGCTTTTCCTTGGGATTTGTTTAGTTAAAAGTTAGCCATTGCAACTTCGTGTACTTCGTTTGTGTCCAACGACCAGACCAAGACCGCTTACGGATCCCCACATTTATCAATACTTCATAGATATTCGCAATATTCAGATTGCTTTTATCATATTCTTGCTCGTTCTTCGATTGCTTGCAGGAATAGACCTTCGTGGTCAGGTTGATCGTGCTCCGGCGTGGTCAATAACCTCAGGAGATTGGTTTAGCGATTGCTAAGGCGCAACATCGTGCACGTTTGTAGTCGGATCATCAAAGTCGTCTCCACCAAATCGGTAGTATCATCTCATCGAAAGATCGGGACACCCCGCCTCTATCAAGTGGTATCAGTTTTCAGGTTGCTCGGTGAGAATTTCCAGTTTTCCTAGATTAGATTTATTTTCTTACCTATTGTCCAAGAAAAAGCCACACAAAAAAAAGTTAGATCTGTTCATCCTTTATCCAAGCCAGTCTGAGCCTTTGCAATTTTCTATTCATTGCTTGCATAGTTGAATTATCGGTTGCATCGTCGTGTAAGTTGCTGGTCTTAGCGTCTAGTTCCTTTAGAGTTTCGAGTTCTGTTCACATTAGTCACGCCGCCGCTGCATCATTATCCCTTCCGCTGTCCACCATCCCATCTATTAATTTCCACCACGTGCTACACACTGTTCATTGTCATAATCATAGTTGAGGTCATTCACATCTTCGCCTGATCCAATCTGCATCTTATCTAGTTTGTCTTGGAAAGAGGGAGAAAAAGAAGATAAAGAAAAAAAAAGAGAAAAAAGGAAAGAAAAAAAAAGAAAAAGAGGGAGAAGAAAAAGAAAAAAAAAGCGTGAGAAAAAAAAAGAGAGAAGAAAAAAATTTGGATCTATCTAGAATCAATCTCGTACCTGAATTCGGATTGGAATCTATTTTGCGCACTGTTCAGTAAAACAGGTGTATCTTCCTCATACGAAGTCCGTTTTGGCTCCGTGAGTACTCAAATTGAAGCTAGCGACGAGCCGCATCTAAATAGTTGCAGAAGCTAGTTTAATATTTGACACCTCAAAATCGGCTTCTAAATAGGTCTTTTTGCCCTCCGAAGTTCATGAACACAGCTTGTTCCAATTTTTAGGCCAGTTTTAGAATTCTTTGACTCCTCATATCAACTCGGAATTGAGTGATTCTTTTTGCATTGGAAAACTTGAGTTAGTAGCATTCTTTGAAAGAATTTATCAGAAAATTGTCTCAAACTTTTCAAGAGGAAAGTTGGAGAGAGAGTTGTTGTATATCCTGCTTGGCAGTTGTTTTTCATCATTATCTTCGCTGCCGTTGTGATCTTCACTTATATCTTGCTGTCAAGAGCTACTTAGTATCCTTCATTGATGCTCGTTGTGCTACGCCGTGACCTTATTAGTGTTCTAGGCTCGCGTCTCTAGTTCGGTCTAGCCTAGGACCAGCACAGTATCGTCGTTGAGCGTTTATTCAACATTGCATCTTTGAATTGATTATTGCTAATCTTTTGCTACCATATATAGCCAACCCAGCTCCACATATTTCTACACCGTGTATACGTACACTCCCCTAGCAATCGCTTTACTCAATATTCGGAGTTACTTGACACCGCTGGTTGCCGATCACCGCCTGCTGCATGGTAAGAACTTGTAAGACATTGATATTTGCTTTACTGTGAGCGTTTTACCACCACATCCTAGTAGTTATAGGAACATTATTTTTGGGTTCTGTTTCTTGTTCTACTAATCATGACAGGATCCAGAGTCAATTCATGGGCTTTGTTGATCGCGGGAGACGTGCCACCACCTTTGCAAATACCACAACCGTCACGAGAGGTGCACAAACATCCAAATGCACATGATCAGGTTAATGTATCTATACCACCATTTAATGGCCGTTTTAAACCTTCTTTATATATTGAATGGGAGTTCGACATAAAAAATATATTTGCTTCCCATAATTTCGATGAACATAAAAAGGTTAAGGTTGCGATTGGTTCTTTCACTGGTTATGCTTTGGTTTGGTGGAGTGAATATTGTCGGTTACACCCTGATTATATACCTACTACTTGGGATGATTTGAAACTTGCCATGCGACATACTTTCGTCCCTGCTTATTATACTCGTGACATGACTGAGAAGTTGCAACACTTAAAACAAGGTAGTGAAACTGTAACAAAATATTATGATGATTTACAAACTACCTTGTTGCATTCCTCTTTAGAAGAAAGTGAAGATGATTTTATGGATAGATTTTGGGGAGGATTAAACCGTGATATTCAAGAGATACTAATTCATGAAGAGTGTTATCCTATGGACCATTTGTTTCATCTTGCTTGCAAAGCTGAACAGGAAATAAAACGACGTGTTGGCCACGAGGAGAACAAGCGCACGGTGCACATTCCAAGAGTTGATATGATTGTTCCTTCAACTACTAGGCATACTATGACAACCACATCCGTTGTTGTCAGGACTACATCACCTCCACCATGTGACACATCGCCCCCGAGAGTGGCTACATCATCTGAGTTGATCATAAGAGGTAATGACAAAGGTACTGATCTTCCATCTCTACATGAGAATGATGAGCTACCCACTACTTTGATCACACCACCTATTTTCGAGGACTATGTTGATAATTTGACTTTGCCATGTGATCAAACAACTGAAATACCAACAATTTTGAGTGCATCCATTGAATTAACTATTGATGCAAAAGAACCAATGTTTAATCATTTTGATATGACCTCTAATCTTGGTGATGATTCTGTGTTGAATGACTTATTGCATGTTTGCTTATTTAAGCATGTTGTAGCATGTAAATTTGATGCAAGTAAGGTTTATTCACCAATGTTGGGATGGTTTAATGATGAACATTGTCAATCTTTTGAAATGAATAAGAGCTTCACTTATATGTGCAAACTGAGTTGCAATATTTTCATGCCTTCTACTTCTTGTGCTAATTTTTTGGCTTTAGATTTTATGAACTATACAAGTTACTCATCTATTCATGTGTCATATATGCAAAAATCAAGGGAAGTAAAAATGGATGACATATACATATACAACATGTACACCTTGTCTCTTTTGTTAGCCACATTTCAGATTAAGCAACGCCGAGGACGGCTTTATTTTCAAGAAGGGGAGGATGATGAGGACATGACTACCTTGGATATGACCAAAAATATTGCATATATGCATATTTGTCAGGTGATTTCTAGTGCAAACTATTCAATAATCTATTTTTGTTATCCAGAACAAAAATACTTCACACACTTTTGTGTTTTGTCTAATTGCAGGTGTATGGGACATTTGTACAATCCACATATGAAGATAAGGAAGAAAGAGATGTTTATTTGCTGTCCAAAAAGTTCTCTCACGTCACTTTTGGCCCAAGAGAAGATAGAGTCCAAGTCTCTCACGTTCTGGATTCAGATTCGGACTGCACAGACATATCTGACTCAAAACGCACACAAGTTTTTCATACGGACTCCGAATTGCGTGATTCTTTTTTTGTTGGAAACTAGATTTCGTGCAGTTTCCAACCCAAGTGGAATCACCTTCAAATTCGTCCGGAGCGTTGAGTTGTGGACGAAACAATCTGATGCTGCAGCAGAATCCGAGTCAAACTACAAGTCCAAAGGTGTTACATCACCTCCACTTGGGCCCATTGGCCTTGTACGACCTAGATTTAGTTTTAGGCTGCCTTGGGACGTCCTCCCACCTCCTTGGCCGCCACCCCTTGCTCCTATATAAGTAGATCCATCTAGTAGCTTTTCCTTGGGATTTGTTTAGTTAAAAGTTAGCCATTGCAACTTCGTGTACTTCGTTTGTGTCCAACGACCAGACCAAGACCGCTTACGGATCCCCACCTTTATCAATACTTCATATATATTCGCAATATTCAGATTGCTTTTATCATATTCTTGCTCGTTCTTCGATTGCTTGCAGGAATAGACCTTCGTGGTCAGGTTGATCGTGCTCCGGCGTGGTCAATAACCTCAGGAGATTGGTTTAGCGATTGCTAAGGCGCAACGTCGTGCACGTTTGTAGTCGGATCGTCAAAGTCGTCTCCACCAAATCAGTAGTATCATCTCATCGAAAGATCGGGACACCCCACCTCTATCAAGAAGGATGGAATGGACCGACTTTGTGTTGATTACCGTCTAGTGAACAAGAAGACCATCAAGAACAAATACCCACTTCCCAACATCAATGAGCTGTTCGAACAACTCAAAGGTGCCCAAGTATTCTCCAAACTTGATCTCCGTATGGGTTATCACCAGATTCGCATTCGTGAAGAAGATATTCCCAAGACAGCATTCAGAACAAGCTTTGGTTCATATGAATACACTGTCATGTCTTTTGGCCTCGCCAACGCTCCTCCGACGTTCTCTCGCATGATGAACTTCGTCTTCAATGCCTACACCAATGACTTCATTTTTGATAGAGGCAAAGGTGTCCCGCCTTTCGATGAGATGATGGATATCGCTTTGGTGGCAGTCGACTTTGACGATCCGACTACGAACGTGCGAGGACGTCGCGCCTTAGCAATCGCTAAACCAACTCCGAGAGGTTGTTGACCACGCTGGAGCACGATCAACCTGACCACGAGGGTCTGTTTCCTGCGAGCAAACGAAGAACAAGCAAGAAACTGAGATTGCAATCTGGATATTGCGAATATAAGATGAAAGCTTTATTGATCTAGGTGGGGTTCTGTGACGCCTTTGTCTGGTCGTTGAACACAAACGAAGTACGCGAAGTTGCAGCTATGGCGAACTTTTAATCTAAACAAAACCCAAAGTCTAAACGATGCCCTAAGGGCTGTATATATGGAGGAAGAGGGGGGAATTTCGTGGCCCTTGGTGGAGGGGTCCGAAATCAACCCTATCTCTTGTTTCCCCACACATACGGACTCTAAAAATAGCGTATACTTATGTATTTCGAAATTATATGGGCCTGGCCCAATAATAAGGTGACGCAGCACCTAAAATAGCCTCGGGATGAAATTTATGAAGTGGCATCTTGTATATTTCGTCCAAGGCTTCATGCACCCATTATGGTGGCTTCAAAGTCCTGAAATCATCACTTGTAACTCCGTTCTTGTTCCCCTTGCGCGTGCCATCATCTCCATGCTTGTTCTTGCTCCAATGTTCATCCTTCTCCAAGCTAGGCCCTTCATTTGTAAGCAAAACAAATGTATCCAATTTAGGCAGCATCATATTCTCATGAACATTAGAATCATTACCAAGAAACGAAAGTACCTGGTAATTTAGTTGGCGTGCACGAGCTCTAGTAATTGGTCCAGTATGTATAGCAGCAGGGGCTGTGGGTGTAACAATTGTATTGATGTCCTCATCATCCTCCCCTTCTTGAAATGAAGTCGTCCTCGACGGAAGTTCATCTTCCTCACCCAAATAAGGCTTCAAATCTGCAATGTTAAAAGTGGGACTAACCCCAAAATCTGCAGGCAGCTCAAGTTTATATGCATTGTCATTTATTTTCTCTAACACCTTAAAGGGACCATCAGCACGTGGCATTAACTTTGATTTGTGCAAATCAGGAAATCTATCCTTACGCAAATGTAACCAAACAAGATCTCCAGGTGCAAACACAACATGTTTTCTACCCTTATCTCCAGCAAGTTTATATTTAGCATTCATACGCTCAATGTTTTCCTTAGTTAACCCATGCATTTTTAAAATCAATTCAGCACGTTGTTTAGCATCAAAATTAACCTTCTCCGAAGATGGAAGAGGCAACAAATCAATAGGTGCACGAGGTAGGAAACCATACACAACTTCAAAAGGGCACATCTTAGTAGTAGAATGCAATGAACGATTATAAGCAAATTCAATATGAGGCAAGCATTCCTCCCACATTTTCTTATTATTCTTCAAAACAGCCCTAAGCATAGTAGACAACGTTCTATTGACTACTTCAGTTTGTCCATCAGTTTGGGGGTGACAAGTAGTACTAAAAAGCAGTTTAGTCCCCAACTTAGCCCATAAACATCTCCAAAAGTGGCTAAGAAATTTAGTATCACGATCTGAAACAATAGTATTTGGCACACCATGCAAGCGAATAATTTCACGAAAGAACAAATCAGCAACATTAACAGCATCATCGCTTTTATGACATGGTATAAAGTGTGCCATTTTCGAGAATCTATCCACGACAACAAATATGCTATCCCTCCCCTTCTTTGTTCGAGGTAAACCTAAAACAAAGTCCATAGATATATCCTCCCAAGGAACACTAGGTACAGGCAAAGGCATATATAAACCATGAGGATTGAGTCGTGACTAAGCTTTTTGACATGTAGTGCAGCGAGCAATAAAACGCTCAACATCCCGTCTCATCTTTGGCCAAAAGAAATGTGTAGCAAATACGTCCTCCGTCTTCTTCACGTCAAAGTGTCCCATTAATCCTCCTCCATGCGCCTCCTGCAACAACAAAAGACGAACGGAGCTAGCTGGAATGCATAGCTTGTTAGCACGAAACACAAATCCATCGTTAACAACAAACTTGTTCCACATTCTTCCTTCTTTACAATTCTGCATTACATCTTTAAAATCAGCATCATGCACATATTGATCTTTGATGGTCTCCAAACCAAATATTTTGAAGTCAAGTTGTGAAAGCATAGTATAGCGACGAGACAATGCATCAGCAATAACATTTTCTTTTCCCTTCTTGTGTTTAATGACATAAGGGAAAGTCTCAATGAATTCAACCCATTTAGCATGTCTACGATTCAGTTTAGCTTGACTTTTAATATGTTTCAAAGATTCATGATCAGAATGTATAACAAATTCTTTGGGCCATAAATAATGTTGCCATGTTTCTAAAGTCCGAACAAGATCATATAATTCTTTATCATAAGTAGAATAATTCAGACTAGGCCCACTCAATTTTTCAGAAAAGTATGCAACAGGTTTGCCATCTTGTAATAACACTCCTCCTAATCCAATTCCACTAGCATCACATTCAAGCTCAAAAGTCTTATTGATAGAGGCAAAGGTGTCCCGTCTTTCGATGAGATGGTGGATTTCGCTTTGGTGGAAGTCGACTTTGACGATCCGACTACGAACGTGCGAGGACGTCGCGCCTTAGCAATCGCTAAACCAACTCCGAGAGGTTATTGACCACGCCGGAGCACGATCAACCTGACCACGAGGGTCTGTTTCCTGCGAGCAAACGAAGAACAAGCAAGAAACTAAGATTGCAATCTGGATAGTGCGAATATAAGATGAAAGCTTTATTGATCAAGGTGGGGTTCTGTGACGCCTTTGTCTGGTCGTTGAACACAAACGAAGTACGCGAAGTTGCAGCTATGGCGAACTTTTAATCTAAACAAAACCCAAAGTCTAAACGATGCCCTAAGGGCTGTATATATGGAGGAAGAGGGGGGGAATTTCGTGGCCCTTGGTGGAGGGGTCCGAAATCAACCCTATCTCTTGTTTCCCCACACATACGGACTCTAAAAATAGCCTATACTTATGTATTTCGAAATTACATGGGCCTGGCCCAATAATAAGGTGACGCAGCACCTAAAATAGCCTCGGGACGAAATTTATGAAGTGGCATCTTGTATATTTCGTCCAAGGCTTCATGCACCCATTATGGTGGCTTCAAAGTCCTGAAATCATCACTTGTAACTCCGTTCTTGATCCCCTTGCGCATGCCATCATCTCCATGCTTGTTCTTGCTCCAATGTTCATCCTTCTCCAAGCTAGGCCCTTCATTTGTAAGCAAAACAAATGTATCCAATTTAGGCAGCATCATATTCTCATGAACATTAGAATCATTACCAAGAAACGAAAGTACCTGGTAATTTAGTTGGCGTGCACGAGCTCTAGTAATTGGTCCAGTATGTATAGCAGCAGGGGCTGTGGGTGTAACAATTGTATTGATGTCCTCATCATTAGCTCTATTAATATCATCTTTCAAAATGGAATCAGGAGTCATAGGAAGCAAAGTAATATTTTTATCCTTATGAACAAGAGTATAGTGATTGTTTCTACCATGGTGTACAGAATTTTTATCAAATTGCCATGGTCTACCAAGTAATAAGGAACATGCTTGCATAGGTACCACATCACAATCAACATAATCAGCATATGTAGAGATACTAAAATGCACATGAACAGTACGTGTTACCTTAACCTTGCCGCTGTTGTTGAACCATTGGATGTAGTAAGGATGTGGATGTGGTCTTGTGGTGAGAGAAAGCTTCTCCACCATCTCCATGCTAGCCAAGTTGTTGCAGCTCCCTCCGTCTATTATGACGCGCACAGAACGTTCCTTCACAACTCCCTTGGTATGGAACAAATTGTGCCTCTGATTTTGCTCAGCTTGTGTGACCTGCACACTCAAAACACGTTGAGCAACTAAACATTCATACCTGTCAGCGTCTTCAGGAGCCATGTATTGCGTTTCATGATCAGAATCATCTCCACCATGTTCTTCACGTGTAATAAGAGCCAATGTCTCCTCATCATAGTCACTAGCGGACTCATATCCACCATCCGCGGTAGCAATCATCACACGCGGAGATTTGCATTCTCTCGCATAATGACCTCCTCCCTTACAACGACGACAAATAATATCACTTGTGTGCCCTGTTGATGCCCTGGAAGAAGAAGAACTCTGTGCAGGCCCGGTAGGTGCGCTCTTGGCAGATAATGGTGGTTGTTCCTGTTTTCTTGTATCATGGCTGTAGGAGGCACCTGATTGAGGTGCTGGTGCAGTTAAAGTAGAAGATGCACGCGGCGTCCATGAGGAAGGTCGGCCTGCAGAAAAGTTAGTTCGCGCCAATGCTTGTCGATCCTGCACTTCACGTTCAGCTTTACAAGCAAGATGGAATAAACGAGTGATATTAGTATACTCCTTATAGTCTAGAATGGTCTGAATCTCTCTATTTAATCCACCCAGAAAACGTGCAAGCATAGCTTCATTCTCCTCAACAATACCACATTGAATCATGCCAGTTTGTAATTCCTGGTAATATTCTTCTATAGAATTTTTTCCTTGTCTTAAACGCTGCAATTTTTGAAGCAATTCACGTTGATAATATGGTGGAACCCAACGCGTACGCATAGCAGTTTTCAAAGCAGCCCAAGTAGTTGGAATAGGATATAATCTACAATGTTCAGACCACCAGACACATGCAAAACTAGTGAAAGCACAAACAGCAGCAGCAACCCGTCTCTCCTCGGGATATTGTAAACATGTAAAACGTTGTTCAGTTTCTAACTCCCAAGTAAGATATATATCAGGAACATATCTACCCTCAAATGGTGGAATATTCAATTTCAGTTTAGGAATATGGACATCATCTCGTACCTGAGGTGGTGGTGCAGGCCTACCATTATGAATATAATCCTGAGGTCGACCTGGTGGTGGTGGTGCTGGTGGCTGCACGTAGTTCGGATTTTGATCAACCTCATCCTCATAATCTCCCACATAATCATCATCCTCCTGGGTACTAGCAGCAGCAGTAGCAGGAGCCAAAGAAGCACCAACAGCAGTAGCAGCGGCACCAGAATTTTGTCCTGGCTCAATAGGAACACGCTGTGCTCGTCCATACTGATTCGGAAGGGGGCGTAGTTGTTGTTGTTGCAGAGGTGCGACAGGTGCAGCCGGTGGTGAAAGACGCGCAAGCAGTTCATTAAATCTGTTATCGAGCTTTGTTTCGAACGTCTTCTCAAGGCCAGTAATCTTCTCCATGGCCTCTTCAAAATTGTTCAGCACATCTTGCACCTGTTCAGTCATCATTTGCTGAAACTTATCATGAAGCTCCTTGTTCGATAAGTTCTCCCAGTCAATCTCGTCGGCTTGTGATCCTGGCATGGTTAGCAGCAATAGAAACACACAAGAATATGATCCTACAGACTACTAAGAAGTGGTGGTGGTGTATCACAAACCCGTCAAGCAAATCTCAAATTCTTACCAGTTCTTACCCAGCAGCAGGTGGTGATCGGCAACCGTTGTAGTCAAAACTTCTCAAAGCTTGGATAGAGCGATTACCAGGGAGAGTCAAACGCACGACGTAGATGTATGTGGAGCTGGGAAGGCTTATAATATGGTAGCAAAAAGGGTCAGCAATAATCAATTCAGAGATGCAAAATTGAATAAACGCTCAACGACGCTACTGTGCTGGTCCTAGGCTAGACCGTGCTAGAGACGCGAGCCTAGAACACTAACAAAATCACGGCGCTGCACGTAAACAAGGGAAAAGCACACTCTCGAATTTTTTTTTCGCTCTTTTTTTTTTGCGAAAAATCACTATAATGGCGAGTGTCTCAAAACTCTTTCCAGGTCAAACTGACAGGATGGGCACAAAATTTTTGTGACCAATTTTTTTTTGACTGCCCGGACCCAAAAACTGGAAACGGGTCAAAAAAAACTTTCTATAACGGCGACTGTCTCAATACGCTTAGAAACACCTAAAAATAGGATAGCCAGAAATTTTTTTGTCAAGTGCGTTTTCCGAAAATTTTGGGCCTAAACGGAGGGTGGTTTCCGGACTCTTTTTTTTTTTGGAAACCAACCTCTTCTACGGACGGCAAAAGATTGCTGGAATCCGAAACCTACTCAGACAAGGAAACACGAATCGGAAATTAGATGGATCCCGAAAACAAACCTAATATGCAAGGAACTCGGATTGGTGGTGGATATATGGTGGTGGTATATGGCAGCGGTGGTGGTAGCGGTGGTAGTATATGGATATGGATCGGTGGTGGTATATGGACACAGATTGGTGGTGGTATATGGATACGGATTCGGAGCGGTGGCGGATAAGCGGTGGTGGTAGATGGCAGGGGCGATGATGATGGTGCGGCGGCGGCGTGACAACTTATGACCAGAACTCGAAACTCTAAAAGACTAGACTCTAAGACCAGCAACTAGACACGACGATGCAACCGCAAATTCAACAAAGCAAAACCCTAAAAAGATTATGCAAAGGCTCAGATTGGTTCGGATATGATGAACTAACCCTAATTTTTTTGTGTGGCTTTTTCGTGGACTGTAGGTATGAAGAACAGACTCGATCTAAATTACGAAAAACTGTAAAATCTCACCGAGCAACCTCGCAATCTGATACCACTTGATAGAGGCAAAGGTGTCCCGTCTTTCGATGAGATGATGGATATCGCTTTGGTGGCAGTCGACTTTGACGATCCGACTACGAACGTGCGAGGACGTCGCGCCTTAGCAATCGCTAAACGAACTCCGAGAGGTTGTTGACCACGCCGGAGCACGATCAACCTGACCACGAGGGTCTGTTTCCTGCGAGCAAACGAAGAACAAGCAAGAAACTGAGATTGCAATCTGGATATTGCGAATATAAGATGAAAGCTTTATTGATCAAGGTGGGGTTCTGTGACGCCTTTGTCTGGTCGTTGAACACAAACGAAGTACGTGAAGTTGCAGCTATGGCGAACTTTTAATCTAAACAAAACCCAAAGTCTAAACGATGCCCTAAGGGCTGTATATATGGAGGAAGAGGGGGGAATTTCGTGGCCCTTGGTGGAGGGGTCCGAAATCAACCCTATCTCTTGTTTCCCCACACATACGGACTCTAAAAATAGCCAATACTTATGTATTTCGAAATTACATGGGCCTGGCCCAATAATAAGGTGACGCAGCACCTAAAATAGCCTCGGGACGAAATTTATGAAGTGGCATCTTGTATATTTCGTCCAAGGCTTCATGCACCCATTATGGTGGCTTCAAAGTCGTGAAATCATTACTTGTAACTCCGTTCTTGTTCCCCTTGCGCATGCCATCATCTCCGTGCTTGTTCTTGCTCCAATGTTCATCCTTCTCCAAGCTAGGCCCTTCATTTGTAAGCAAAACAAATGTATCCAATTTAGGCAGCATCATATTCTCATGAACATTAGAATCATTACCAAGAAACGAAAGTACCTGGTAATTTAGTTGGCGTGCACGAGCTCTAGTAATTGGTCCAGTATGTATAGCAGCAGGGGCTGTGGGTGTAACAATTGTATTGATGTCCTCATCAATTTTGGTCTATCTCGACGACATTCTGGTTTTCTCGAAGAACAAGGAAGATCATGCCAAGCATTTGCGTTTGGTTCTTGATAAGCTCAGAGAACATCAGTTCTACGCCAAGTTCTCCAAGTGTGAATTTTGGCTCGATGAGGTTCTTTATCTTGGTCATATCATCTCTGCCAAGGGCATTGCCGTGAATCCTGAGAAGGTGTCTACAATTGTGAATTGGGAACCTCCTCAAAACGTGAAGCAACTCCGCAGTTTTCTCGGTCTCGCAAGCTATTGTCAAAGATTCGTTGAAAACTTTTCTAAGATCGCGAAGCCTCTCTCTAATCTTCTTCAGAAGCACGTCAAGTACGTTTGGTCTCCGGAGTGTGATATTGCTTTCAACACTTTGAAAGAAAAATTGATTACTGCTCCAGTTCTGACTCCACCTGATGAATCCAAGCCGTACGAGGTCTTTTGTGATGCCTCTCTCCAAGGTCTTGGCGCAGTATTGATGCAAGAGAAGAAAGTTGTTGCTTATACATCTCGCCAGTTGAAGCCTAATGAGAAGAACTACCCCACTCATGATCTCGAGTTGGCGGCAGTTGTGCATGCTCTTTTGACTTGGAGACATCTTCTATTGGGAAGAAAAGTGGAGATTTTCACCGATCACAAGAGTCTCAAGTACATCTTCACTCAGCCTAATCTCAACCTCAGGCAAACTCGATGGGTCGAAATGATTCAAGAGTATAATCCGAGTATCGAGTATACTCCAGGCAAGGCCAATGTGATTGCTGACGCTTTGAGCAGGAAGGCCTACTACAACAGTCTGATTCTCAAGCCTTATCAACCCGAGCTTTGTGAAGCTTTCCGCAAACTTAATCTGCAAGTTGTTCCTCAAGGTTTCCTCGCCAACCTTCAAGTCTCTCCTACCTTAGAAGACCAGATTCGCCAAGCCTAGCTTCTTGATGCTATGGTGAAAAGGTGAAGATTGTGATTGCCAAGAGTCAGTCCAAGTACAAGTGCTACCGCCTTGATGACAAGGACACTCTCTTCTTCGAGGATCGTATTGTTGTACCCAAAGGTGACCTCCGTAAAGTGATCATGAACGAGGCTCACAATTCTCTCCTCTCCATCCACCCTGGGAGCACGAAGATGTATCAGGACCTTAAGCAAGCTTATTGGTGGACTCGAATGAAGCGCGAGATCGCTCAATTCGTGAATGAATGTGATCTCTGCAGAAGAGTGAAGGCAGAACACCAAAGGCCAGCGGGTCTCCTCCAACCTCTTGCCATTCCAGAATGGAAGTTTGACCACATTGAAATGGACTTCCGATAGAGGCGAGGGTGTCCCGATCTTTCGATGAGATGATAACTATCGATTTGGTGGAGACGACTTTGACGATCCGACTACAAACGTGCACGACATTGCGCCTTAGCAATCGCTAAACCAATCTACTAAGGTTACTTACGATGCCAGAAGCACGGTCAGCCTGACCACGAAGGTCTATTCCTGCAAGCAATCGAAGAACGAGCAAGAATATGATAAAGCAATCTGAATATTGCAAATATATATGAGGTATTGATAATGGTGGGGATCCGGGAGCGGTCTTGATCTGGTCGTTGGACACAAACGAAGTACACGAAGTTGCAATGGCTAACTTTTAACTAAACAAATCCCCAAGGAAAAAGCTACTAGATGGATCTACTTATATAGGAGCAAGGGGTAGCGGCCAAGGAGGTGGGAGGACGTCCCAAGGCAGCCTAAAACTAACCCTAGGTCGTACAAGGCTCATGGGCCCAAGTGGAGGTGATGCCACACCTTTGGGCTTGTAGTTTGACTCGGATTCTGCTGCAACGTCAGATTGTTTCGTCTGTAACTCAACGCTCCGGACGAATTTGAAGGTGAATCCAATTGGGCTGGAAAGAGCACGAAATCTAGTTTCCAACAAAAAAAGAATCACCCAATTCCGAGTCCGTATGAAAAAGTTGTTGGCGTTTTGAGTCAGGTATGTCTGTGCAGTCCGAATCTGAATCCAGAACGTGAGAGACTTGGACTCTATCTTCTCTTGGCCCAAAAGTGACGTGAGAGGACTTTTTGAACACAACCTAAACATCTCCTTTTCCCTTATCTTCATATGTGGATTGTACAAATGTCCCATACACCTGCATTTAGACAAAACACAAAAGTGTGTGAAGTATTTTTGTTCTGGATAACATAAATAGACTATTGAATAGTTTGCATTAGAAATCACCTGACAAATATGCATGTATGCAATATTTTTGGTCGTATCCAAGGTAGTCATGTCCTCATCATCCTCCCCTTTTTGAAAACAAAGCCGTCCTCGGCATTGCTTAATCTGAAATGTGGCTAACAAAAGAGACAAGGTGTACATGTTGTATATGTATATGTCATCCATTTTAACTTCCCTTGATTTTTGCACATATGTCACATGTATACATGAGTAACTTTCATTGTTCATAAAATCTAAAGCCAAAAAATTATCACAAGAAGTAGAAGGCATGAAAATATTGCAACTCAGTTTACACATATAAGTGAAGCTCTTATTCACTTCAAAAGATTGGCAATGTTCATCATTAAACCATCCTAACTTCGATGAATAAACCTTACTTGCATCAAATTTACATGCTACAACATGCTTAAATAAGCAAACATACAATAAGTCATTGGACACAGAATCATAATCAAGATTAGAGGTCATATCAAAATGATTAAACATTGGTTCTTTTGCATCAACAGTTAATTCAATGGGTGCACTCAAGATTGTTGATATTTCAGTTGTTTGATCACATGACGCATTCATGACAGTAGCAAGAGTCTCTAAAATAGGTGGTGTGCTCAAATCAACAGGTAACTCAACACATGATGCATTCAAGTTAACTAGGCATGCTTCATTCTCATGTGAGGTTATATCATCAAGACCATTACTGTTACCTCGTAGAGATGTAGCTGATGTAGGTACGAACGTTGACAATGTACCATACTCTTGAGATGATATCGCGCTCACAATCCAAGGTGGGGCTGCTCTAGTAGGTGCAATAGTGGAGTAACCAACCAGCGGTGGTGAGCATGAACTGGAATAGTAGTTGTTGTAGTCACCCAATGCATCCTCCTGTATCTGTCTCTCAAAGGTACAAGCACGGACATACATACCAGTAATGCAACGAGGAATATACTGAAATCTTGCCTGAATATCATGGTTCAAACCACCAAAAAATCTATTCATTGTATCATCCTCAGATTCTTCTATGTCACAATGATGCATATAAGATTTGAACTCTTGTAGTAAGCATGAACAGTGTTACTGCCTTGTTTTAATTGCTCCAATTTGCAATGCAATTCACGACGATAGTAAAGAGGAAAAAATTATTGTCTCATTACAGCTTTCAAAACTTTCCAAGTTGTGGGTTGGTTATCAATGTTTTTCTTACAATGTACACTCCACCAAACAGAAGCAAAACCAGTAAATGCTCTAATGGTAGCTCGTACTCTCTCAAGTTCAGAAAAATCATGGTGACTAAAAACTTGTTCTACTTCAAGCTCCCAAGCTAGATAAATAGCAGGATTAAATCTACCCTCAAATGATGGTAAAGAGATAACCTGACCATATGCTTGTGTGTGTTGTCCCAACTCTCGTGATGGTGAAGATGTGTCCGTCATCCAAGAACTTCTATCTCTGGAACCTGTCATGATTAGTAGAAACAAGAACCAAAATTCGAGAATAATGTCCCTATGAACTACTAGGATGTGGTTGTAAAGTGCTCACAGTAAAGCAAATATGAATATCTTACAAGTTCTTACCATGCGGCAGGTGATGACAGGCAACCAGCGGTGTCAAATAACTCCGAAGATTGTGTAAAACGATTGCCAGGGGAACGTACGTATACATGGTGTAGAAATATGTGGAGCTGGGTTGGCTATATATGGTAGCAAAAGATTAGCAATAATTAATTCAGAGATGCAATGTTGAATAAACGCTCAACGACGGTACTGTGCTAGTCCTAGGCTAGACCAAACTAGAGACGCGAGCCTAGAACACTAATGAGGTCACGTCGTAGCACAACTAGCATCAATAAAGGATATGAAGTAGCTCTGGACAGCAAGATATAAGTGAAGATCACAATAGCAGTAGACCTATTTAGAAGCTGATGTTGAGGTGCCAAATACTGAACTAGCTTCTGCAACTATTTAGATGCGGCTCATCGCTAGCTTCCATTTGAGTACTTGCGGAGCCAAAACAGACTTCATATGAGGAAGTTATGCCTGTTTTACTGAACAGTGCACAAAACAGATTCCAATCCGAATTCAACTACGAGATTGAGTCTAGATAGATCCGAATTTTGTTTTTTTCTCCTCTCTTTTTTTTCTCACACTTTTTTTTCTTTTCCTTTTTTTCTCTCTGACTTTTTTTTACTTTTTTTTCTCTCGTTTTTTTCTCTATCTTTTTTTTCTCTCTCCCTCTTTCCAAAACAAACTAGATAAGATGTAGATTGGATCAAGCGAAGATGGGAACGATCTCAACTATGATTATGACAATGAACGGTGGGTAGCACGTGGAGGAAATTGATGGATGGGTGGTGGACAGCGGAAGGGATAACGATGCAGCGGCGACGTGACTAATGTGAACAGAACTCGAAACTCTAAACGACCTAGACACTAAGACCAGCAACTCGACACGACGATGCAACCGATAATTCAACTATGCAAGCAATAAAAAGAAAATTGCAAAGGCTCAGACTGGCTTGGACAAAGGATGAATAGATCTAACTCTTTTTTGTGGATTTTTCTTGGACAATAGGTAAGAAAATAAATCTAATCTAGGAAAACTGGAAATTCTCACCGAGCAACCTGAAAACTGATACCACTTGATAGAGGCGAGGGTGTCCCGATCTTTTGATGAGATGATAACTATCGATTTGGTGGAGACGACTTTGACGATCCGACTACAAACGTGCACGACGTTGCGCCTTAGCAATCGCTAAACCAATCTCCTGAGGTTACTGACGATGCCGGAAGCATGGTCAGCCTGACCACGAAGGTCTATTCCTGCAAGCAATCTAAGAACGAGCAAGAATATGATAAAGCAATCTGAATATTGCAAATATATATGAGGTATTGATAATGGTGGGGATCCCGAAGCGGTCTTGGTCTGGTCGCTGGACACACGCGAAGTACACGAAGTTGCAATGGCTAACTTTTAACTAAACAAATCCCCAAGGAAAAAGCTACTAGATGGATCTACTTATATAGGAGCAAGGGGTGGCGGCCAAGGAGGTGGGAGGACGTCCCAAGGCAGCCTAAAACTAACCCTAGGTCGTACAAGGCTCATGGGCCCAAGTGGAGGTGATGCAACACCTTTGGGCTTGTAGTTTGACTCGGATTCTGCTGCAACGTCAGATTGTTTCCTCTGTAACTCAACGCTCTGGACGAATTTGAAGGTGAATCCAATTGGGATGGAAAGAGCACGAAATCTAGTTTCCAAAAAAAAGAATCACCCAATTCGGAGTCCGTATGAAAAAGTTGTTGGCGTTTTGAGTCAGGTATGTCTGTGCAGTCCGAATCTGAATCCAGAACGTGAGAGACTTGGACTCTATCTTCTCTTGGCCCAAAAGTGACGTGAGAGGACTTTTTGAACACAACCTAAACATCTTCTTTTCCCTTATCTTCATATGTGGATTGTACAAATGTCCCATACAACTGCAATTAGACAAAACACAAAAGTGTGTGAAGTATTATTGTTCTGGATAACATAAATAGGCTATTGAATAGTTTGCATTAGAAATCACCTGACAAATATGCATGTATGCAATATTTTTGGTCGTATCCAAGGTAGTCATGTCCTCATCAACTTCGTGACTGGGTTTCCAAAGTCCAAGCGTGGCAATGATGCTATATTCGTTGTCATCGACAAACTCACCAAAGTGGCTCACTTTCTGCCTATCAAAGAGTCGATCACTGCAGCTCAATTAGCGGAACTCTATACCTCTCGTATTGTCTCTCTGCACGGTATTCCTCAAGTGATCTCTTCAGACCGTGGCAGCATCTTTACCTTGAAGTTTTGGGATTCTTTTCAGAAGGCCATGGGCACGAACATCCGCTTCAGCACAACTTTCCATCCTCAAACTAGCGGTCAAGTCGAGTGAGTCAACTAGATTCTTGAAGATATACTCAGGCCGTGTGTGATCTCCTTCGGCATGAAGTGGGAGGATTGTCTTCCTTATGCTGAATTCTCCTACAACAACAGTTTTCAAGCAAGTTCGGGCAAGGCCCCATTTGAAATTCTGTATGGCAGGAAGTGCCGTACCCCTCTCAACTGGTCTGAAACCGGTGAACGTCAGCTTTTGGGTAATGACTTAATCACAGAGGCAGAAAAAATGTGCAAAGTCATTCGTGATAACCTCAAAGCAGCCCAATCCCGCCAGAAGAGCTACTATGATAGTAAGCACCGTGATTTGGCTTTCAAGATCGGAGATCATGTTTACCTCCGTGTCTCTCCTATGAAAGGTACTCGTCGCTTCGGTATCAAAGGGAAGCTTGCCCCTAGATACGTGGGACCTTTCAAGATTGTCAGCAAGAGAGGCAACCTCGCCTATCAACTCGAGCTTCCTTCAAACTTTGCAAATGTTCATGACGTGTTCCATGTCTCTCAGCTTCGAAAGTGCTTCAAGACTCCTGACCGCACCGTCAACTTCAAGGACATTGAGCTCCAAGAAGATCTCTCTTATCGTGAGCACCCAGTTGCTATTCTTGAAGAGACTGAATGCAAGACTCGCAACAAGTCAATCAAATTTCTCAAAGTCAAGTGGTCACACCATTCCGACCGTGAAGCTACCTGGGAACGCGAGGATCACCTCCTTTCTGAGCACCCGGCGTTCTTTCAGTCCTAGATCTCGGGACGAGATCCTTTCGTAGTGGTGGAGTGTTGTAACACCCCGGATGTAACTTTCCTTATTTGTACTCCAACTCTTGCCGTTTCCGGTGTTAAGTTATTTTATTTTCTTGGGTTCGGTTTTTGCCTCCGTGTGTTGTTGTCGTTGTCATGCATCTCATATCATGTCATCATGTGCATTGCATTTGCATACGTGTTCGTCTCATGCATTCGAGCATTTTCCCCGTTGTCCGTTTTGCATTCCGGCGCTTCATTCTCCTCCGGTGGTCATTTCTAGCTTTCTTTCGTGTGTGGGGATTAAACATTTCCGGATTGGACCGAGACTTGCCAAGCGGCCTTGGTTTACTACCGGTAGACCGCCTGTCAAGTTTCGTACCATTTGGACTTTGTTTGGTACTCCAACCAATAACCGAGGGACCGAAAAGGCCTCTTGTGTGTTGCAGCCCAACACCCCTCCAATTTTGCTCAAAACCCACCAAACTCTGCTCCATGTCCTAGAGCATTCGATCACGATCACGTGGCCGAAAACCGCACCTCATTTGGACTCTCCTAGCTCCCTCTATGCCTATATAAAGACCCCTCCGAATCCGGATCTTCCTCTCCCCCCGAAACCCTAATTTTTCCCCTCGCGCGCCCGGACACGTCCGGCTGTCACCGGACAAAGCCGCAGCCGCCCGCCCGCGCCTATCGGGCGCCGCCACATGGCACAAAGCCGCCGTCGTCGCTCCAGCCCGGGAGGCCCAGCCGGGGCCCCCGAGGCCCATCTCCTCCGCGCCTCCCCGCCCGCGAGCCGGCCGCCGCCGGCCGCTCCGCCGGCCGCCGCCCACCGCCACCGACCTCGCCCGCGAGCCGGCCGCCGGCCGCCACCACCGGCCGCACCGACCCCGTCCGGCGCCACCACCGGCCGCGCCGCCCCGCCGCGCTCGGAGCCCGCGTCGGCGCCACTCCGGCCGGTCCTCTCCGGCGAGCTCCAAGGATTCCGGTGAACTTCGTAATCCGTGCCCGGATCTCAGATCTGAAATCCTAACCCTAGGTCGTTTTTTTACTAAGTCCCAGAATTCCTGATCCAAGTTGCCATGTTCGCGGCTCCGTAACTTTGCATCCGTAGCTCCGATTTATGCATATAGCATATCAAAATGTTCATCTCAGAGAGTACATAATTTTATTCCATCGCATCATTTTCATTTGAGTTCATATTGATGCCCGAGATGCTGTTAGAAGAGGGCTACTTGAGTTAATTGTCAGATCTGCTACTCCGTTTAGCACTTTTGTTATTTTTGCCATGATTAATGTGTGCATGCTATGCCCGTGAGTTGTTCATATGTTTTGTTAAGGGTTTTGTCATCTTTCCAGAGGTGCAACCCATGTATTTTTAGAATGTATGTGGTGACTTGTGCAAGCTTGCAAAGTGGTGCACTTGCTAATTCTATTTTCAGGGACTTAGTGATTTCACTAAGTCCTGGGATTGTTTATCTCATGATGCCATATGTTCATGTTGTTTCCTAGTGATCTGTGCCTCTTTTGAGGATGATCAGTAAAGGAGTTTTGTTA
Source organism: Triticum dicoccoides (assembly GCF_002162155.2). Classification (NCBI taxonomy): domain Eukaryota; kingdom Viridiplantae; phylum Streptophyta; class Magnoliopsida; order Poales; family Poaceae; genus Triticum; species Triticum dicoccoides. The sequence goes on from NC_041392.1 coordinate 362,232,713, forward strand.
ATATTGTAGTGCTCTATCTATCCACGTCTTTGTTTGCAATTATGGAGCACCCTAGCTTGAGTCAATCGAGCTCTACTTTTGCTTCGTTGCGAATCTGGGCAGATCGTCAACTTGTTTGCGATTTTGCCGATGTTATTGTAGTTGATCCGTGCATGCTATGCCATTGTTCTTGCCATGTCTAGCTTGAATTTTGTGCCTTCTTAAGGGATGTATGCTTGTCTTGCCATGACTTGCACCGTAGTGAGTGCATCGAGCTCGTAAACATGTCTTCGTGAGTTATGTTTCAGCATGTCCCAGTTTTCACTAAGTCTGAAAACTGATTATGTTTTTGCTATGTTCGTGTGCTTGTTAGTATATTTGGAGATCCCTTTTGGCTCAAGGTCACTAAGCGACTTTTGTTAAGCTTGTTGAGTAGCTCCGTGACATGTCTTTCTTTGACATGTCCAGGTCCTGTAGCATGTTGTTTTGTTGCTCCGAAGAGGGCTATATGATCTGAAATTCCAGACAAGTGTTAATTTCACTAAGTCTGAGATCTGTTTTACCATTTGCATTTTTGCCATGCTTGTTTGAACCTGTTAATGGATGATTTGGCCGTAGCTCGATGCTAGACTTTTGTTAAGCTTCTTGAATGCTTCCCTACCATGTATTTTGTTGCCATGTTTGGGTGCTGTAGCATGTTTATTTCGTTGCATTTAGATGCCTACTTGCTGTAAATCGCAGACCGGTGTCATATTTGAATCGCTTGCCATTTCCAAACCGTAACTCCGATTCCGGCGTTCTTTATATCGTTTTCAAGCGATTTCATCTCATCTTTCCAGTGGCACACTTGGTTTTCTAAGTTGAGGCCAGGTTCATGCATTTCCTGTCATATCTTGCATTTTGCATCCCGCATAGCATATCATCATTTCATCCTATTGCTTGTTCTTGCACGTGGTTGATTGTATCCTTGTTGCTTGTTTGTCTTGTTTGGGTAGAGCCGGGAGACGAGTTCGCTAACGAGGAGCCCATTGAGTTTGCTTTCAAGGATCCAGTCAACTCTGACAACTGTGCAGGCAAGATGATCATACCCTCGAAATCACTACTATCTTTGCTATGCTAGTTTGCTCGCTCTTTTGCTATGCCATTGCTACGATGCCTACCACTTGCTTGCAAGCCTCCCAAATTGCCATGTCAAACCTCTAACCCACCATGTCCTAGAAAATCGTTGATTGGCTATGCTACCGCTTTGCTCAGCCCCTCTTATAGCATTGGTAGTTGCAGGTGAAGATTGGAGGCCGTTCCTTGTTGGAACATTTATTTACTTGTTGGGATATCATTATATTATCTTGTTATGTTAATGCATCTATATATTTGGTAAAGGGTGGAAGGCTCAGCCTCTCGCCTAGTGTTTTGTTCCACTTTTGCCGCCCTAGTTTCCGTCATATCGGTGTTATGTTCCCGGATTTTTGCGTTCCTTACGCGGTTGGGTTATAATGGGAACCCCTTGATAGTTCGCCTTGATTAAAGCTTTTCCAGCAATGCCCAACCTTGGTCTTACCATTTGCCACCTAGCCTCTTTTTCCCTCGGGTTTTCGGAGCCCGCGGGTCATCTTATTTTAAACCCCCCCGGGCCAGTGCTCCTCTGAGTGTTGGTCCAAACTAGAGTCCTGTGCAGCGCCCACTCGGGGAAACTTGAGGTTTGGTTTTAGTTGTATGGAGAACCAATCTGAGTGTGCCCTAAGAAAGAGATATGTGCAGCTCCTATCGGGATTTGTCGGCACATTCGGGCGGTGTTGCTGGTCTTGTTTTAACCTGTCGAAGTGTCTTGAATTACCGAGATACCGAGTCTGATCGGAACGTCTTGGGAGGAGGTCTATTCCTTCGTTGACCGTGAGAGCTTGTCATGGGCTAAGTTGGGACTCCCCTGCAGGGATTGAACTTTCGAAAGCCGTGCCCGTGGTTATGGGCAGATGGGAATTTGTTAATGTCCGGTTGTAGATAACTTGAACCTTAACCTAATTAAAATGAATCAACTGAGTGTGTTACCGTGATGGCTTCTTCTCGGCGGAGTCCGGGAGGTGGACACGGTGTTGGAGTAATGTTTGCGCAGGTTGTTCTCTAGTTTCTCGCTCGTGCTTGCCTTCTCTTCTCGCTCTCTTTTGCGAATAAGTTAGCCACCATACTTGCTAGTCGCTTGCTGCAGCTCCACTCATATTTTACCTTGCCATTCCTATAAGCTTAAATAGTCTTGATCGCGAGGGTGCGAGATTGCTGAGTCCCTATGATAGAGGCAAAGGTATCCCGTCTTTCGATGAGATGATGGATATCGCTTTGGTGGCTGATAGAGGCGAGGGTGTACCGATCTTTCGATGAGATGATAACTATCGATTTGGTGGAGACGACTTTGACGATCCGACTACAAACGTGCACGACTTTGCGCCTTAGCAATCGCTAAACCAATCTCCTGAGGTTACTGATGATGCCGGAAGCACGGTCAGCCTGACCACGAAGGTCTATTCCTGCAAGCAACCGAAGAACGAGCAAGAATATGATAAAACAATCTGAATATTGCAAATATATATGAGGTATTGATAATGGTGGGGATCCGTAAGCGGTCTTGGTCTGGTCGTTGGACACAAACGAAGTACACGAAGTTGCAATGGCTAACTTTTAATTAAACAAATCCCAAGGAAAAGCTACTAGATGGATCTACTTATATAGGAGCAAGGGGTGGCGGCCAAGGAGGTGGGAGGACGTCCCAAGGCAGCCTAAAACTAAATCTAGGTCGTACAAGGCCAATGGGCCGAAGTGGAGGTGATGTAACACCTTTGGACTTGTAGTTTGACTCGGATTCTGCTGCAGCATCAGATTGTTTCAAGGCGAGGGTGTCCCGATCTTTCGATGAGATGATAACTATCGATTTGGTGGAGACGACTTTGACGATCCAACTACAAACGTGCACGACGTTGCGCCTTACCAATCGCTAAACCAATCTCCTGAGGTTACTGATGATGCCGGAAGCACGGTCAGCCTGACCACGAAGGTCTATTCCTGCAAGCAACCGAAGAACGAGCAAGAATATGATAAAGCAATCTGAATATTGCAAATATATATGAGGTATTGATAATTGTGGGGATACGTAAGCGGTCTTGGTCTGGTCGTTGGACACAAACGAAGTACACGAAGTTGCAATGGCTAACTTTTAACTAAACAAATCCCAAGGAAAAGCTACTAGATGGATCTACTTATATAGGAGCAAGGGGTGGCGGCCAAGGAGGTGGGAGGATGTCCCAAGGCAGCCTAAAACTAAATCTAGGTCGTACAAGGCCAATGGGCCCAAGTGGAGGTGATGTAACACCTTTGGACTTGTAGTTTGACTCGGATTCTGCTGCAGCATCAGATTGTTTCGTCCACAACTCAACGCTCCGGACGAATTTGAAGGTGATTCCAATTGGATTGGAAATTGCACGAAATCTAGTTTCCAACAAAAAAAGAATCACCCAATTCGGAGTCCGTATGAAAAACTTGTGTGCGTTTTGAGTCAGGTGTGTCTGTGCAGTCCGAATCTGAATCCAGAACGTGAGAGACTTGGACTCTATCTTCTCTTGGGCCAAAAGTGACGTGAGAGAACTTTTTGGACAGCAAATAAACATCTCTTTCTTCCTTATCATCATATGTGGATTGTACAAATGTCCCATACACCTGCAATTAGACAAAACAGAAAAGTGTGTGAAGTATTTTTGTTCTGGATAACATAAATAGATTATTGAATAGTTTGCACTAGAAATCACGTGACAAATATGCATATATGCAATATTTTTGGTCATATCCAAGGTAGTCATGTCCTCATCATCCTCCCCTTCTTGAAAATAAAGCCGTCCTCGGCGTTGCTTAATCTGAAATGTGGCTAACAAAAGAGACAAGGTGTACATGTTGTATATGTATATGTCATCCATTTTTACTTCCCTTGATTTTTGCATATATGACACATGAATAGATGAGTAACTTGCATAGTTCATAAAATCTAAAGCCAAAAAATTAGCACAAGAAGTAGAAGGCATGAAAATATTGCAACTCAGTTTGCACAAATAAGTGAAGCTCTTATTCATTTCAAAAGATTGACAATGTTCATCATTAAACCATCCCAACATTGGTGAATAAACCTTACTTGCATCAAATTTACATGCTACAACATGCTTAAATAAGCAAACATGCAATAAGTCATTCAACACAGAATCATCACCAAGATTAGAGGTCATATCAAAATGATTAAACATTGGTTCTTTTGCATCAATAGTTAATTCAATGGGTGCACTCAAAATTGTTGGTATTTCAGTTGTTTGATCACATGGCAAAGTCAAATTATCAACGTAGTCCTCTAAAATAGGTGGTGTGATCAAAGTAGTGGGTAGCTCATCAGATGGTGCATTCAAATTGACAAGGCATTCATCATTCTCATGTAGAGATGGAAGATCAGTACCTTTGTCATTACCTCTTATGATCACCTCAGATGATGTAGCCACTCTCGGGGGTGATGTGACACATGGTGGGGGTGATGTAGTCCTGACAACAACGGATGTGGTTGTCATAGTATGCCTAGTAGTTGAAGGAACAATCATATCAACTCTTGGAATGTGCACCGTGCGCTTGTTCTCCTCGTGGCCAACACGTCGTTTTATTTCCTGTTCAGCTTTGCAAGCAAGATGAAACAAATGGTCCATAGGATAACACTCTTCATGAATTAGTATCTCTTGAATATCACGGTTTAATCCTCCCCAAAATCTATCTATAAAATCATCTTCACTTTCTTCTAAAGAGGAATGCAACAAGGTAGTTTGTAAATCATCATAATATTTTGTTACAGTTTCACTACCTTGTTTTAAGTGTTGCAACTTCTTAATCATGTCACGAGTATAATAAGCAGGGACGAAAGTATGTCGCATGGCAAGTTTCAAATCATCCCAAGTAGTAGGTATATAATCAGGGTGTAACCGACAATATTCACTCCACCAAACCAAAGCATAACCAGTGAAAGAATCAACCGCAACCTTAACCTTTTCATGTTCATCGAAATTATGGGAAGCAAATATATTTTTTATGTCGAACTCCCATTCAATATATAAAGCAGGTTTAAAACGGCCATTAAATGGTGGTATAGATACATTAACCTGATCATGTGCATTTGGATGTTTGTGCACCTCTCGTGACGGTTGTGGTATTTGCAAAGATGGTGGCACGTCTCCCGCGATCGACAAAGCCCATGAATTGACTCTGGATCCTGTCATGATTAGTAGAACAAGAAACAAAACCCAAAAATAATGTTCCTATAACTACTAGGATGTGGTGGTAAAACGCTCACAGTAAAGCAAATATCAATGTCTTACAAGTTCTTACCATGCAGCAGGCGGTGATCGGCAACCAGCGGTGTCAAGTAACTCCGAATATTGAGTAAAGCGATTGCCAGGGGAGCGTACGTATACACGGTGTAGAAATATGTGGAGCTGGGTTGGCTATATATGGTAGCAAAAGATTAGCAATAATCAATTCAAAGATGCAATGTTGAATAAACGCTCAACGACGGTACTGTGTTGGTCCTAGGCTAGACCAAACTAGAGACGCGAGCCAAGAACACTAATGAGGTCACGTCGTAGCACGACTAGCATCAATAAAGGAAATGAAGTAGCTCTGGACAGCAAGATATAAGTGAAGATCACAATAGCAGTAGACCTATTTAGAAGCTGATGTTGAGGTGCCAAATACTGAACTAGCTTCTGCAACTATTTAGATGCAGCTCGTCGCTAGCTTTCATTTGAGTACTCGCGGAGCCAAAACAGACTTCATATGAGGAAGTTATGCCTGTTTTACTGAACAGTGCACAAAACAGATTCCAATCCGAATTCAACTACGAGATTGAGTCTAGATAGATCCGAATTTTGTTTTTTTTCTCCTCTCTTTTTTTCTCACACTTTTTTTCTTTTCCTTTTTTTTTCTCTGACTTTTTTTTTACTTTTTTTTTCTCTCGTTTTTTTTCTCTATCTTTTTTTTCTCTCTCCCTCTTTCCAAAACAAACTAGATAAGATGTAGATTGGATCAAGCGAAGATGGGAACGATCTCAACTATGATTATGACAATGAACGGTGGGTAGCATGTGGAGGAAATTGATGGATGGGTGGTGGACAGCTGAAGGGATAACGATGCAGCGGCGACGTGACTAATGTGAACAGAACTCGAAACTCTAAACGACCTAGACACTAAGACCAGCAACTCGACACGACGATGCAACCGATAATTCAACTATGCAAGCAATAAAAAGAAAATTGCAAAGGCTCAGACTGGCTTGGACAAAGGATGAATAGATCTAACTCTTTTTTGTGGATTTTTCTTGGACAATAGGTAAGAAAATAAATCTAATCTAGGAAAACTGGAAATTCTCACCGAGCAACCTGAAAACTGATACCACTTGATAGAGGCGAGGGTGTCCCGATCTTTCGATGAGATGATAACTATCGATTTGGTGGAGACGACTTTGACGATCCGACTACAAACGTGCACAACGTTGCGCCTTAGCAATCGCTAAACCAATCTCCTGAGGTTACTGATGATGCCGGAAGCACGGTCAGCCTGACCACGAAGGTCTATTCCTGCAAGCAACCGAAGAATGAGCAAGAATATGATAAAGCAATCTGAATATTGCAAATATATATGAGGTATTGATAATGGTGGGGATCCGTAAGCGGTCTTGGTCTGGTCGTTGGACACAAACGAAGTACACGAAGTTGCAATGGCTAACTTTTAACTAAACAAATCCCAAGGAAAAGCTACTAGATGGATCTACTTATATAGGAGCAAGGGGTGGCGGCCAAGGAGGTGGGAGGACGTCCCAAGGCATCCTAAAACTAAATCTAGGTCGTACAAGGCCAATGGGCCCAAGTGGAGGTGATGTAACACCTTTGGACTTGTAGTTTGACTCGGATTCTGCTGCAGCATCAGATTGTTTCGTCCACAACTCAACGCTCCGGACGAATTTGAAGGTGATTCCAATTGGGTTGGAAAGTGCACGAAATCTAGTTTCCAACAAAAAAAGAATCACCCAATTCGGAGTCCGTATGAAAAACTTGTGTGCGTTTTGAGTCAGGTGTATCTGTGCAGTCCGAATCTGAATCCAGAACGTGAGAGACTTGGACTCTATCTTCTCTTGGGCCAAAAGTGACGTGAGAGAACTTTTTGGACAGCAAATAAACATCTCTTTCTTCCTTATCATCATATGTGGATTGTACAAATGTCCCATACACCTGCAATTAGACAAAACACAAAAGTGTGTGAAGTATTTTTGTTCTGGATAACATAAATAGATTATTGAATAGTTTGCACTAGAAATCACCTGACAAATATGCATATATGCAATATTTTTGGTCATATCCAAGGTAGTCATGTCCTCATCATCCTCCCCTTCTTGAAAATAAAGCCGTCCTCGGCGTTGCTTAATCTGAAATGTGGCTAACAAAAGAGACAAGGTGTACATGTTGTATATGTATATGTCATCCATTTTTACTTCCCTTGATTTTTGCATATATGACACATGAATAGATGAGTAACTTGCATAGTTCATAAAATCTAAAGCCAAAAAATTAGCACAAGAAGTAGAAGGCATGAAAATATTGCAACTCAGTTTGCACATATAAGTAAAGCTCTTATTCATTTCAAAAGATTGACAATGTTCATCATTAAACCATCCCAACATTGGTGAATAAACCTTACATGCATCAAATTTACATGCTACAACATGCTTAAATAAGCAAACATGCAATAAGTCATTCAACACAGAATCATCACCAAGATTAGAGGTCATATCAAAATGATTAAACATTGGTTCTTTTGCATCAATAGTTAATTCAATGGGTGCACTCAAAATTGTTGGTATTTCAGTTGTTTGATCACATGGCAAAGTCAAATTATCAACGTAGTCCTCTAAAATAGGTGGTGTGATCAAAGTAGTGGGTAGCTCATCAGATGGTGCATTCAAATTGATAAGGCATTCATCATTCTCATGTAGAGATGGAAGATCAGTACCTTTGTCATTACCTCTTATGATCAACTCAGATGATGTAGCCACTCTCGGGGGCGATGTGTCACATGGTGGAGGTGATGTAGTCCTGACAACAACGGATGTGGTTGTCATAGTATGCCTAGTAGTTGAAGGAACAATCATATCAACTCTTGGAATGTGCACCGTGCGCTTGTTCTCCTCGTGGCCAACACGTCGTTTTATTTCCTGTTCAGCTTTGCAAGCAAGATGAAACAAATGGTCCATAGGATAACACTCTGCATGAATTAGTATCTCTTGAATATCACGGTTAATCCTCCCCAAAATCTATCCATAAAATCATCTTCACTTTCTTCTAAAGAGGAATGCAACAAGGTAGTTTGTAAATCATCATAATATTTTGTTACAGTTTCACTACCTTGTTTTAAGTGTTGCAACTTCTTAATCATGTCACGAGTATAATAAGCAGGGACGAAAGTATGTCGCATGGCAAGTTTCAAATCATCCCAAGTAGTAGGTATATAATCAGGGTGTAACCGACAATATTCACTCCACCAAACCAAAGCATAACCAGTGAAAGAACCAACCGCAACCTTAACCTTTTTATGTTCATCGAAATTATGGGAAGCAAATATATTTTTTATGTCGAACTCCCATTCAATATATAAAGCAGGTTTAAAACGGCCATTAAATGGTGGTATAGATACATTAACCTGATCATGTGCATTTGGATGTTTGTGCACCTCTCGTGACGGTTGTGGTATTCGCAAAGGTGGTGGCACGTCTCCCGCGATCGACAAAGCCCATGAATTGACTCTGGATCCTGTCATGATTAGTAGAACAAGAAACAAAACCCAAAAATAATGTTCCTATAACTACTAGGATGTGGTGGTAAAACGCTCACAGTAAAGCAAATAGCAATGTCTTACAAGTTCTTACCATGCAACAGGCGGTGATCGGCAACCAGCGGTGTCAAGTAACTCCAAATATTGAGTAAAGCGATTGCCAGGGGAGCGTACGTATACACGGTGTAGAAATATGTGGAGCTGGGTTGGCTATATATGGTAGCAAAAGATTAGCAATAATCAATTCAAAGATGCAATGTTGAATAAACGCTCAACGACGGTACTGTGCTGGTCCTAGGCTAGACCAAACTAGAGACGCGAGCCTAGAACACTAATGAGGTCACGTCGTAGCACAACTAGCATCAATAAAGGAAATGAAGTAGCTCTGGACAGCAAGATATAAGTGAAGATCACAATAGCAGTAGACCTATTTAGAAGCTGATGTTGAGGTGCCAAATACTGAACTAGCTTCTGCAACTATTTAGATGCGGCTCGTCGCTAGCTTTCATTTGAGTACTCGCGGAGCCAAAACAGACTTCATATGAGGAAGTTATGCCTGTTTTACTGAACAGTGCACAAAACAGATTCCAATCCGAATTCAACTACGAGATTGAGTCTAGATAGATCCGAATTTTGTTTTTTTTTCTCCTCTCTTTTTTTCTCACACTTTTTTTCTTTTCCTTTTTTTTCTCTGACTTTTTTTTACTTTTTTTTTCTCTCGTTTTTTTTCTCTATCTTTTTTTTTCTCTCTCCCTCTTTCCAAAACAAACTAGATAAGATGTAGATTGGATCAAGCGAAGATGGGAACGATCTCAACTATGATTATGACAATGAACGGTGGGTAGCACGTGGAGGAAATTGATGGATGGGTGGTGGACAGCGGAAGGGATAACGATGCAGCGGCGACGTGACTAATGTGAACAGAACTCGAAACTCTAAACGACCTAGACACTAAGACCAGCAACTCGACACGACGATGCAACCGATAATTCAACTATGCAAGCAATAAAAAAAATTTGCAAAGGCTCAGACTGGCTTGGACAAAGGATGAATAGATCTAACTCTTTTTTGTGGATTTTTCTTGGACAATAGGTAAGAAAATAAATCTAATCTAGGAAAACTGGAAATTCTCACCGAGCAACCTGAAAACTGATACCACTTGATAGAGGCGAGGGTGTCCCGATCTTTCGATGAGATGATAACTATCGATTTGCTGGAGACGACTTTGACGATCCGACTACAAACGTGCACAACGTTGCGCCTTAGCAATCGCTAAACCAATCTCCTGAGGTTACTGATGATGCCGGAAGCACGGTCAGCCTGACCACGAAGGTCTATTCCTGCAAGCAACCGAAGAACGAGCAAGAATATGATAAAGCAATCTGAATATTGCAAATATATATGAGGTATTGATAATGGTGGGGATACGTAAGCGGTCTTGGTCTGGTCGTTGGACACAAACGAAGTACACGAAGTTGCAATGGCTAACTTTTAACTAAACAAATCCCAAGGAAAAGCTACTAGATGGATCTACTTATATAGGAGCAAGGGGTGGCGGCCAAGGAGGTGGGAGGACGTCCCAAGGCAGCCTAAAACTAAATCTAGGTCGTACAAGGCCAATGGGCCCAAGTGGAGGTGATGTAACACCTTTGGACTTGTAGTTTGACTCGGATTCTGCTGTAGCATCAGATTGTTTCGTCCACAACTCAACGCTCCGGACGAATTTGAAGGTGATTCCAATTGGGTTGGAAAGTGCACGAAATCTAGTTTCCAACAAAAAAAGAATCACCCAATTCGGAGTCCGTATGAAAAATTTGTGTGCGTTTCGAGTCAGGTGTGTCTGTGCAGTCCGAATCTGAATCCAGAACGTGAGAGACTTGGACTCTATCTTCTCTTGGGCCAAAAGTGACGTGAGAGAACTTTTTGGACAGCAAATAAACATCTCTTTCTTCCTTATCATCATATGTGGATTGTACAAATGTCCCATACACCTACAATTAGACAAAACACAAAAGTGTGTGAAGTATTTTTGTTCTGGATAACATAAATAGATTATTGAATAGTTTGCACTAGAAATCACCTGACAAATATGCATATATGCAATATTTTTGGTCATATCCAAGGTAGTCATGTCCTCATCAGTGGCAGTCGACTTTGACGATCCGACTACCAACTCCGAGAGGTTATTGACCACGCCGGAGCACGATCAACCTGACCACGAGGGTCTGTTTCCTGCGAGCAAACGAAGAACAAGCAAGAAACTGAGATTGCAATCTGGATATTGCGAATATAAGATGAAAGCTTTATTGATCAAGGTGGGGTTCTGTGACGCCTTTGTCTGGTCGTTGAACACAAACGAAGTACGCGAAGTTGCAGCTATGGCGAACTTTTAATCTAAACAAAACCCAAAGTCTAAACGATGCCCTAAGGGCTGTATATATGGAGGAAGAGGGGGGAATTTCGTGGCCCTTGGTGGAGGGGTCCGAAATCAACCCTATCTCTTGTTTCCCCACACATACGGACTCTAAAAATAGCCTATACTTATGTATTTCGAAATTACATGGGCCTGGCCCAATAATAAGGTGACGCAACACCTAAAATAGCCTCGGGACAAAATTTATGAAGTGGCATCTTGTATATTTCGTCCAAGGCTTCATGCACCCATTATGGTGGCTTCAAAGTCCTGAAATCATCACTTGTAACTCCGTTCTTGTTCCCCTTGCGCATGCCATCATCTCCATGCTTGTTCTTGCTCCAATGTTCATCCTTCTCCAAGCTAGGCCCTTCATTTGTAAGCAAAACAAATGTATCCAATTTAGGCAGCATCATATTCTCATGAACATTAGAATCATTACCAAGAAACGAAAGTACCTGGTAATTTAGTTGACGTGCACGAGCTCTAGTAATTGGTCCAGTATGTATAGCAGCAGGGGCTGTGGGTGTAACAATTGTATTGATGTCCTCATCAACATGGCTCCTGAAGACGCTGACAGGTATGAATGGTTAGTTGCTCAACGTGTTTTGAGTGTGCAGATCACACAAGCTGAGCAAAATCAGAGGCACAATTTGTTCCATACCAAGGGAGTTGTGAAGGAACGTTCTGTGCGCGTCATCATAGACGGAGGGAGCTGCAACAACTTGGCTAGCATGGAGATGGTGGAGAAGCTTTCTCTCACCACAAGACCACATCCACATCCTTACTACATCCAATGGTTCAACAACAGCGGCAAGGTTAAGGTAACACGTACTGTTCGTGTGCATTTTAGTATCTCTACATATGCTGATTATGTTGATTGTGATGTGGTACCTATGCAAGCATGTTCCTTATTACTTGGTAGACCATGGCAATTTGATAAAAATTCTGTACACCATGGTAGAAACAATCACTATACTCTTGTTCATAAGGATAAAAATATTACTTTGCTTCCTATGACTCCTGATTCCATTTTGAAAGATGATATTAATAGAGCTAATAAAGCAAAATAGGAGAAGAATAAGAGTGAAAATCAGATTGTGGCAAAAGAATTTGAGCAACAAATGAAGCCTAATAATAAACCATCTAGTGTTGCTTCTGAAATTAAATTAAAAAGTGCATGTTTATTTGCCACCAAATCTGATATTGATGAGCTAGATTTCAGCAAATCTGTTTGCTATGCTTTTGTGTGCAAAGAGGCATTATTTTCATTCGAGGACGTGCCTTCCTCTTTGCCTCCTGCTGTCACTAACATTTTGCAGGAGTTCGCTGACGTTTTTCCACAAGACGTGCCACCGGGATTACCGCCTATTCGAGGGATTGAGCATCAGATTGACTTAATTCCCGGTGCTTCACTGCCAAACCGTGCACCATACCGTACCAATCCAGAGGAGACGAAGGAGATTATGCGTCAAGTACAAGAGCTTCTATATATGCGAATCCCTTAGTCCTTGTGCTGTTCCTATTATTCTAGTGCCGAAAAAGGATGGTACATCACGTATGTGTGTTGATTGTAGAGGCATTAATAATATTACTATTCGTTATCGTCATCCTATTCCTAGGCTAGATGATATGCTTGATGAATTGAGTGGCTCTACAATATTCTCCAAAGTTGATTTGCATAGTGGATACCATCAAATTCGTATGAAATTGGGAGATGAATGGAAAACAGCATTTAAAACTAAGTTTGGATTATATGAGTGGTTATTCATGCCTTTTGGGTTAACTAATGCACCTAGTACTTTCATGAGATTAATGAACGAAGTTTTACGTGCTTTCATTGGACGATTTGTGGTAGTTTACTTTGATGACATATTGATTTATAGCAGATCTTTGGAAGAACATTTGGAACATTTACGTGCTGTTTTTATTGCTCTACGTGATGCACGTTTGTTTGGTAACCTTGGGAAGTGCACCTTTTGCACCGACCGAGTATCTTTTCTTGGCTATGTTGTTACTCCACAGGGAATTGAAGTTGATAAAGCCAAGATTGAAGCTATTGAGAGTTGGCCGCAGCCCAAAACGGTCACACAAGTGAGGAGTTTTCTTGGCCTCGCTGGATTCTATAGGCGTTTTGTGAGAGATTTCAGCACCATTGCTGCACCTCTCAATGAGCTTACAAAGAAAGATGTGCCTTTTCTTTGGGGTACTACACAGGAAGAAGCCTTCACGGTATTGAAAGATAAGTTGACACATGCTCCTTTACTCCAACTTCCTGATTTTAATAAGACTTTTGAGCTTGAATGTGATGCTAGTGGAATTGGATTAGGAGGTGTGTTATTACAAGATGGCAAACCTGTTGCATACTTTTCTGAAAAATTGAGTGGGCCTAGTCTGAATTATTCTACTTATGATAAAGAATTATATGCTCTTGTTCGGACTTTAGAAACATGGCAACATTATTTATGGCCCAAAGAATTTGTTATACATTCTGATCATGAATCTTTGTGATAGAGGCGAGGGTCCCGATCTTTCGATGAGATGATGGATATCGCTTTGGTGGAAGTCGACTTTGACGATCCGACTACGAACGTGCGAGGACGTCGCGCCTTAGCAATCGCTAAACCAACTCCGAGAGGTTATTGACCACGCCGGAGCACGATCAACCTGACCACGAGGGTCTGTTTCCTGCGAGCAAACGAAGAACAAGCAAGAAACTAAGATTGCAATCTGGATATTGCGAATATAAGATGAAAGCTTTATTGATCAAGGTGGGGTTCTGTGACGCCTTTGTCTGGTCGTTGAACACAAACGAAGTACGCGAAGTTGCAGCTATGGCGAACTTTTAATCTAAACAAAACCCAAAGTCTAAACGATGCCCTAAGGGCTGTATATATGGAGGAAGAGAGGGGGAATTTCGTGGCCCTTGGTGGAGGTGATAGAGGCAAAGGTGTCCCGTCTTTCGATGAGATGGTGGATTTCGCTTTGGTGGAAGTCGACTTTGACGATCCGACTACGAACGTGCGAGGACGTCGCGCCTTAGCAATCGCTAAACCAACTCCGAGAGGTTATTGACCACGCCGGAGCACGATCAACCTGACCACGAGGGTCTGTTTCCTGCGAGCAAACGAAGAACAAGCAAGAAACTAAGATTGCAATCTGGATATTGCGAATATAAGATGAAAGCTTTATTGATCAAGGTGGGGTTCTGTGACGCCTTTGTCTGGTCGTTGAACACAAACGAAGTACGCGAAGTTGCAGCTATGGCGAACTTTTAATCTAAACAAAACCCAAAGTCTAAACGATGCCCTAAGAGCTGTATATATGGAGGAAGAGGGGGGAATTTCGTGGCCCTTGGTGGAGGGGTCCGAAATCAACCCTATCTCTTGTTTCCCCACACATACGGACTCTAAAATACATGGGCCTGGCCCAATAATAAGGTGACGCAGCACCTAAAATAGCCTCGGGACGAAATTTATGAAGTGGCATCTTGTATATTTCGTCCAAGGCTTCATGCACCCATTATGGTGGCTTCAAAGTCCTGAAATCATCACTTGTAACTCCGTTCTTGTTCCCCTTGCGCATGCCATCATCTCCATGCTTGTTCTTGCTCCAATGTTCATCCTTCTCCAAGCTAGGCCCTTCATTTGTAAGCAAAACAAATGTATCCAATTTAGGCAGCATCATATTCTCATGAACATTAGAATCATTACCAAGAAACGAAAGTACCTGGTAATTTAGTTGGCGTGCACGAGCTCTAGTAATTGGTCCAGTATGTATAGCAGCAGGGGCTGTGGGTGTAACAATTGTATTGATGTCCTCATCACATAGGAAGCAAAGTAATATTTTTATCCTTATGAACAAGAGTATAGTGATTGTTTCTACCATGGTGTACAGAATTTTTATCAAATTGCCATGGTCTACCAAGTAATAAGGAACATGCTTGCATAGGTACCACATCACAATCAACATAATCAGCATATGTAGAGATACTAAAATGCACACGAACAGTACGTGTTACCTTAACCTTGCCGCTGTTGTTGAACCATTGGATGTAGTAAGGATGTGGATGTGGTCTTGTGGTGAGAGAAAGCTTCTCCACCATCTCCATGCTAGCCAAGTTGTTGCAGCTCCCTCCGTCTATTATGACGCGCACAGAACGTTCCTTCACAACTCCCTTGGTATGGAACAAATTGTGCCTCTGATTTTGCTCAGCTTGTGTGACCTGCACACTCAAAACACATTGAGCAACTAAACATTCATACCTGTCAGCGTCTTCAGGAGCCATGTATTGCGTCTCATGATCAGAATCATCTCCACCATGTTCTTCACGTGTAATAAGAGCCAATGTCTCCTCATCATAGTCACTAGCGGACTCATATCCACCACCCTCGGTAGCAATCATCACACGCGGAGATTTGCATTCTCTCGCATAATGACCTCCTCCCTTACAACGACGACAAATAATATCACTTGTGTGCCCTGTTGATGCCCTGGAAGAAGAAGAACTCTGTGCAGGCCCGGCAGGTGCGCTCTTGGCAGATAATGGTGGTTGTTCCTGTTTTCTTGTATCACGGCTGTAGGAGGCACCTGATTGAGGTGCTGGTGCAGTTGAAGTAGAAGATGCACGCGGTGTCCATGATGAAGGTCGACCCGCAGAAAAGTTAGTTCGCGCCAATGCTTGTCGATCCTGCACTTCACGTTCAGCTTTACAAGCAAGATGGAATAAACGAGTGATATTAGTATACTCCTTATAGTCTAGAATGGTCTGAATCTCTCTATTTAATCCACCCAGAAAACGTGCAAGCATAGCTTCATTCTCCTCAACAATACCACATCGAATCATGCCAGTTTGTAATTCCTGATAATATTCTTCTACAGAATTTTTTCCTTGTCTTAAACGCTGCAATTTTTGAAGCAATTCACGTTGATAATATGGTGGAACCCAACGCGTACGCATAGCGGTTTTCAAAGCAGCCCAAGTAGTTGGAATAGGATATAATCTACAATGTTCAGACCATCAGACACATGCAAAACTAGTGAAAGCACAAACAGCAGCAGCAACCCGTCTCTCCTCGGGATATTGTAAACATGTAAAACGTTGTTCAGTTTCTAACTCCCAAGTAAGATATATATCAGGAACATATCTACCCTCAAATGGTGGAATATTCAATTTCAGTTTAGGAATATGGACATCATCTCGTACCTGAGGTGGTGGTGCAGGCCTACCATTACGAATATATACCTGAGGTCGACCTGCTGGTGGTGGTGCTGGTGGTTGCACGTAGTTCTGATTTTGAGCAACCTCATCCTCGTAATCTCCCACATAATCATCCTCCTCCGCATCAGCAGCAGGAGCCACAGAAGTATCAACAGCAGCACCAACAGTTTGGCCAAACGCAAGAGGAACACGGCTCGCTCGGCGGAGGTCTATTTCGCGACGTGGAGGTAGTCGTTGTTGTTGTTGTTGTTGGAGAGGTGCGTTAGGTGCAGAGGGTGGTGGTGGTGGAAGACGCGCGAGCAATTCATTAAACTTGTTATCGAGCTTTGTTTCGAATGTCTTCTCCATGCCATCTATCTTCTCCATGGCCTCTTCGAATCTGTTTAGCACGTCTTGCACCAGTTCACTCATCATTTGCTGAAATTTATCATGCAAATCCTTATTCGTCATGTTCTTCCAGTCAGTCTCGTCGGCTTGTGATCCTGGCATGGTTAGCAGCAATAGAAACACACAAGAATATGATCCTACAGACTACTAACAAGAGGTCGTGGTGGGTGTCACAAATCCGTCAAGCAAATCTCAAATTCTTACCAGTTCTTACCCAGCAGCAGGCGGTGATCGGCAACCGTTGTAGTCAAAAACTCTCAAAGCTTGGATAGAGCGATTACCAGGGAGAGTCAAACGCACGACGTAGATGTATGTGGAGCTGGGAAGGCTTATAATATGGTAGCAAAAAGGGTCAGCAATAATCAATTCAGAGATGCAAAGTTGAATAAACGCTCAACGACGGTACTGTGCTGGTTCTAGGCTAGACTGTGCTAGAGACGCGAGCCTAGAACACCAACAAAATCACGGCGCGGCACGTAAACAAGGGAAAAGCACACTCTGGAATTTTTTTTTCGCTCTTTTTTTTTGCGCTTTTTTTTTGCGCTGCTTTTTTTTTGCGAAAAATCACTATAATGGCGAGTGTCTCAAAACTCTTCCTAGCTCAAACTGACAGGATGGGCACGAAATTTTTTCGACCAATTTTTTTTTTATTTTTACTGCCCGGACCCAAAAACTGGAAACGGGTCAAAAAAAACTTCCTATAATGGCACTTGTCTCAAAACACTCAGAAACACCAAAAATAGGATAGCCAGAATTTTTTTCGAAAAATGCGTTTTCGAAAAATTTTGGGCCTAAACGGAGGGTGGTTTCCGGACTCTTTTTTTTCCGAAACCTACTCCGGCAAGGAAACACGAATCGGAATCTACATGGATCTCGAAAACAAACCTAATATGACAAGAACTCGGATTGGTGGTGGATATATGGTGGTAGATGGCAGCGGTGGTGGTATATGACAGCTGTGGTGGTATATGGATACGGATTCGAAGCGGTGGCGGATAAGCGGTGGTGGTAGATGGCAGGGGTTATGATGATGGTGCGGCGGCGGAGTGACAACTTATGACCAGAACTCGAAACTCTAAAAGACTAGACTCTATGACCAGCAACTAGACACGACGATGCAACCGCAAATTCAACTAAGCAAAACCCTAAAAAGATTATGCAAAGGCTCAGATTGGTTCGGATATGATGAACTAACCCTAATTTTTTTTGTGGCTTTTTCGTGGACTATAGGTATGAAGAACAGACTCGATATAAACTACGAAAAACTGTAAAATCTCACCGAGCAACCTGGAAATCTGATACCACTTGATAGAGGCAAAGGTGTCCCGTCTTTCGATGAGATGATGGATATCGCTTTGGTGCCAGTCGACTTTGACGATCCGACTACGAACGTGCGAGGACGTCGCGCCTTAGCAATCGCTAAACCAACTCCGAGAGGTTATTGACCACGCCGGAGCACGATCAACCTGACCACGAGGGTCTGTTTCCTGCGAGCAAACGAAGAACAAGCAAGAAACTGAGATTGCAATCTGGATATTGCGAATATAAGATGAAAGCTTTGTCTGGTCGTTGAACACAAACGAAGTACGCGAAGTTGCAGCTATGGCGAACTTTTAATCTAAACAAAACCCAAAGTCTAAACGATGCCCTAAGGGCTGTATATATGGAGGAAGAGGGGGGAATTTCGTGGCCCTTGGTGGAGGGGTCCGAAATCAACCCTATCTCTTGTTTCCCCACACATACGGACTCTAAAAATAGCCTATCCTTATGTATTTCGAAATTACATGGGCCTGGCCCAATAATAAGGTGACGCAGCACCTAAAATAGCCTCGGGACGAAATTTATGAAGTGGCATCTTGTATATTTCGTCCAAGGCTTCATGCACCCATTATGGTGGCTTCAAAGTCCTGAAATCATCACTTGTAACTCCGTTCTTGTTCCCCTTGCGCATGCCATCATCTCCATGCTTGTTCTTGCTCCAATGTTCATCCTTCTCCAAACTAGGCCCTTCATTTGTAAGCAAAACAAATGTATCCAATTTAGGCAGCATCATATTCTCATGAACATTAGAATCATTACCAAGAAACGAAAGTACCTGATAATTTAGTTGGCGTGCACGAGCTCTAGTAATTGGTCCAGTGTGTATAGCAGCAGGGGCTGTGGGTGTAACAAAGGTGGCTCACAGATTACTATTACACCAGATGCAGGGCCTGATGATTCCGCTCCAGGAGACGCCTATGAGCTCAAGTGGGAGTTCGACGAAGACTCTCAACGTTACTATGTTTCCTTTCCCGATGATCAGTAGTGGTGCCCAGTTGGTGGTGATTGGGACCGTGTCGCATGTTGGGTTCTCTTTTATTTTGGCGTCGTAGTCGGGCCATGAGTGTTTGGATGATGTAATGTTATTTATGCACTTGATTGACGTGGCGAGTGTAAGCCAACTATGTTATCTCCCCTTTATTATTTACATTACATGGGATGTTTGTGAAGATTGCCTAACTTGCGACATATGCCTTCAATGCGATTATGTCTCTAAGTCATGCCTCGACACGTGGGAGCTATAGTCGCATCGAGGGTGTTACAAGGTCATCATGATGAAGTAGGCATCCTTTCTTCGGGAACTCCGTCGTACTTACGAAAGAATAAGGGGGTATACCGGTAGAACGGACCTCTGCAAAGTTGACTATCTGGTAGATAACATCGGGGAAGGTGGCGGAAAGTAAATCTCGAATTGAAACTTAATAAAATATCAAGAGCAAAGTAAGGAGGTACCATGAGAAGTTTCGAGCGGGCATGCAATCATTCGATGTCTGAAATAAAGTGTGAAAGGGGTCCAGAGCAACGATAATATGTATTGCGTCTGATAATAGAATAGATTACTAGGAAGGTGACCCCGCGAACTACATATGAAGTCAGGCGTGAGGAATAACTTTGGCAACATGGGTGTACACGAGAGTCAGGTTTCGATCCTGTGGAACAATGGGTTATGGGCCCACCATGTGGGTTAAAAGTAGGAAGGGTGGTTACATCTTGCGTGATCATGTAAGCAAGGCATGTCAGGGGATTGCCTATCATTTATGTCGGCAACAACATCGGTACCAAGGGCGAGGGACGAAGAGAACCATTTTCCTGTTCGACGAAATGAGGCGGACCAATAGGCAAAGTTCTCGTCCATCAGTGGTTACCGAAATATCATCAATAATAGTAACAGGGTCTTACTGACAGAGTTGTCACCGAGGTGTTTACATAAGCAGTGAATTATCACTGCTTAGATCATATAGATGACAAGAAAGATTAAAAAACAATGGAAAGGAAAATATGATTATCAAATCAAACAGAACAATGGAAAGGAAAATGTGTTTAAACACATATTTCAGGGGTATATCCTTGCCACGGACAAGTAGGGCATCATAACCATGACAGGATATAAAGTAGAAAACCCTTTAGGTAAGGGGAGAGAAACTTCATGACATTACCCATACAACGGTGTTTGGATAATTGATAAAGAAAATTTAGCATTATGCTTCAAATGTCCTTATTGAAATTCGGAGTACCAAAGACATGCCTCGAGATAGCATTGACATGGTCTTCAAGCAAAGGTCAGACTCTGGATACACGAAGGATCCATCAGGAACAACTTGTAGAATAAGTCCTACAGTTTCCTCATGAAAGAATGGATAACCTTGCAGAAAAGGAAACTATAACAATAGGTCCTCCGCCCAGGTGTTCTAAGCATGACATCACCTTACCGGTTCATATAAAGACCAATGTTATAACTCCTGGAAATATGTTCCAACCATCATATCTGACCGAGATTCAGATCTGATTGGTGTCAGGATACCTCAGACTCTGGATGCCTGAGAAGAAGAGGGGCAACACAAATCGACGAGATAACATTATAAGATTCTCGGAAAATGAACTATAGAAGCATGTTCCAAAACAAAAGTTCATCATTAACCAAGGAGAAAATGAGGATGTGGTTGATGGAGTCAGCAACAATTCATCAAGATTAACCAAAGATGGATTTCCATAATTATGTGAACAAGGAGGTAACACTTGTCAGTTCAACGGATATAAAGATGTATGATGAGGACATCAATACAATTGTTACACCCACAGCCCCTGCTGCTATACATACTGGACCAATTACTAGAGCTCGTGCACGCCAACTAAATTACCAGGTACTTTCGTTTCTTGGTAATGATTCTAATGTTCATGAGAATATGATGCTGCCTAAATTGGATACATTTGTTTTGCTTACAAATGAAGGGCCTAGCTTGGAGAAGGATGAACATTGGAGCAAGAACAAGCATGGAGATGATGGCATGCGCAAGGGGAACAAGAACGGAGTTACAAGTGATGATTTCAGGACTTTGAAGCCACCATAATGGGTGCATGAAGCCTTGGACGAAATATACAAGATGCCACTTCATAAATTTCGTCCCGAGGCTATTTTAGGTGCTGCGTCACCTTATTATTGGGCCAGGCCCATGTAATTTCGAAATACATAAGTATAGGCTATTTTTAGAGTCCGTATGTGTGGGGAAACAAGAGATAGGGTTGATTTCGGACCCCTCCACCAAGGGCCACGAAATTCCCCCCTCTTCCTCCATATATACAGCCCTTAGGGCATCGTTTAGACTTTGGGTTTTGTTTAGATTAAAAGTTCGCCATAGCTGCAACTTCGCGTACTTCGTTTGTGTTCAACAACCAGACAAAGGCATCACAGAACCCCACCTTGATCAATAAAGCTTTCATCTTATATTCGCAATATCCAGATTGCAATCTCAGTTTCTTGCTTGTTCTTCATTTGCTCGCAGGAAACAGACCCTCGTGGTCAGGTTGATCGTGCTCCGGCGTGGTCAATAACCTCTCGGAGTTGGTTTAGCGATTGCTAAGGCGTGACGTCCTCGCACGTTCGTAGTCGGATCGTCAAAGTCGACTTCCAACCAAGCGATATCCATCATCTCATCGAAAGACGGGACACCTTTGCCTCTATCAAGTGGTATCAGATTTCCAGGTTGCTCGGTGCGATTTTACAGTTTTTCGTAGTTTAGATCGAGTCTGTTCTTCATACCTACAGTCCACGAAAAAGCCACAAAAAAAAATTAGGGTTAGTTCATCATATCCGAACCAATCTGAGCCTTTGCATAATCTTTTTAGGGTTTTGCTTTGTTGAATTTGCGGTTGCATCGTCGGTCTAGTTGCTGGTCTTAGCGTCTAGTCTTTTAGAGTTTCGAGTTCTGGTCATAAGTTGTCACGCCGCCGCCGCACCATCATCATCGCCCCTGCCATCTACCACCACCGCTCCGAATCCGTATCCATATACCACCACCAATCCGTGCCCATATACCACCACCGATCCATATCCATATACTACCACCGCTACCACCACCGCTGCCATATACCACCACCAATCCGAGTTCCTTGCTTATTAGGTTTGTTTTCGGGATCCATCCAGATTCCAATTCGTCTTTCCTTGCTGGAGTAGGTTTCGGAAAAAAAAAAGTCGGGTAGCCACGCTCCGTTTAGGCCCAAAATTTTTTGAAAACGCATTTTTCGAAAAAATTTCTGCCTATCCTATTTTTAGGTGTTTCTGAGTGTTTTGAGACAGGTGCCATTATAGGAAGTTTTTTTTGACCCGTTTCCAGTTTTTGGGTCCGGGCAGTCGAAAAAAAAAAATTGGTCGAGAAATTTCGTGCCCATCCTGTCAGTTTGAGCTAGGAAGAGTTTTGAGACACTCGCCATTATAGTGATTTTTCGCAAAAAAAAAGCAGCGCAAAAACAAAAGAGCGCAAAAAAAAAGAGCAAAAAAAAAATTCAGAGTGTGCTTTTCCCTTGTTTACGTGCCGCGCCGTGATTTTGTTGGTGTTCTAGGCTCGCGTCTCTAGCACAGTCTAGCCTAGGACCAGCACAGTACCGTCGTTGAGCGTTTATTCAACTTTGCATCTCTGAATTGATTATTGCGGACCCTTTTTGCTACCATAGTATAAGCCTTCCCAGCTCCACATACATCTACGTCGTGCGTTTGACTCTCCCTGGTAATCGCTCTATCCAAGCTTTGAGAGTTTTGACTACAACGGTTGCCGATCACCGCCTGTTGCTGGGTAAGAACTGGTAAGAATTTGAGTTTTGCTTGACGGATTTGTGACACCCACCACCACCACTTGTTCGTAGTCTGTAGGATCATATTCTTGTGTGTTTCTATTGCTGCTAACCATGCCAGGATCACAAGCCGACGAGATTGACTGGGAGAATTTATCGAACAAGGAGCTTCATGATAAGTTTCAGCAAATGATGACTGAACAGGTGCAAGATGTGCTGAACAATTTTGAAGAGGCCATGGATAAGATCACTGGCCTTGAGAAGACGTTCGAAACAAAGCTCGCTAACAGATTTAATGAATTGCTCGCGCGTCTTCCACCACCACCACCCGCTGCACCTAACGCACCTCTCCAACAACAACAACAACGACTACCTCCACGTCGCGAAATAGACCTTCGCCGAGCGAGCCGTGTTCCTCTTGCGTTTGGCCAAACTGTTGGTGCTGCTGTTGATACTTCTGTGGCTCCTGCTACTGCTGTTGCTGGTACCCAGGAGGATGATGAGTATGCGGGCGATTATGAGGATGAGGTTGATCAAAATCAGATCTACGAGCAGCCACCAGCACCACCACCAGCAGGTCGACCTCAGGTATATATTCGTAATGGTAGGCCTGCACCACCACCTCAGGTACGAGATGATGTCCATATTCCTAAACTGAAATTGAATATTCCACCATTTGAGGGTAGATATCTTCCTGATATATATCTTACTTGGGAGTTAGAAACTGAACAACGATTTACATGTTTACAATATCCTGAGGAGAGACGAGTTGCTGCTGCTGTTTGTGCTTTCACTAGTTTTGCATGTGTATGGTGGTCTGAACATTGTAGATTATATCCTATTCCAACTACTTGGGCTGCTTTGAAAACTGCTATGCGTACGCGTTGGGTTCCACCATATTATCAACGTGAATTGCTTCAAAAATTGCAGCGTTTAAGACAAGGAAAAAATTCTGTAGAAGAATATTATCAGGAATTACAAACTGGCATGATTAGATGTGGTATTGTTGAGGAGAATGAAGCCATGCTTGCACGTTTTCTGGGTGGATTAAATAGAGAGATTCAGACCATTCTAGACTATAAGGAGTATACTAATATCACTCGTTTATTCCATCTTGCTTGTAAAGCTGAACGTGAAGTGCAGGATCGACAAGCATTGGGGCGAACTAACTTTTTTGCAGGCCGACCTTCATCATGGACACCACGTGCATCTTCTACTTCAACTGCACCAGCACCTCCATCAGGTGCCACCTCCAGCCGTGATACAAGAAAACAGGCACAACCACCATTATCTGCCAAGAGCGCACCTGCGGGGCCTACACAGCGTTCTTCTTCTTCCATAGCATCAACAGGGCACACAAGTGATATTATTTGTCGTCGTTGTAAGGGAGGAGGTCAGTATGCGAGAGAATGCAAATCTCCGCGTGTGATGATTGCTACCGCGGATGGTGGATATGAGTCCGCTAGTGACTATGATGAGGAGACTTTGGCTCTTATTACACGTGAAGAACATGGTGGAGATGATTCTGATAATGAGACGCAATACATGGCTCCTGAAGACGCTGACAGGTATGAATGTTTAGTTGCTCAACGTGTTTTGAGTGTGCAGATCACACAAGCTGAGCAAAATCAGAGGCACAATTTGTTCCATACCAAGGGAGTTGTGAAGGAACGTTCTGTGCGCGTCATCATAGACGGAGGGAGCTGCAACAACTTGGCTAGCATGGAGATGGTCGAGAAGCTTTCTCTCACCACAAGACCACATCCACATCCTTACTACATCCAATGGTTCAACAACAGCGGCAAGGTTAAGGTAACACGTACTGTTCGTGTGCATTTTAGTATATCTACATATACTGATTATGTTGATTGTGATGTGGTACCTATGCAAGCATGTTCCTTATTACTTGGTAGACCATGGCAATTTGATAAAAATTCTGTACACCATGGTAGAAACAATCACTATACTCTTGTTCATAAGGATAAAAATATTACTTTGCTTCCTATGACTCCTGATTCCATTTTGAAAGATGATATTAATAGAGCTAATAACGCAAAACAGGAGACGAATAAGAGTGAAAATCAGATTGTGGCAAAAGAATTTGAGCAACAAATGAAGCCTAATAATAAACCATCTAGTGTTGCTTCTGAAAATAAATTGAAAAGTGCATGTTTATTTGCCACCAAATCTGATATTGATGAGCTAGATTTCAGCAAATCTGTTTGCTATGCTTTTGTGTGCAAAGAGGCATTATTTTCATTCAAGGACGTGCCTTCCTCTTTGCCTCCTGCTGTCACTAACATTTTGCAGGAGTTCGCTGACGTTTTTCCACAAGACGTGCCACCGGGATTACCGCCTATTCGAGGGATTGAGCATCAGATTGACTTAATTCCCGGTGCTTCACTGCCAAACCGTGCACCATACCGTACCAATCCAGAGGAGACGAAGGAGATTATGCGTCAAGTACAAGAGCTTCTCGACAAAGGTTATATACGCGAATCCCTTAGTCCTTGTGCTGTTCCTATTATTCTAGTGCCGAAAAAGGATGGTACATCATGTATGTGTGTTGATTGTAGAGGCATTAATAATATTACTATTCGTTATCGTCATCCTATTCCTAGGCTAGATGATATGCTTGATGAATTGAGTGGCTCTACAATATTCTCCAAAGTTGATTTACGTAGTGGATACCATCAAATTCGTATGAAATTGGGAGATGAATGGAAAACAGCATTCAAAACTAAGTTTGGATTATATGAGTGGTTAGTCATGCCTTTTGGGTTAACTAATGCACCTAGTACTTTCATGAGATTAATGAACGAAGTTTTACGTGCTTTCATTGGACGATTTGTGGTAGTTTACTTTGATGACATATTGATTTATAGCAGATCTTTGGAAGAACATTTGGAACATTTACGTGCTGTTTTTATTGCTCTACGGGATGCACGTTTGTTTGGTAACCTTGGGAAGTGCACCTTTTGCACCGACCGAGTATCTTTTCTTGGCTATGTTGTTACTCCACAGGGAATTGAAGTTGATAAAGCCAAGATTGAAGCTATTGAGAGTTGGCCGCAGCCCAAAACGGTCACACAAGTGAGGAGTTTTCTTGGCCTCGCTGGATTCTATAGGCGTTTTGTGAGAGATTTCAGCACCATTGCTGCACCTCTCAATGAGCTTACAAAGAAAGATGTGCCTTTTCTTTGGGGTACTACACAGGAAGAAGCCTTCACGGTATTGAAAGATAAGTTGACACATGCTCCTTTACTCCAACTTCCTGATTTTAATAAGACTTTTGAGCTTGAATGTGATGCTAGTGGAATTGGATTAGGAGGTGTGTTATTACAAGATGGCAAACCTGTTGCATACTTTTCTGAAAAATTGAGTGGGCCTAGTCTGAATTATTCTACTTATGATAAAGAATTATATGCTCTTGTTCGGACTTTAGAAACATGGCAACATTATTTATGGCCCAAAGAATTTGTTATACATTCTGATCATGAATCTTTGTGATAGAGGCGAGGGTCCCGATCTTTCGATGAGATGATGGATATCGCTTTGGTGGAAGTCGACTTTGACGATCCGACTACGAACGTGCGAGGACGTCGCGCCTTAGCAATCGCTAAACCAACTCCGAGAGGTTATTGACCACGCCGGAGCACGATCAACCTGACCACGAGGGTCTGTTTCCTGCGAGCAAACGAAGAACAAGCAAGAAACTAAGATTGCAATCTGGATATTGCGAATATAAGATGAAAGCTTTATTGATCAAGGTGGGGTTCTGTGACGCCTTTGTCTGGTCGTTGAACACAAACGAAGTACGCGAAGTTGCAGCTATGGCGAACTTTTAATCTAAACAAAACCCAAAGTCTAAACGATGCCCTAAGGGCTGTATATATGGAGGAAGAGGGGGGAAATTTCGTGGCCCTTGGTGGA
Organism: Triticum dicoccoides; assembly: GCF_002162155.2. Classification (NCBI taxonomy): domain Eukaryota; kingdom Viridiplantae; phylum Streptophyta; class Magnoliopsida; order Poales; family Poaceae; genus Triticum; species Triticum dicoccoides. The sequence continues at coordinate 362,259,640 of NC_041392.1, forward strand.
GGGGTCCGAAATCAACCCTATCTCTTGTTTCCCCACACATACGGACTCTAAAAATAGCCTATACTTATGTATTTCGAAATTACATGGGCCTGGCCCAATAATAAGGTGACGCAGCACCTAAAATAGCCTCGGGACGAAATTTAGGAAGTGGCATCTTGTATATTTCGTCCAAGGCTTCATGCACCCATTATGGTGGCTTCAAAGTCCTGAAATCATCACTTGTAACTCTGTTCTTGTTCCCCTTGCGCATGCCATCATCTCCATGCTTGTTCTTGCTCCAATGTTCATCCTTCTCCAAGCTAGGCCCTTCATTTGTAAGCAAAACAAATGTATCCAATTTAGGCAGCATCATATTCTCATGAACATTAGAATCATTACCAAGAAACGAAAGTACCTGGTAATTTAGTTGGCGTGCGCGAGCTCTAGTAATTGGTCCAGTATGTATAGCAGCAGGGGCTGTGGGTGTAACAATTGTATTGATGTCCTCATCATCCTCCCCTTCTTGAAATGAAGTCGTCCTCGACGGAAGTTCATCTTCCTCACCCAAATAAGGCTTCAAATCTGCAATGTTAAAAGTGGGACTAACCCCAAAATCTGCAGGCAGCTCAAGTTTATATGCATTATAATTTATTTTCTCTAACACCTTAAAGGGACCATCAGCACGTGGCATTAACTTTGATTTGCGCAAATCAGGAAATCTATCCTTATGCAAATGTAACCAAACAAGATCTCCAGGTGCAAACACAACATGTTTTCTACCCTTATCTCCAGCAAGTTTATATTTAGAATTCATGCGCTCAATGTTTTCCTTAGTTAACTCATGCATTTTTAAAATCAATTCAGCACGTTGTTTAGCATCAAAATTAACCTTCTCCGAAGATGGAAGAGGCAACAAATCAATAGGTGCACGAGGTAGGAAACCATACACAACTTCAAAAGGGCACATCTTAGTAGTAGAATGCAATGAACGATTATAAGCAAATTCAATATGAGGCAAGCATTCCTCCCACATTTTCTTATTATTCTTCAAAACAGCCCTAAGCATAGTAGACAACGTTCTATTGACTACTTCAGTTTGTCCATCAGTTTGGGGGTGACAAGTAGTACTAAAAAGCAGTTTAGTCCCCAACTTAGCCCATAAACATCTCCAAAAGTGGCTAAGAAATTTAGTATCACGATCTGAAACAATAGTATTTGGCACACCATGCAAGCGAATAATTTCACGAAAGAACAAATCAGCAACATTAACAGCATCATCGCTTTTATGACATGGTATAAAGTGTGCCATTTTCGAGAATCTATCCACGACAACAAATATGCTATCTGATGAGGACATCAATACAATTGTTACACCCACAGCCCCTGCTGCTATACATACTGGACCAATTACTAGAGCTCGTGCACGCCAACTAAATTACCAGGTACTTTCGTTTCTTGGTAATGATTCTAATGTTCATGAGAATATGATGCTGCCTAAATTGGATACATTTGTTTTGCTTACAAATGAAGGGCCTAGCTTGGAGAAGGATGAACATTGGAGCAAGAACAAGCATGGAGATGATGGCATGCGCAAGGGGAACAAGAACGGAGTTACAAGTGATGATTTCAGGACTTTGAAGCCACCATAATGGGTGCATGAAGCCTTGGACGAAATATACAAGATGCCACTTCCTAAATTTCGTCCCGAAGGCTATTTTAGGTGCTGCGTCACCTTATTATTGGGCCAGGCCCATGTAATTTCGAAATACATAAGTATAGGCTATTTTTAGAGTCTGTATGTGTGGGGAAACAAGAGATAGGGTTGATTTCGGACCCCTCCACCAAGGGCCACGAAATTCCCCCCTCTTCCTCCATATATACAGCCCTTAGGGCATCGTTTAGACTTTGGGTTTTGTTTAGATTAAAAGTTCGCCATAGCTGCAACTTCGCGTACTTCGTTTGTGTTCAACGACCAGACAAAGGCGTCACAGAACCCCACCTTGATCAATAAAGCTTTCATCTTATATTCGCAATATCCAGATTGCAATCTCAGTTTCTTGCTTGTTCTTCGTTTGCTCGCAGGAAACAGACCCTCGTGGTCAGGTTGATCGTGCTCCGGCGTGGTCAATAACCTCTCGGAGTTGGTTTAGCGATTGCTAAGGCGCGACGTCCTCGCACGTTCGTAGTCGGATCGTCAAAGTTGACTTCCAACAAAGCGATATCCATCATCTCATCGAAAGACGGGACACCTTTGCCTCTATCAATGTATGCTCGAGGAAAACATACACAATTAAACATTGGTTGAATGGTGCACCCGAGATATGGGCTTATGTAGCATGATCAATGATAGAATGGTGATTCAATGATAGAGGCAAAGGTGTCCCGTCTTTCGATGAGATGATGGATATCGCTTTGGTGGAAGTCGACTTTGACGATCCGACTACGAACGTGCGAGGACGTCGCGCCTTAGCAATCGCTAAACCAACTCCGAGAGGTTATTGACCACGCCGGAGCACGATCAACCTGACCACGAGGGTCTGTTTCCTGCGAGCAAGCAAAGAACAAGCAAGAAACTAAGATTGCAATCTGGATATTGCGAATATAAGATGAAAGCTTTATTGATCAATGTGGGGTTCTGTGACGCCTTTGTCTGGTCGTTGAACACAAACGAAGTACGCGAAGTTGCAGCTATGGCGAACTTTAATCTAAACAAAACCCAAAGTCTAAACGGTGCCCTAAGGGCTGTATATATGGAGGAAGAGAGGGGGAATTTCGTGGCCCTTGGTGGAGGGGTCCGAAATCAACCCTATCTCTTGTTTCCCACACGTACGGACTCTAAAAATAGCCTATACTTATGTATTTCGAAATTACATGGGCCTGGCCCAATAATAAGGTGACGCAACACCTAAAATAGCCTCGGGACGAAATTTATGAAGTGGCATCTTGTATATTTCGTCCAAGGCTTCATGCACCCATTATGGTGGCTTCAAAGTCCTGAAATCATCACTTGTAACTCTGTTCTTGTTCCCCTTGCGCATACCATCATCTCCATGCTTGTTCTTGCTCCAATGTTCATCCTTCTCCAAGCTAGGACCTTCATTTGTAAGCAAAACAAATGTATCCAATTTAGGCAGCATCATCTTCTCATGAACATTAGAATCATTACCAAGAAACGAAATTACCTGGTAATTTAGTTGGCGTGCGCGAGCTCTAGTAATTGGTCCAGTATGTATAGCAGCAGGGGCTGTGGGTGTAACAATGGTATTGATGTCCTCATCATCCTCCCCTTCTTGAAATGAAGTCGTCCTCGACGGAAGCTCATCTTCCTCACCCAAATAAGGCTTCAAATCTGCAATGTTAAAAGTGGGACTAACCCCAAAATCTGCAGGCAGCTCAAGTTTATATGCATTATCATTTATTTTCTCTAACACCTTAAAGGGACCATCAGCCCATGGCATGAGCTTTGATTTGTGCAAATCAGGAAATCTATCCTTACGCAAATGTAACCAAACAAGATCTCCAGGTGCAAACACAACATGTTTTCTACCCTTATCTCCAGCAAGTTTATATTTGTCATTCATACGCTCAATGTTTTCCTTAGTTAACTCATGCATTTTAAAAATAAATTCAACACGTTGTTTAGCATCGAAATTAACCTTCTCCGAAGATGGAAGAGCCAACAAATCAATAGGTGCACGAGGTAGGAAACCATACACAACTTCAAAAGGGCACATCTTAGTAGTAGAATGCAATGAACGATTATAAGCAAATTCAAAATGAGGCAAGCATTCCTCCCACATTTTCTTATTACTCTTCAAAACAGCCCTAAGCATAGTAGACAATGTTTTATTGACTACTTCAGTTTGGCCATCAGTTTGGGGGTGACAAGTAGTACTAAAAAGCAGTTTAGTCCCCAACTTAGCCCATAAACATATCCAAAAGTGGCTAAGAAATTTAGTATCATGATCTGAAACAATAGTATTTGGCACACCATGCAAGCGAATAATTTCACGAAAGAACAAATCAGCAACATTAATAGCATCATCGCTTTTATGACATGGTATAAAGTGTGCCATTTTCGAGAATCTATCCACGACAACAAATATGCTATCCCTCCCCTTCTTTGTTCGAGGTAAACCTTAAACAAAGTCCATAGATATATCCTCCCAAGGAACACTAGGTACAGGCAAAAGGCATATATAAACCATGAGGATTGAGTCGTGACTTAGCTTTTTGACATGTAGTGCATCGAGCAATAAAACGCTCAACATCCCGTCTCATCTTTGGCCAAAAGAAATGTGTAGCAAGTACGTCCTCCGTCTTTTTCACGCCAAAGTTTCCCATTAATCCTCCTCATGCGCCTCCTGCAACAACAAAAGACGAACGGAGCTAGCTGGAATGCATAGCTTGTTAGCACGAAACACAAATCCATCGTTAACGACAAACTTGTTCCACATTCTTCCTTCTTTACAATTCTGCATTACATCTTTAAAATCAGCATCATGCACATATTGATCTTTGATGGTCTCCAAACCAAATATTTTGAAGTCAAGTTGTGAAAGCATAATATAGCGATGAGACAAAGCATCAGCAATAACATTTTCTTTTCCCTTCTTGTGTTTAATGACATAAGGGAAAGTCTCAATGAATTCAACCCATTTAGCATGTCTACGATTCAATTTAGCTTGACTTTTAATATGTTTCAAAGATTCATGATCAGAATGTATAACAAATTCTTTGGGCCATAAATAATGTTGCCATGTTTCTAAAGTCCGAACAAGAGCTTATAATTCTTTATCATAAGTAGAATAATTCAGACTAGGCCCACTCAATTTTTCAGAAAAGTATGCAACAGGTTTGCCATCTTGTAATAACACACCTCCTAATCCAATTCAACTAGCATCACATTCAAGCTCAAAAGTCTTATTAAAATCAGGAAGTTGGAGTAAAGGAGCATGTGTCAACTTATCTTTCAATACCGTGAAGGCTTCTTCCTGTGCGGTACCCCAAAGAAAAGACACATCCTTCTTTGTAAGCTCATTGAGAGGTGCAGCAATGGTGCTGAAATCTCTCACAAAACGCCTATAGAATCCAGCGAGGCCAAGAAAACTCCTCACTTGTGTGACCGTTTTGGGCTGCGGCCAACTCTCAATAGCTTCAATCTTGGCTTTACCAACTTCAATTCCCTGTGGAGTAACAACATAGCCAAGAAAAGATACTCGGTTGGTGCAAAAGGTGCACTTCCCAAGGTTACCAAACAAACGTGCATCACGTAGAGCAATAAAAACAGCACGTAAATGTTCCAAATGTTCTTCCAAAGATCTGCTATAAATCAATATGTCATCAAAGTAAACCACCACAAATCGTCCAATGAAAGCACGTAAAACTTCGTTCATTAATCTCATGAAAGTACTAGGTGCATTAGTTAACCCAAAAGGCATGACTAACCACTCATATAATCCAAACTTAGTTTTAAATGCTGTTTTCCATTCATCTCCCAATTTCATACGAATTTGATGGTATCCACTACGCAAATCAACTTTGGAGAATATTGTAGAGCCACTCAATTCATCAAGCATATCATCTAGCCTAGGAATAGGATGACGATAACGAATAGTAATATTATTAATGCCTCTACAATCAACACACATACGTGATGTACCATCCTTTTTCGGCACTAGAATAATAGGAACAGCACAAGGACTAAGGGATTCGCGTATATAACCTTTGTCGAGAAGCTCTTGTACTTGACGCATAATCTCCTTCGTCTCCTCTGGATTGGTACGGTATGGTGCACGGTTTGGCAGTGAAACACCGGGAATTAAGTCAATTTGATGCTCAATCCCTCGAATAGGCGGTAATCCCGGTGGCACGTCTTGTGGAAAGACGTCAGCGAACTCCTGCAAAATGTTAGTGACAGCAGGAGGCAAAGAGGAAGGCACGTCCTCGAATGAAAATAATGCCTCTTTGCACACAAAAGCATAGCAAACAGATTTGCTGAAATCTAGCTCATCAATATCAGATTTGGTGGCAAATAAACATGCACTTTTCAATTTAATTTCAGAAGCAACACTATATGGTTTATTATTAGGCTTCATTTGTTGCTCAAATTCTTTTGCCACAATCTGATTTTCACTCTTATTCTTCTCCTGTTTTGCTTTATTAGCTCTATTAATATCATCTTTCAAAATGGAATCAGGAGTCATAGGAAGCAAAGTAATATTTTTATCCTTATGAACAAGAGTATAGTGATTGTTTCTACCATGGTGTACAGAATTTTTATCAAATTGCCATGGTCTACCAAGTAATAAGGAACATGCTTGCATAGGTACCACATCACAATCAACATAATCAGCATATGTAGAGATACTAAAATGCACACGAACAGTACGTGTTACCTTAACCTTGCCGCTGTTGTTGAACCATTGGATGTAGTAAGGATGTGGATGTGGTCTTGTGGTGAGAGAAAGCTTCTCCACCATCTCCATGCTAGCCAAGTTGTTGCAGCGCACAGAACGTTCCTTCACAACTCCCTTGGTATGGAACAAATTGTGCCTCTGATTTTGCTCAGCTTGTGTGACCTGCACACTCAAAACACGTTGAGCAACTAAACATTCATACCTGTCAGCGTCTTCAGGAGCCATGTATTGCGTCTCATGATCAGAATCATCTCCACCATGTTCTTCACGTGTAATAAGAGCCAAAGTCTCCTCATCATAGTCACTAGCGGACTCATATCCACCACCCTCGGTAGCAATCATCACACGCGGAGATTTGCATTCTCTCGCATAATGACCTCCTCCCTTACAACGACGACAAATAATATCACTTGTGTGCCCTGTTGATGCCCTGGAAGAAGAAGAACTCTGTGCAGTCCCGGCAGGTGCGCTCTTGGCAGATAATGGTGGTTGTTCCTGTTTTCTTGTATCACGGCTGTAGGAGGCACCTGATTGAGGTGCTGGTGCAGTTGAAGTAGAAGATGCACGCGGTGTCCATGATGAAGGTCGGCCTGCAGAAAAGTTAGTTCGCGCCAATGCTTGTCGATCCTGCACTTCACGTTCAGCTTTACAAGCAAGATGGAATAAATGAGTGATATTAGTATACTCCTTATAGAGAATGGTCTGAATCTCTCTATTTAATCCACCCAGAAAACGTGCAAGCATAGCTTCATTCTCCTCAACAATACCACATCGAATCATGCCAGTTTGTAATTCCTGATAATATTCTTCTACAGAATTTTTTCCTTGTCTTAAACGCTGCAATTTTTGAAGCAATTCACGTTGATAATATGGTGGAACCCAACGCGTACGCATAGCAGTTTTCAAAGCAGCCCAAGTAGTTGGAATAGGATATAATCTACAATGTTCAGACCACCAGACACATGCAAAACTAGTGAAAGCACAAACAGCAGCAGCAACCCGTCTCTCCTCGGGATATTGTAAACATGTAAAACGTTGTTCAGTTTCTAACTCCCAAGCAAGATATATATCAGGAACATATCTACCCTCAAATGGTAGAATATTCAATTTCAGTTTAGGAATATGGACATCATCTCGTACCTGAGGTGGTGGTGCAGGCCTACCATTACGAATATATACCTGAGGTCGACCTGCTGGTGGTGGTGCTGGTGGCTGCACGTAGTTCGGATTTTGATCAACCTCATCCTCATAATCTCCCACATAAGCATCCTCCTCCGCATCAGCAGCATGAGCCACAGAAGTATCAACAGCAGCACCAACAGTTTGGCCAAACGCAAGAGGAACACGGCTCGCTCGGTGGAGGTCTGTTTCGCGACGTGGAGGTAGTCGTTGTTGTTGTTGTTGGAGAGGTGCGTTAGGTGCAGCGGGTGGTGGTGGTGGAAGACGCGCGAGCAATTCATTGAACTTGTTATCGAGCTTTGTTTCGAACGTCTTCTCCATGCCATCTATCTTCTCCATGGCCTCTTCAAATCTGTTTAGCACGTCTTGCACCTGTCCACTCATCATTTGCTGAAATTTATCATGCAAATCCTTATTCGTCATGTTCTCCCAGTCAGTCTCGTCGGCTTGTGATCCTGACATGGTTAGCAGCAATAGAAACACACAAGAATATGATCCTATAGACTACTAACAAGAGGTGGTGGTGGGTGTCACAAATCCGTCAAGCAAATCTCAAATTCTTACAAGTTCTTACCCAGCAGCAGGCGGTGATCGGCAACCGTTGTAGTCAAAAACTCTCAAAGTTTGGATAGAGCGATTACCAGGGAGAGTCAAACGCACGACGTACATGTATGTGGAGCTGGGAAGGCTTATAATATGGTAGCAAAAAGGGTCAGCAATAATCAATTCAGAGATGCAAAGTTGAATAAACGCTCAACGACGGTACTGTGCTGGTCCTAGGCTAGACTGTGCTAGAGACGCGAGCCTAGAACACCAACAAAATCACGGCGTGGCACGTAAACAAGGGAAAAGCACACTCTGGATTTTTTTTTTCGCTCTTCTTTTTTGCGCTGCTTTTTTTTTGCGAAAAATCACTATAATGGCGAGTGTCTCAAAACTCTTCCTAGCTCAAACTGACAGGATGGGCACGAAATTTTTTCGACCAATTTTTTTTTTCGACTGCCCGGACCCAAAAACTGGAAACGGGTCAAAAAAAACTTTCTATAATGGCACCTGTCTCAAAACACTCAGAAGCACCTAAAAATAGGATAGCCAGAAATTTTTTCGAAAAATGCGTGTTCGAAAAATTTTGGGCCTAAACGAAGCGGTGGTGGTAGATGGAAGGGGTGATGATGATGGTGCGGCGGCGGCGTGACAACTTATGACCAGAACTCGAAACTCTAAAAGACTAGACTCTAAGACCAGCAACTAGACACGACGATGCAACCGCAAATTCAACAAAGCAAAACCCTAAAAAGATTATGCAAAGGCTCAGATTGGTTCGGATATGATGAACTAACCCTAATTTTTTTGTGGATTTTTCGTGGACTATAGGTATGAAGAACATACTCGATCTAAACTACGAAAAACTGTAAAATCTCACCGAGCAACCTGGAAATCTGATACCACTAGATAGAAGCAAAGGTGTCCCGTCTTTCCATGAGATGATGGATATCGCTTTGGTGGCAGTCGACTTTGACGATCCGACTACGAACGTGTGAGGACGTCGCGCCTTAGCAATCGCTAAACCAACTCCGAGAGGTTATTGACCACGCCGGAGCATGATCAACCTGACCACGAGGGTTTGTTTCCTGCGAGCAAACGAATAACAAGCAAGAAACTAAGATTGCAATCTGGATATTGCGAATATAAGATGAAAGCTTTATTGATCAAGGTGGGGTTCTGTGACGCCTTTGTCTGGTCGTTGAACACAAAAGAAGTACGCGAAGTTGCAGCTATGGCGAACTTTTAATCTAAACAAAACCCAAAGTCTAAACGATATCCTAAGGGCTGTATATATGGAGGAAGAGGGGGAAATTTCATGGCCCTTGGTGGAGGGGTCCGAAATCAACCCTATCTCTTGTTTCCCCACACATACGGACTCTAAAAATAGCCTATACTTATGTATTTCGAAATTACATGGGCCTGGCCCAATAATAAGGTGACGCAGCACCTAAAATAGCCTCGGGACGAAATTTATGAAGTGGCATCTTGTATATTTCGTCCAAGGCTTCATGCACCCATTATGGTGGCTTCAAAGTCCTGAAATCATCACTTGTAACTCCGTTCTTGTTCCCCTTGCTGATAGAGGCGGGGGTGTCCCGATCTTTCGATGAGATGGTAACTATCGATTTGGTGGAGACGACTTTGACGATCCGACTACAAACGTGCACGACGTTGCGCCTTAGCAATCGCTAAACCAATCTCCAGAGGTTATTGACCACGCCGGTGCACGATCAACCTGACCACGAAGGTCTATTCCTGTAAGCAATCGAAGAACGAGCAAGAATATGATAAAAGCAATCTGAATACTGCAAATATGTATAAAGTATTGATAAAGGTGGGGATCCGAAAGCGGTCTTGGTCTGGTCGTTGGACATAAACGAAGTACACGAAGTTGCGTTGGCTAACTTTTAACTAAACAAATCCCAAGGAAAAGCTACTAGATGGATCTACTTATATAGGAGCAAGGGGTGGCGGCCAAGGAGGTGGGAGGACGTCCCAAGGCAGCCTAAAACTAAATCTAGGTCGTACATTCGGGCGGTGTTGCTGGTCTTGTTTTAACCTGTCGAAGTGTCTTGAATTACCGAGATACCGAGTCTGATCGGAACGTCTTGGGAGGAGGTCTATTCCTTCGTTCACCGTGAGAGCTTGTCATGGGCTAAGTTGGGACTCCCCTGCAGGGATTGAACTTTCGAAAGCCGTGCCCGTGGTTATGGGCAGATGGGAATTTGTTAATGTCCGGTTGTAGATAACTTGAACCTTAACCTAATTAAAATGAATCAACTGAGTGTGTTACCGTGATGGCTTCTTCTCGGCGGAGTCCGGGAGGTGGACACGGTGTTGGAGTAATGTTTGCGCAGGTTGTTCTCTAGTTTCTCGCTCGTGCTTGCCTTCTCTTCTCGCTCTCTTTTGCGAATAAGTTAGCCACCATACTTGCTAGTCGCTTGCTGCAGCTCCACTCATATTTTACCTTACCATTCCTATAAGCTTAAATAGTCTTGATCGCGAGGGTGCGAGATTGCTGAGTCCCTATGATAGAGGCAAAGGTGTCCCGTCTTTCGATGAGATGATGGATATCGCTTTGGTGGCTGATAGAGGCGAGGGTGTCCCGATCTTTCGATGAGATGATAACTATCGATTTGGTGGAGACGACTTTGACGATCCGACTACAAACGTGCACGACTTTGCGCCTTAGCAATCGCTAAACCAATCTCCTGAGGTTACTGATGATGCCGGAAGCACGGTCAGCCTGACCACGAAGGTCTATTCCTGCAAGCAACCGAAGAACGAGCAAGAATATGATAAAGCAATCTGAATATTGCAAATATATATGAGGTATTGATAATGGTGGGGATCCGTAAGCGGTCTTGGTCTGGTCGTTGGACACAAACGAAGTACACAAAGTTGCAATGGCTAACTTTTAACTAAACAAATCCCAAGGAAAAGCTACTAGATGGATCTACTTATATAGGAGCAAGGGGTGGCGGCCAAGGAGGTGGGAGGACGTCCCAAGGCAGCCTAAAACTAAATCTAGGTCGTACCAGGCCAATGGGCCCAAGTGGAGGTGATGTAACACCTTTGGACTTGTAGTTTGACTCGGATTCTGCTGCAGCATCAGATTGTTTCAAGGCGAGGGTATCCCGTTCTTTCGATGAGATGATAACTATCGATTTGGTGGAGACGACTTTGACGATCCGACTACAAACGTGCACGACGTTGCGCCTTAGCAATCGCTAAACCAATCTCCTGAGGTTACTGATGATGCCGGAAGCACGGTCAGCCTGACCACGAAGGTCTATTCCTGCAAGCAACCAAAGAACGAGCAAGAATATGATAAAGCAATCTGAATATTGCAAATATATATGAGGTATTGATAATGGTGGGGATCCGTAAGCGGTCTTGGTCTGGTCGTTGGACACAAACGAAGTACACGAAGTTGTGTTGGCTAACTTTTAACTAAACAAATCCCAACGAAAAGCTACTAGATGGATCTACTTATATAGGAGCAAGGGCTGGCTGCCAAGGAGGTGGCAGGATGTCCCAAGGCAGCCTAAAACTAAATCTAGGTCGTACAAGGCCAATGGGCCCAAGTGGAGGTGATGTAACACCTTTGGACTTGTAGTTTGACTCGGATTCTGCTGCAGCATCAGATTGTTTCGTCCACAACTCAACGCTCCGGACGAATTTGAAGGTGATTCCAATTGGATTGGAAAGTGCACGAAATCTAGTTTCCAACAAAAAAAGAATCACCCAATTCGGAGTCCGTATGAAAAACTTGTGTGCGTTTTGAGTCAGGTGTGTCTGTGCAGTCTGAATCTGAATCCAGAACGTGAGAGACTTGGACTCTATCTTCTCTTGGGCCAAAAGTGACGTGAGAGAACTTTTTGGACAGCAAATAAACATCTCTTTCTTCCTTATCATCATATGTGGATTGTAGAAATGTCCCATACACCTGCAATTAGACAAAACACAAAAGTGTGTGAAGTATTTTTGTTCTGGATAACATAAATAGATTATTGAATAGTTTGCACTAGAAATCACCTGACAAATATGCATATATGCAATATTTTTGGTCATATCCAAGGTAGTCATGTCCTCATCATCCTCCCCTTCTTGAAAATAAAGCCGTCCTCGGCGTTGCTTAATCTGAAATGTGGCTAACAAAAGAGACAAGGTGTACATGTTGTATATGTATATGTCATCCATTTTTACTTCCCTTGATTTTTGCATATATGACACATGAATAGATGAGTAACTTGCATAGTTCATAAAATCTAAAGCCAAAAAATTAGCACAAGAAGTAGAAGGCATGAAAATATTACAACTCAATTTGCACATATAAGTGAAGCTCTTATTCATTTCAAAAGATTGACAATGTTCATCATTAAACCATCCCAACATTGGTGAATAAACCTTACTTGCATCAAATTTACATGCTACAACATGCTTAAATAAGCAAACATGCAATAAGTCATTCAACACAGAATCATCACCAAGATTAGAGGTCATATCAAAATGATTAAACATTGGTTCTTTTGCATCAATAGTTAATTCAATGGGTGCACTCAAAATTGTTGGTATTTCAGTTGTTTGATCACATGGCAAAGTCAAATTATCAACGTAGTCCTCTAAAATAGGTGGTGTGATCAAAGTAGTGGGTAGCTCATCAGATGGTGCATTCAAATTGACAAGGCATTCATCATTCTCATGTAGAGATGGAAGATCAGTACCTTTGTCATTACCTCTTATGATCAACTCAGATGATGTAGCCACTCTCGGGGGCGATGTGTCACATGGTGGAGGTGATGTAACACCTTTGGACTTGTAGTTTGACTCGGATTCTGCTGCAGCATCAGATTGTTTCGTCCACAACTCAATGCTCCGGACGAATTTGAAGGTGATTCCAATTGGGTTGGAAAGTGCACGAAATCTAGTTTCCAACAAAAAAAAGAATCACCCAATTCGGAGTCCGTATGAAAAACTTGTGTGCGTTTTGAGTCAGGTATGTCTGCGCAGTCCGAATCTGAATCCAGAACGTGAGAGACTTGGACTCTATCTTCTCTTGGGCCAAAAGTGACGTGAGAGAACTTTTTGAACAGCAAATAAACATCTCTTTCTTCCTTATCTTCATATGTGGATTGTACAAATGTCCCATACACCTGCAATTAGACAAAACACAAAAGTGTGTGAAGTATTTTTGTTCTGGATAACATAAATAGATTATTGAATAGTTTGCACTAGAAATCACCTGACAAATATGCATATATGCAATATTTTTGGTCATATCCAAGGTAGTCATGTCCTCATCATCCTCCCCTTCTTGAAAATAAAGCCGTCCTCGGCGTTGCTTAATCTGAAATGTGGCTAACAAAAGAGACAAGGTGTACATGTTGTATATGTATATGTCATCCATTTTTACTTCCCTTGATTTTTGCATATATGACACATGAATAGATGAGTAACTTGCATAGTTCATAAAATCCAAAGCCAAAAAATTAGCACAAGAAGTAGAAGGCATGAAAATATTGCAACTCAGTTTGCACATATAAGTGAAGCTCTTATTCATTTCAAAAGATTGACAATGTTCATCATTAAACCATCCCAACATTGGTGAATAAACCTTACTTGCATCAAATTTACATGCTACAACATGCTTAAATAAGCAAACATGCAATAAGTCATTCAACACAGAATCATCACCAAGATTAGAGGTCATATCAAAATGATTAAACATTGGTTCTTTTGCATCAATAGTTAATTCAATGGGTGCACTCAAAATTGTTGGTATTTCAGTTGTTTGATCACATGGCAAAGTCAAATTATCAACATAGTCCTCTAAAATAGGTGGTGTGATCAAAGTAGTGGGTAGCTCATCAGATGGTGCATTGAAATTGACAAGGCATTCATCATTCTCATGTAGAGATGGAAGATCAGTACCTTTGTCATTACCTCTTATGATGAACTCAGATGATGTAGCCACTCTCGGGGGCGATGTGTCACATGGTGGAGGTGATGTAGTCCTGACAACAACGGATGTGGTTGTCATAGTATGCCTAGTAGTTGAAGGAACAATCATATCAACTCTTGGAATGTGCACCGTGCGCTTGTTCTCCTCGTGGCCAACACGTCGTTTTATTTCCTGTTCAGCTTTGCAAGCAAGATGAAACAAATGGTCCATAGGATAACACTCTTCATAAATTAGTATCTCTTGAATATCACGGTTTAATCCTCCCCAAAATCTATCCATAAAATCATCTTCACTTTCTTCTAAAGAGGAATGCAACAAGGTAGTTTGTAAATCATCATAATATTTTGTTACAGTTTCACTACCTTGTTTTAAGTGTTGCAACTTCTTAATCATGTCACGAGTATAATAAGCAGGGACGAAAGTATGTCGCATGGCAAGATTCAAATCATCCCAAGTAGTAGGTATATAATCAGGGTGTAACCGACAATATTCACTCCACCAAACCAAAGCATAACCAGTGAAAGAACCAACCGCAACCTTAACCTTTTTATGTTCATCGAAATTATGGGAAGCAAATATATTTTTTATGTCGAACTCCCATTCAATATATAAAGCAGGTTTAAAACGGCCATTAAATGGTGGTATAGATACATTAACCTGATCATGTGCATTTGGATGTTTGTGCACCTCTCGTGACGGTTGTGGTATTTGCAAAGGTGGTGGCACATCTCCCGCGATCGACAAAGCCCATGAATTGACTCTGGATCCTGTCATGATTAGTAGAACAAGAAACAAAACCCAAAAATAATGTTCCTATAACTACTAGGATGTGGTGGTAAAATGCTCACAGTAAAGCAAATATCAATGTCTTACAAGTTCTTACCATGCAGCAGGCGGTGATCGGCAACCTGATAGAGGCAAAGGTGTCCCGTCTTTCGATGAGATGGTGGATTTCGCTTTGGTGGAAGTCGACTTTGACGATCCGACTACGAACGTGTGAGGACGTCGCGCCTTAGCAATCGCTAAACCAACTCCGAGAGGTTATTGACCACGCCGGAGCACGATCAACCTGACCATGAGGGTCTGTTTCCTGCGAGCAAACGAAGAACAAGCAAGAAACTAAGATTGCAATCTGGATATTGCGAATATAAGATGAAAGCTTTATTGATCAAGGTGGGGTTCTGTGACGCCTTTGTCTGGTCGTTGAACACAAACGAAGTACGCGAAGTTGCAGCTATGGCGAACTTTTAATCTAAACAAAACCCAAAGTCTAAACGATGCCCTAAGGGCTGTATATATGGAGGAAGAGGGGGGAATTTCGTGGCCCTTGGTGGAGGGGTCCGAAATCAACCCTATCTCTTGTTTCCCCACACATACGGACTCTAAAAATAGCCTATACTTATGTATTTCGAAATTACATGGGCCTGGCCCAATAATAAGGTGACGCAGCACCTAAAATAGCCTCGGGAAGAAATTTATGAAGTGGCATCTTGTATATTTCGTCCAAGGCTTCATGCACCCATTATGGTGGCTTCAAAGTCCTGAAATCATCACTTGTAACTCCGTTCTTGTTCTTGCTCCAATGTTCATCCTTCTCCAAGGTAGGCCCTTCATTTGTAAGCAAAACAAATGTATCCAATTTAGGCAGCATCATATTCTCATGAACATTAGAATCATTACCAAGAAACGAAAGTACCTGGTAATTTAGTTGGCGTGCACGAGCTCTAGTAATTGGTCCAGTATGTATAGCAGCAGGGGCTGTGGGTGTAACAATTGTATTGATGTCCTCATCATCCTCCCCTTCTTGAAATGAAGTCGTCCTCGACGGAAGTTCATCTTCCTCACCCAAATAAGGCTTCAAATCTGCAATGTTAAAAGTGGGACTAACCCCAAAATCTGCAGGCAGCTCAAATTTATATGCATTATCATTTATTTTCTCTAACACCTTAAAGGGACCATCAGCACGTGGCATTAGCTTTGATTTGCGCAAATCAGGAAATCTATCCTTACGCAAATGTAACCAAACAAGATCTCCAGGTGCAAACACAACATGTTTTCTACCCTTATCTCTAGCAAGTTTATATTTAGCATTCATACGCTCAATGTTTTCCTTAGTTAACTCATGCATTTTTAAAATCAATTCAGCACGTTGTTTAGCATCAAAATTAACCTTCTCCGAAGATGGAAGAAGCAACAAATCAATAGGTGCACGAGGTAGGAAACCATACACAACTTCAAAAGGGCACATCTTAGTAGTAGAATGCAATGAACGATTATAAGCAAATTCAATATGAGGCAAGCATTCCTCCCACATTTTCTTATTATTCTTCAAAACAGCCCTAAGCATAGTAGACAACGTTCTATTGACTACTTCAGTTTGTCCATCAGTTTGGGGGTGACAAGTAGTACTAAAAAGCAGTTTAGTCCCCAACTTAGCCCATAAACATCTCCAAAAGTGGCTAAGAAATTTAGTATCACGATCTGAAACAATAGTATTTGGCACACCATGCAAGCGAATAATTTCACGAAAGAACAAATCAGCAACATTAATAGCATCATCGCTTTTATGACATGGTATAAAGTGTGCCATTTTCGAGAATCTATCCACGACAAAAAATATGCTATCCCTCCCCTTCTTTGTTCGAGGTAAACCTAAAACAAAGTCCATAGATATATCCTCCCAAGGAACACTAGGTACAGGCAAAGGCATATATAAACCATGAGGATTGAGTCGTGACTTAGCTTTTTGACATGTAGTGCATCGAGCAATAAAACGCTCAACATCCCGTCTCATCTTTGGCCAAAAGAAATGTGTAGCAAGTACGTCCTCCGTCTTCTTCACGCCAAAGTGTCCCATTAATCCTCCTCCATGCGCCTCCTGCAACAACAAAAGACGAACGGAGCTAGCCGGAATGCATAGCTTGTTAGCACGAAACACAAATCCATCGTTAACGACAAACTTGTGCCACATTCTTCCTTCTTTACAATTCTGCATTACATCTTTAAAATCAGCATCATGCACATATTGATCTTTGATGGTCTCCAAACCAAATATTTTGAAGTCAAGTTGTGAAAGCATAGTATAGCGACGAGACAATGCATCAGCAATAACATTTTCTTTTCCCTTCTTGTGTTTAATGACATAAGGGAAAGTCTCAATGAATTCAACCCATTTAGCATGTCTACGATTCAGTTTAGCTTGACTTTTAATATGTTTCAAAGATTCATGATCAGAATGTATAACAAATTCTTTGGGCCATAAATAATGTTGCCATGTTTCTAAAGTCCGAACAAGAGCATATAATTCTTTATCATAAGTAGAATAATTCAGACTAGGCCCACTCAATTTTTCAGAAAAGTATGCAACAGGTTTGCCATCTTGTAATAACACACCTCCTAATCCAATTCCACTAGCATCACATTCAAGCTCAAA
>NC_041392.1:362278160-362308023 GCF_002162155.2 Triticum dicoccoides
AAGCTTTATTGATCAAGGTGGGGTTCTGTGACGCCTTTGTCTGGTCGTTGAACACAAACGAAGTACGCGAAGTTGCAGCTATGGCGAACTTTTAATCTAAACAAAACCCAAAGTCTAAACGATGCCCTAAGGGCTGTATATATGGAGGAAGAGGGGGGAATTTCATGGCCCTTGGTGGAGGGGTCCGAAATCAACCCTATCTCTTATTTCCCCACACATACGGACTCTAAAAATAGCCTATACTTATGTATTTCGAAATTACATGGGCCTGGCCCAATAATAAGGTGACGCAGCACCTAAAATAGCCTCGGGACGAAATTTATGAAGTGGCATCTTGTATATTTCGTCCAAGGCTTCATGCACCCATTATGGTGGCTTCAAAGTCCTGAAATCATCACTTGTCACTCCGTTCTTGTTTCCCTTGCGCATGCCATCATCTCCATGCTTGTTCTTGCTCCAATGTTCATCCTTCTCCAAGCTAGGCCCTTCATTTGTAAGCAAAACAATTGTATCCAATTTAGGCAGCATCATATTCTCATGAACATTAGAATCATTACCAAGAAACGAAAGTACCTGGTAATTTAATTGGCGTGCACGAGCTCTAGTAATTGGTCCAGTATGTATAGCAGCAGGGGCTGTGGGTGTAACAATTGTATTGATGTCCTCATCAGGGGGGATCCGGAAGCGGTCTTGGTCTGGTCGTTGGACACAAACAAAGTACACGAAGTTGCAATGGCTAACTTTTAACTAAACAAATCCCAAGGAAAAAGCTACTAGATGGATCTACTTATATAGGAGCAAGGGGTGGCGGCCAAGGAGGTGGGAGGATGTCCTAAGGCAGCCTAAAACTAACCCTAGGTCGTACACGGCTCATGGGCCCAAGTGGAGGTGATGCAACACCTTTGGGCTTGTAGTTTGACTCGGATTCTGCTGCAATGTCAGATTGTTTCGTCCGTAACTCAACGCTCCGGATGAATTTGAAGGTGAATCCAATTGGGTTGGAAAGAGCACGAAATCTCGTTTCCAAGAAAAAAAGAGTCACCCAATTCGGAGTCCGTATGAAAAAGTTGTTGGCGTTTTGAGTCAGGTATGTCTGTGCAGTCCGAATACTATCGAGGGTTCGAATCCCTCTCTCTCCTTTTCCTTATTGAATACGTTTGTTTCTTTCATTTTTTTTCTGAATCCAGAACGTGAGAGATTTGGACTCTATCTTCTCTTGACCCAAAAGTGACGTGAGAGGACTTTTTGAACACAACCTAAATTCTCCTTTTCCCTTATCTTCATATGTGGATTGTACAAATGTCCCATACACCTGCAGTTAGACAAAACACAAAAGTGTTGATAGAGGCGAGGGTGTCCCGATCTTTCGATGAGATGATAACTATCGATTTGGTGGAGACGACTTTGACGATCCGACTACAGACGTGCACGATGTTGCGCCTTGGCAATCGCTAAACCAATCTCCTGAGGTTACTGACGATGCCGGAAGCACGGTCAGCCTGACCACGAAGGTCTATTCCTGCAAGCAATCGAAGAACGAGCAAGAATATGATAAAGCAATCTGAATATTGCAAATATATATGAGGTATTGATAATGGTGGGGATCCAGAAGCGGTCTTGGTCTGGTCGTTGGACACAAACGAAGTACACGAAGTTGCAATGGCTAACTTTTAACTAAACAAATCCCAAGGAAAAAGCTACTAGATTGATCTACTTATATAGGAGCAAGGGGTGGCGGCCAAGGAGGTGGGAGGACGTCCCAAGGCAGCCTAAAACTAAATCTAGGTCGTACAAGGCCAATGGGCCCAAGTGGAGGTGATGTAACACCTTTGGACTTGTAGTTTGACTCGGATTCTGCTGCAGCATCAGATTGTTTCGTCCACAACTCAATGCTCCGGATGAATTTGAAGGTGATTCCAATTGGGTTAGAAAGTGCACGAAATCTAGTTTCCAACAAAAAAAGAATCACCCAATTCGGAGTCCGTATGAAAAACTTGTGTGCGTTTTGAGTCAGGTATGTCTGTGCAGTCCGAATCTGAATCCAGAACGTGAGAGACTTGGACTCTATCTTCTCTTGGGCCAAAAGTGACGTGAGAGAACTTTTTGGACAGCAAATAAACATCTCTTTCTTCCTTATCTTCATATGTGGATTGTACAAATGTCCCATACACCTGCAATTAGACAAAACACAAAAGTGTGTGAAGTATTTTTGTTCTGGATAACATAAATAGATTATTGAATAGTTTGCACTAGAAATCACCTGACAAATATGCATATATGCAATATTTTTGGTCATTTCCAAGGTAGTCATGTCCTCATCATCCTCCCCTTCTTGAAAATAAAGCCGTCCTCGGCGTTGCTTAATCTGAAATGTGGCTAACAAAAGAGACAAGGTGTACATGTTGTATATGTATATGTCATCCATTTTTACTTCCCTTGATTTTTGCATATATGACACATGAATAGATGAGTAACTTGCATAGTTCATAAAATCTAAAGCCAAAAAATTAGCACAAGAAGTAGAAGGCATGAAAATATTGCAACTCAGTTTGCACATATAAGTGAAGCTCTTATTCATTTCAAAAGATTGACAATGTTCATCATTAAACCATCCCAACATTGGTGAATAAACCTTACTTGCATCAAATTTACATGTTACAACATGCTTAAATAAGCAAACATGCAATAAGTCATTCAGCACAGAATCATCACCAAGATTAGAGGTCATATCAAAATGATTAAACATTGGTTCTTTTGCATCAATAGTTAATTCAATGGGTGCACTCAAAATTGTTGGTATTTCAGTTGTTTGATCACATGGCAAAGTCAAATTATCAACGTAGTCCTCTAAAATAGGTGGTGTGATCAAAGTAGTGGGTAGCTCATCAGATGGTGCATTCAAATTGACAAGGCATTCATCATTCTCATGTAGAGATGGAAGATCAGTACCTTTGTCATTACCTCTTATGATCAACTCAGATGATGTAGCCACTCTCGGGGGCGATGTGTCACATGGTGGAGGTGATGTAGTCCTGACAACAACGGATGTGGTTGTCATAGTATGCCTAGTAGTTGAAGGAACAATCATATCAACTCTTGGAATGTGCACCGTGCGCTTGTTCTGCTCGTGGCCAACACGTCGTTTTATTTCCTGTTCAGCTTTGCAAGCAAGATGAAACAAATGGTCCATAGGATAACACTCTTCATGAATTAGTATCTCTTGAATATCACGGTTTAATCCTCCCCAAAATCTATCCATAAAATCATCTTCACTTTCTTCTAAAGAGGAATGCAACAAGGTAGTTTGTAAATCATCGTAATATTTTGTTACAGTTTCACTACCTTGTTTTAAGTGTTGCAACTTCTTAATCATGTCATGAGTATAATAAGCAGGGACGAAAGTATGTCGCATGGCAAGTTTCAAATCATCCCAAGTAGTAGGTATATAATCAGGGTGTAACCGACAATATTCACTCCACCAAACCAAAGCATAACCGGTGAAAGAACCAACCGCAACCTGAACCTTTTTATGTTCATCGAAATTATGGGAAGCAAATATATTTTTTATGTCGAACTCCCATTCAATATATAAAGCAGGTCTAAAACGGCCATTAAATGGTGGTATAGATACATTAACCTGATCATGTGCATTTGGATGTTTGTGCACCTCTCGTGACGGTTGTGGTATTTGCATAGGTGGTGGCATGTCTCCTGCGATCGACAAAGCCCATGAATTGACTCTGGATCCTGTCATGATTAGTAGAACAAGAAACAAAATCCAAAAATAATATTCCTATAACTACTAGGATGTGGTGGTAAAACGCTCACAGTAAAGCAAATATCAATGTCTTACAAGTTCTTACAGTGCAGCAGGCGGTGATCGGCAACCAGCGGTGTCAAGTAACTCCGAATATTGAGTGAAGCGATTGACAGGGGAGCGTACGTATACACGGTGTAGAAATATGTGGAGCTAGGTTGGCTATATATGGTAGCAAAAGATTAGCAATAATCAATTCAAAGATGCAATGTTGAATAAACGCTCAACGACGGTACTGTGCTGGTCCTAGGCTAGACCAAACTAGAGACGCGAGCCTAGAACACTAATGAGGTCAAGTCGTAGCACAACTAGCATCAATAAAGGATATGAAGTAGCTCTAGACAGCAAGATATAAGTGAAGATCACAATAGCAGTAGACCTATTTAGAAGCTGATGTTGAGGTGCCAAATACTGAACTAGCTTCTGCAACTATTTAGATGCGGCTCGTCGCTAGCTTTCATTTGAGTACTCGCGGAGCCAAAACAGACTTCATATGAAGAAGTTATGCCTGTTTTACTGAACAGTGCACAAAACAGATTCCAATCCGAATTCAACTACAAGATTGAGTCTAGATAGATCCAAATTTTGTTTTTTTTCTCCTCTCTTTTTTTTCTCACACTTTTTTTTTCTTTTCCTTTCTTTTTTTCTCTCTCCCTCTTTCCATAACAAACTAGATAAGATGTAGATTGGATCAAGCGAAGATGGGAACGATCTCAACTATGATTATGACAATGAACGGTGGGTAGCACGTGGAGGAAATTGATGGATGGGTGGTGGACAGCGGAAGGAATAATGATGCAGCGGCGACGTGACTAATGTGAACAGAACTCGAAACTCTAAACGACCTAGACACTAAGACCAGCAACTCGACACGACGATGCAACCGATAATTCAACTATGCAAGCAATGAAAAGAAAATTGCAAAGGCTCAGACTGGCTTGGACAAAGGATGAATAGATCTAACTCTTTTTTGTGGATTTTTCTTGGACAATAGGTAAGAAAATAAATCTAATCTAGGAAAACTGGAAATTCTCACCGAGCAACCTGAAAACTGATACCACGTGATAGAGGCGAGGGTGTCCCGATCTTTCGATGAGATGATAACTATCGATTTGGTGGAGACGACTTTGACGATCCGACTACAGACGTGCACGACATTGCGCCTTGGCAATCGCTAAACCAATCTCCTGAGGTTACTGACGATGCCGGAAGCACGGTCAGCCTGACCACGAAGGTCTATTCCTGCAAGCAATCGAAGAATGAGCAAGAATATGATAAAGCAATCTGAATATTGCAAATATATATAAGGTATTGATAATGGTGGGGATCCGGAAGCGGTCTTGGTCTGGTCGTTGGACACAAACGAAGTACACGAAGTTGCAATGGCTAACTTTTAACTAAACAAATCCCAAGGAAAAAGCTACTAGATGGATCTACTTATATAGGAGCAAGGGGTGGCGGCCAAGGAGGTGGGAGGACGTCCCAAGGCAGCCTAAAACTAAATCTAGGTCGTACAAGGCCAATGAGCCCAAGTGGAGGTGATGTAACACCTTTGGACTTGTAGTTTGACTCGGATTCTGCTGCAGCATCAGATTGTTTCGTCCACAACTCAATGCTCCGGATGAATTTGAAGGTGATTCCAATTGGGTTGGAAAGTGCACGAAATCTAGTGTCCAACAAAAAAAGAATCACCCAATTCGGAGTCCGTATAAAAAACTTGTGTGCGTTTTGAGTCAGGTATGTCTGTGCAGTCCGAATCTGAATCCAGAACGTGAGAGACTTGGACTCTATCTTCTCTTGGGCCAAAAGTGACGTGAGAGAACTTTTTGGACAGCAAATAAACATCTCTTTCTTCCTTATCTTCATATGTGGATTGTACAAATGTCCCATACACCTGCAATTAGACAAAACACAAAAGTGTGTGAAGTATTTTTATTCTGGATAACATAAATAGATTATTGAATAGTTTGCACTAGAAATCACCTGACAAATATGCATATATGCAATATTTTTGGTCATATCCAAGGTAGTCATGTCCTCATCAAGTGTGTGAAGTATTTTTGTTCTAGATAACATAAATAGATTATTGAATAGTTGGCATTAGAAATCACCTAACAAATATGCATGTATGCGATATTTTTGGTCGTATCCAAGGTAGTCATGTCCTCATCACTTCTGAAAGGAGGTGCATTCGTGCAGACGAAGATCACGGCGAAGCTCATGGCTGAGTCACTTGCGGAACCTTGCCTGCTTCTTAGCATCGGTAGATACTTCTTCAGGAGCATAACATGCCAGATTCCCAAATTCACGACTATATGCATCCACATTCAGTCTTCCTTGGGTGAAATTGCAGAACTCCTCCCTCTTGCGATCCATGAGACCTTTCGGAATGTGATGCTCGCGGAAGGCTTCACTGAATTCAGCCCAAGTAGTGATTTGGCCAGCTGGGCGCATAGCTTCAAAGTTTTTCCACCAGAGGCTAGCAGGGCCTTCGAGGTGATAGGCAATATAAGTAACCTTGTCGGCTTCGGCTACGGTGGCAGAATGTAGCTTGTGGGTGATGCTGTGAAGCCAGTCATCCGCGTCGAGGGGCTCGATGGAACTGTTAAACTTTGGTGGGTACAGCTTGATGAAGTCATTGATTGATACCAAGTCATTTCGCTGATGGCGTGCAGTGTTCTGCTCAATCCGCTCTAGCAGGCGGTTAGTCTCATGCTTGTTTCTTTCCGCCTCCAGCATCACTTCGGCCAAAGAGGGCGGGTGAGGCAGATTTTCACCCCTAGCTGCACTGGCTTCCCCCTGCTCCGGGGCAGCAGGGTTGCTGCGGGTGTTGACCATCTTAGGAGAAAACAAGACAACAGTTTAGATAAGGATGGCTCAAACTTAGCAAGGAAGTGCAGAATGTAATGGATAACACGGAATGCAGAGATGTTCATCCGTATGTCATGGTAATATAAAACAGCCATATATATACCAACGGTCATACACATCATACATAGTTTAGTACAAGCCCATGCTACAGTACAACTATGATGAAAGACGTTACATCTCATCGGAGGCATTCCAAGCTCCTATACATTATTTGTCTACACCTCCGGAATTGATTACACACAAAGTATATTCCACAAGTCACGCAGGATAGTAGAGATACAACTATTACAATACTAGTGATACTACTACTAACTCAGACAGCTCCGTAGTAGTCCTCATAGAAGTCACCTCCATAGCCTGGGAGTTCAACGTGATCATCCGGGAACAGACGGTCTTGAGGAGCTTGTGGACCATAGGGGCTAGGATGAGGTCTTGGACCAACAAATGGTGGCCTGCGGGGACCACGGGGTTGGGTGATGCCTCCCACATCACGCCAATCCACCATGTCTGGCAGAGCAGATCTCACAGGATACAGATTCCTTGTATCCATACATCCAGCTTGCACCGCAGGTGCAAACCGAGTCAATGTGGCCCAATGATCAGCACGGGTATTGAAAAGCTCCAGCCTCAAGGCCCGATTCTCTCGGTCCTTATCTTCGAGCATCTCGGCAGTGGTACGAGTTAATGAGTCCTCCTAAGTGGAGTCAGCATAGATAGCCTGAAGATACCCTTGCGCTCCCGAAAGTGAAGCTGGCATGTAACGGAAGTCGGTGTTCCGAAGCAGGCCAGTCCGGACTCGCATGATGGTCATCATGGAATAGGCAGCATCCTGCACAACCATCTCAACAGTAACCCCGAGTCCATAGGAACAGTGAAGGGGCTCGGTAGATCCAGGATAAGAAGGAAATATCCTGATGGTGCAGAAATATTGGCTTTGATTAAAGTCTCGGAATTGCTCTTCGACGGTGTATTCGGGATACCAACGGTAACCCGTCTCGATCATTTCCCGGACTAACATAGCAGTATGACCGGGCACGTCGAGGCACCGGGTCAGGCGAACCACTTGGTTTTGAACACGGTTGGCCATCTGAAAGCACAACCATAATGCAAAGACATTAGAATTTCTAGGGAAAATTGGACAGGATAATGGCTGTAAATGCTCAGAAAAAGATTTGAGACATCCACAACAGTTTGCAATACCACTCAGCAACATCATATCAAGGTTCCGATTCAATTAGCAACATACTAAAATAGTAGAAACTGATTTGGGGCTTGTAACAACAATCCTATAAGCTACTACGGATTAGTAACACGTGAACCTGATAGAAGAAGAGAACCTAGTCCTTAACCCACGTTGAATGATAAGAGAATGACTCATATCAGAGGACATAAGGTAAAAGAGTAAAAGAGCCTTACGTTCCCTTCCACAATCAATTCCCCTACATATAACTAAAGCATTTCTAGACTCGACATCGACCAGTTTGGCTCAACGAACTTACAGGCAGTCTGGCTCTGATGCCAATGCTGTCAGGACCCCGATTCCAAGCCACATCGATCTAGCCGGTAACACCTCATATCACTTTGCGGCCTCACGAACGGTATCCCACAGTGTCGCCTTACCATGGCCCGGGACCGTTTGCGCCTTTTGGCTCACGTATATGATAGTGTCGCTAGCATCCATATGACAGAGAACCCGGGCCGACATGGCTAGTCGTGAACCCAAAGCGGCACAGACCTATGGAGACAGGCATACATGAGTCACATCGAGCATGTCGGTTATCAGCGAGTGATTTCGGGCTGTAGCACTGGGCTAGCAGGACTCCGGGGAACCCAGGCTGTAGCAGGCTAGGCAGGACTCCGGATGTCACCGCGTGACATTTCCCCGAAGGGACAGACACAGGAACAACGTGAAACACATGCTGGCCAGTCAAGTGTCCTAAGCAGTAGTGCTGGGCTAGCAGGACTCCGATGAACCGGGCTGTAGCGGACTACTATGGCTCGAGGAACACTAGACTTCCCCATAAGAAAGGCTACCAAGGATAAACAACTAGATTGTCGGATCCCACTCATACCAAGCATTTCAATCATACACACAATATGCCCGATATGAGTACATACAACATGGCATCACAACAAAACTCTACAACTCAAGTACTTTATTTAAAGGCTCCATAGAGCCATACATAACATGTTCATATAGATAGGGGTCACATGACCCGGCACTCAAGTCATACAATCATACCAGCACAAGCGGAAGCAACTAGTCTGAGTACAGACGCTAGAAAGAAAGAAGGCTTCTCGAAGCCTGTCTATCTACATAGGGCCCTCCATGGCCAGGATCACCACCTGGGTGGCTAGTCACTCGTCGACGTCAAGGTCTATGTAGAACCCATCGGAGGGGGCGGTGTTGTCGTCTGAAAATAGTAATTAAGCAAACATGAGTACAAAGGTACTCAGCAAGTCTTACAACAAAACCTACTATACATGCTCATTCTCAAGAAGGTGGTGGGGTTATTGCAGCAAGCCAGCTTTGACTCTTGGCTAAGCTATCCTACGGAACTCCACTAGTAAAATAGTTTTCGCACACGAGTCCACTACTCACCAACACAATACTCCACCGGGGATTCTCCCTTGTCATCCTACGAGAGGGCCATCCTCGGTACTCACACTTATCTTGAGTCTTTTAGTAGTAGCCATTAACTTGTCTATGAACTGTATAGGCAACCAAGTAGTCCTTTACCGCGGACGCGGCTATTCGAATAGTTTTCCTGCAGGGGTGTACTTCGTCACACATGTTTCCACCACTTAGCGTCTGCACACGATATGTGCTCGGCAGACTTCAAGCGAAAACCGACGTTGGTGTAGACCACGACCTGACTAACCTCACAAGTCTCTAGTCTAGGTTTATCGTCTATTCAGGTTCCATCCGCAAGGAAATCCGGCCGGGGTGTCCTCAATGGCCCCAAACGATGTGTGCAGGGTTCCCGAGACACCAAATGGGTGACTCGGTACACCGTGCCACGGTGTATCTACCGCATCATAGCCCACCCCTAGGGTCAGCGCTACGCACGGCCGCCAACACATAACCTACAAACACCAGAAACTAGTTGCAACTCCTGGACAGAGGACGAGATGGGTCAGTAAGTCGAGCGGGGTCATATTTCAGGGCCCAATGTGTGGTAGTAACTGAATCTTAAATCACGCATACAGATCTCAGTTCTTATGGACGGCCTTAATGAAACAACCCACCATGTACTCCTACATGGCCTCTCATCGATACCTTTACCAAAACATGTTTAACACATCCTTCTCATTACCGACATAATCATATCACTCTAGCCCATCAGCCAGATGAACCAGACCTGACACAACTCTAAGCATAGCAGGCATAGCAAGGTAGGAATCACATACATGGCTCAATCAACTCCTACACATGCTAGTGGGTTTCATCTAGTTACTGTGGCAATGACAGGTCATGTAGAGGATAAGGGTTCAACTACCGTAGCACACAGCAGTTTGAATCGTGTTGTCTTAATGTAGTAAACAACAGCAGAAGCGAGAACATGGGTTTGTATCGGAATGATCAATGGGTTGCTTGCCTGTTGTAGAGGTAATAGGGTACTGCCCTTCAGACGGATACTCGGGGTTATCCTCGGAGGCAGAACCTACCACGAAAGACACACCGAACATAATCAACACATGGCAATATGCAACAATATGATGCATGCTATGACATGGCAAGATGAAAGTGTCTTGGCCTAATGCAAGCTAAAACTGAAGGGGATGAACTCATTTGAATCAAAGATTCAAATGTTAGCTCATTAAACATGGCCTTATTAGTGCATTACCTTATTCTGCTTAAACAGCAAGGTTAACTTGTTTTTTCATGCATGAAACCATTACAGATGGATAGATTGAATTTTTCTGATCATTTCTCATATATAAATCTTTGCATTTGGAGCTATGGTTGATTTTCTATGATTTTTAGAAGTTTTGGCTATTTTCTAGAATTTCCTATTAAAGAATAAATCCAGTAATTGAATTAATGCGTCAGCATGACATAGGTGTGACGTCAGCGGGTCAACTGGGTCGGCCAGGTCAAACCTGACTGGTGGGCCCTGTCTGTCAGTGTCACAACTGATTAATAGAATTATGTTAGTGCTAATTGACTGTCAGTGGGGCCTGGGCCCACATGTCAGTGACTAAACTAATTAAAATTAGTTAAAACTAATCTTAAACTGATTAGCAGACCGGCCCCACCTGTCATAGACTCAAGGGGGTCTACCTGGGCCCACATGGGGGTCAAACAGGGTCAACTCACCGGCGGCTTGACGCCGGCGACGACAGACGCGGCGGAGGGGCTCGGGTTTGCGTCTCCGGCGACCAAATCGACGGCAGAGAGCAGCTACGTGACGCGGGGAGCGAGCCGCGTCATTTGGTGGAGAAAGTGGAGCTCGGGGAGGCCGGGAACGATGCCGGCAACGACCTTAGCGGTCGCCGGAGTTCGGGCGAGGACGAGCTAGTCGCTAGGGGGCACGGCGAGGGGCGTGCGAGGGTGCTACGGGCTCCTGCGGGTGCGTGGAAGACGAAGCCGTGCTCGGTGGCGTCCCAACGTGGCTGTGGCCGCGACGGTGACGTGCGGTGGCTGCAGCGAGCTTCGGCTTCGATGGCAGAGGTGGTTAGAGGATGCGGACGAGCGCGGGGAGAGGGGGAAATGATGGCGGAGCTCACATCGGTTGCAGGGGAGCGAACGGCGAGCTCGGGGAAGGGCTGGAGCGAGCGGGGCGGCGAAGGGGATCTCCGGTGGCCGGAGTTGAGGACGAGCTCGGTGCAGCATCTCCGGGGCGAGCGAGCGCTCGGGGCTCGGCCTACTTGATGTAGTCGACGACGGCGGAGCTTCCTGGCATGACGGGGCAACGAATGGACGGCGGTGGCTGCGGTGAAGCTTGTCGGCTGCGACGGCTGCGCTCGGCAGGAAGATGGGGAGAGAGCCAGAGAGGGGGAGAGGCCACGGGGAGAGTGGGAAGGAAGAGAGGGAGACGTGGGGGTCGGCGTGCCACTCGTAGGCGCCTCCAGG
This sequence comes from Triticum dicoccoides, assembly GCF_002162155.2. Taxonomy (NCBI): domain Eukaryota; kingdom Viridiplantae; phylum Streptophyta; class Magnoliopsida; order Poales; family Poaceae; genus Triticum; species Triticum dicoccoides. The sequence continues at coordinate 362,289,926 of NC_041392.1, forward strand.
GCATCGGCGGAAGTAGGAGGTGGCCGGCGTGTGGCCGCGGGCGCCGACCACGCGCTCCTCGTCCTCCTGGCGAGAGGAGGAGGACGACTGGCAAGAGCCAGTCGACTGGGCCGAGCCAGGTGGGCTGGTGGGCTGCGCCTGGTAAGTTTCTCTCTCTCTTTCCTTTTTTTTTCTGTTTTTCTTATTTATTTATTATTTCTGTAACTTCAGGGCTTTATTAAAAATACTAGTGCATTACCATAAATCATAAAATTAATCATGGCCACTGCTTAGAATATATCCAACAGCAAACATTTTAGTTTATGATTATTTGAGCATTTAAAATATTTTATATCATTTAAATGCCCAAATGCAAATACCATAAGGATTAATCCAATGACCTTTGATGTCCTAGAAAAATGTGCACCATTTTTGTCAAAGGTTTTAACCCAAAACAAAAAGGGTGGGCTTTTTAGAAGGGCATTTCAGGTTCATTGGTAAAGTTTTTAGTAAACCCTAGTTGTTCGAGGGGGGTGCTGGGGGTTCTGTCATCCCCATTTCAAATTTAAAAGGAATTTAAACATGATGCACACTCTAATGCTTGAACTAACTAGGGTGTGACATTCACAAATTTGCAAGTGAAACAAGTAGACCAATAGCACTCAATGGTACACGGAAACACATGCATGGATAGATAAATGGGGTCGTAAAACCAAGGAACAAGCTCAAAATGTGGAATCCACAGAAAATGCTCTTGTTGCACGACGCTAGAGAGACACTAGCATGTTTGCTCAATAGGAGGATACAACACTTGTGCACAACCTATAAGAGACAAAAGTACAACGACTTCTATCCCAAGTATGCTATGTATATATGATTCTCGATGTTGTACTCACGATGATCCAAGATGATCAATGATGGCAATTTGATATGCAATGTGGTATGATGTTATGGCTATTGCTTACAAGCTCTTTGTTTTCTCTTTACTTAAAAGCTTATTCTCTCTTCTTCATTTTTTTCTTTGGCCACAATGCGAAATGCACAAACCAAGATAGCAGTATATGCGGGAACAATCTTGTGACACAAGAGATGATATGATGATACCAAGATGATATGGTATGTATGCAATGGACGGTATAGATCGATGATCACTAATGTGCACAAGTAACATTGCCGGCGATGTCTACTACACAACCTTCTTCTTGTAGACGTTGTTGGGCCTCCAAGTGCAGAGGTTTGTAGGATAGTAGCAAATTTCCCTCAAGTGGATGACCTAAGGTTTATCAATCTGTAGGAGGCGTAGGATGAAGATGGTCTCTCTCAAGCAACACTGCAACCAAATAACAAAGAGTCTCTTGTGTCCCCAACACACCCAATGCAATGGTAAATTGTATAGGTGCACTAGTTCGGCGAAGAGATGGTGATACAAGTGGTATATGGATGGTAGATAAAGGTTTTTGTAATCTGAAAATATAAAAACAGCAACATAACTAATGATAAAAGTGAGCACAAACGGTATTGCAATGCGTTGAAACAAGGCCTAGGGTTCATACTTTCACTAGTGCAAGTTCTCTCAACAATAATAACATAATTGGATCACATAACTATCCCTCAACATGCAACAAAGAGTCACTCCAAAGTCACTAATAGCGAAGAACAAACGAAGAGATTATGGTAGGGTACGAAACCACCTCAAAGTTATCCTTTCTGATCGATCTATTCAAGAGCCCGTAGTAAAATAACATGAAGCTATTCTTTCCGTTCAATATATCATAGAGTTCGTACTAGAATAACACCTTAAGACACAAATCAACCAAAACCCTAATGTCACCTAGATACTCCAATGTCACCTCAAGTATCCATGGGTATGATTATACGATATGCATCACACAATCTCAGATTCATCTATTCAAACCAACACAAAGTACTTCAAAGAGTGCCCGAAAGATTCTACCGGAGAGTCAAGATGAAAACGTGTGCCAACCCCTATGCATAGGTTCATGGGCGGAACCCGCAAGTTGATCACCAAAACATACATCAAGTGGATCAATAGAATACCCCATTGTCACCACGGGTATCCCACACAAGACATACATCAAGTGTTCTCAAATCCTTAAAGACTCAATCCGATAAGATAACTTCAAAGGGAAAACTCAATCCATTACAAGAGAGTAGAGGGGGAGAAAACATCATAAGATCCAACTATAATAGCAAAGCTCGCGATACATCAAGATCATACCACCTCAAGAACACGAGAGAGAGAGATCAAACACATAGCTACTGGTACATACCCTCAACCCCGAGGTAGAACTACTCCCTCCTCGTCATGGAGAGCGCCGGGATGATGAAGATGGCCATCGGAGAGGGGTTGCCCCCTCCGGCAGGCTGCCGGAATGGGTCTAGATTGGTTTTCGGTGGCTACGGAGGCTTTTGGCGGCGGAACTCCCGATCTATTGTGCTCTCCGAAGTTTTTAGGGTATATGGGTATATATGGGAGGAAGAAGTACGTCGGTGGACCTTCGGTATGTCCATGAGGCAGGGGGCGCGCCCAAGGGGTGGGCGCACCCCCACCCTCATGGTCAGCCCGGGACTCTCCGGGTCCAACTCCGATACTCCGTGGGCTTCTGCTGGTCCAAAAATAAGTTCCTTGAAGTTTGAGGTCAATTGGACTCTGTTTGATTATCCTTTTCTGCGATACTCTATAACAAGGAAAAACCAGAAACTGGCACTGGGCTCTAGGTTAATAGGTTAGTCCCAAAAATCATATAAAATAGCATATAAATGCATATAAAACATCCAAGGTTGATAATATAATAGCATGGAACAATCAAAAATTATAGATACTCCTAAGCTCCATTAGCGAAAGAAAACAAAACACCACTTCAAGGTACTGTAATGAACTCATTCTTTATTTATATTGGTGTTAAAACTACTGTATTCCAACTTCTCTATGGTTTATAAACTCTTTTACTAGCCATAGATTCATCAAAATAAGTAAACAACACATGAAAAGCATAATCTGTCAAAAACAGAACAGTCTGTAGTAATCTGTAACTAACGCAAACTTCTGGAACTCATAAAATTCTCAAATAAATTGGTGGACCTGAGGAATTTATGTATTAAGCATATGCAAAAATAATTAACTAAATATCACTTTCAAAATAAAAATGGCAGCAATTCTCGTGAACGCTAAAATTTCTGTTTTTTACAGCAAGATCAACAAGACTTTCCCCAAGTCTTCCCAACGGTTCTACTTGGCACAAACACTAACTAAAACATAAAAACTCAATCATAACAGAGGCTAGATAATTTATTTATTACTAAATAGGAGCAAAAAGCAAAGAACAAGAGTAAAATTTGGTTGCCTCCCAACAAGCGCTATCGTTTAACGCCCCTAGCTAGGCATGATGATTTCAATGATGCTCACATAAGACATAAGAATTGAAACATAAAGAGAGCATCATGAAGAATATGACTAGCACATTTAAGTCTAACCCACTTCCTATGCATAGGGATTTTATGAGTAAACAACTTATGGGAACAATAATCAACTAGCATAGGAAGGCAAAACAAGCATAGCTTCAAGATTTTTCAACATGTAGAGAGGAAACTTGATATTATTGCAACTCCTACAAGCATATATTCCTTCCTCATAATAATTTTCAGTAGCATCATGAATGAATTCAACAATATAACCAGGACATAAAGCATTGCTTTCATGATCTACAAGCATAGAAAATTTACTACTCTCCACATAAGCAAAATTCTTCTCATTCGGAATAGTAGTGGGAGCAAACTCAACAAAATAACTATCATGTGAGGCATAATCCAATTGAAAACTAAAATCATGATGGCAAGTTTCATGGTTATCATTATTCTTAATAGCATACAAGTCATCACAATAATCATCATAGATAGCAACTTTGTTCTCATAATCAATTGGAACCTCTTCCGAAATAGTGGAATCATTACTAAATAAAGTCATGACCTCTCCAAATCCACTTTCATCAATATAATCATCATAAATAGGAGGCATGCTATCATCATAATAAATTTGCTCATCAAAACTTGGGGGACAAAAAATATCATCTTCATCAAACATAGCTTCCCCAAGGTTATGGCTTTGCATATCATTAGCATCATAGATAGTCAAGGAATTCATACTAACAACATTGCAATCATGCTCATCATTCAAATATTTAGTGCCAAACATTCTAATGCATTCTTCTTCTAGCACTTGAGCACAATTATTGGAATCCTTATTTTCATGATAGATATTAAAAATATGAAGCATATGAGGTAACCTTAATTCCATATTTTTTGTAATTTTCTTTCATAAACTAAACTAGTGATAAAACAAGAAACTAAAAGATTCGATTGCAAGATCTAAAAATATACCTTCAAGTGCTAAACTCACCGGCAACGGCGCCAGAAAAGAGCTTGATGTCTACTACACAACCTTCTTCTTGTAGACGTTGTTGGGCCTCCAAGTGCAAAGGTTTGTAGGATAGTAGCAAATTTCCCTCAAGTGGATGACCTAAGGTTTATCAATCCGTAGGAGGCGTAGGATGAAGATGGTCTCTCTCTCAAGCAACCCTGCAACCAAATAACAAAGAGTCTCTTGTGTCCCCAACACACCCAATACAATGGTAAATTGTATAGGTGCACTAGTTCGGCGAAGAGATGGTGATACAAGTGGTATATGGATGGTAGATAAAGGTTTTTGTAATATGAAAATATAAAAACAGCAAGGTAACTAATGATAAAAGTGAGCACAAACGGTATTGCAATGCGTTGAAACAAGGCCTAGGGTTCATACTTTCACTAGTGCAAGTTCTCTCAACAATAATAACATAATTTGATGAGGACATCAATACCATTATTACACCCACAGCCCCTGCTGCTATACATACTGGACCAATTACTAGAGCTCGCGCACGCCAACTAAATTACCAGGTACTTTCGTTTCTTGGTAATGATTCTAATGTTCATGAGAATATGATGCTGCCTAAATTGGATACATTTGTTTTGCTTACAAATGAAGGGCCTAGCTTGGAGAAGGATGACATTGGAGCAAGAACAAGCATGGAGATGATGGCATGCGCAAGGGAACCAAGAACGGAGTTACAAGTGATGATTTCAGGACTTTGAAGCCACCATAATGGGCGCATGAAGCCTTGGACGAAATATACAAGATGCCACTTCATAAATTTCGTCCCGAGGTTATTATAGGTGCTGCGTCACCTTATTATTGGGCCAGGCCCATGTAATTTCGAAATACATAAGTATAGGCTATTTTTAGAGTCCGTATGTGTGGGGAAACAAGAGATAGGGTTGATTTCGGACCCCTCCACCAAGGGCCACGAAATTCCCCCCTCTTCCTCCATATATACAGCCCTTAGGGCATCGTTTAGACTTTGGGTTTTGTTTAGATTAAAAGTTCGCCATAGCTGCAACTTCGCGTACTTCGTTTGTGTTCAACGACCAGACAAAGGCGTCACAGAACCCCACCTTGATCAATAAAGCTTTCATCTTATATTCGCAATATCCAGATTGCAATCTCAGTTTCTTGCTTATTCTTCGTTTGCTCGCAGGAAACAGACCCTCGTGGTCAGGTTGATCGTGCTCCGGCGTGGTCGATAACCTCTCGGAGTTGGTTTAGCGATTGCTAAGGCGCGACGTCCTCGCACGTTCGTAGTCGGATCGTCAAAGTCGACTTCCACCAAAGCGATATCCATCATCTCATCGAAAGACGGGACACCCCGCCTCTATCAAGTGGTATCAGATTTCCAGGTTGCTCGGTGAGATTTTACAGTTTTTTGTAGTTTAGATCGAGTCTGTTTTTCATACCTACAGTCCACGAAAAAGCCAAAAACAAATTAGGGTTAGTTCATCATATCCGAACCAATCTGAGCCTTTGCATAATCTTTTTAGGGTTTTGCTTTGTTGAATTTGCGGTTGCATCGTCATGTCTAGTTGCTGGTCTTAGAGTCTAGTCTTTTAGAGTTTCGAGTTCTGGTCATAAGTTGTCACGCCGCCGCCGCACCATCATCATCGCCCCTGCCATCTACCACCACCGCTTATCCGCCACCGCTTCGAATCCGTATCCATATACCACCACCGCTGTCATATACCACCACCGCTGCCATCTACCGCCATATATCCACCACCAATCCGAGTTCTTATCATATTAGGTTTGTTTTCGAGATCCATCTAGTTTCCGATTCGTGTTTCCTTGCCGGAGTAGGTTTCGGAAAAAAAAAAGTCCGGAAACCACCCTCCGTTTAGGCCCAAAATTTTCGAAAAACGCACTTGACAAAAAAAATTCTAGCTATCCTAATTTTAGGAGTTTCTAAGCGTCTTGAGATAGTCGCCATTATAGAAAGTTTTTTTTGACCCGTTTCCAGTTTTTGGGTCCAGGCAGTCGGAAAAAAAAATTGGTCGAAAAAATTTCATGCCCATCCTGTCAGTTTGACCTGGGAAGAGTTTTGAGACACTCGCCATTACAGTGATTTTTCGCAAAAAAAAAGAGCAGCGCAAAAAAAAAAGAGCGAAAAAAAATTTCCAGAGTGTGCTTTTCCCTTGTGTACGTGCAGCGCCGTGATTTTGTTAGTGTTCTAGGCTCGCGTCTCTAGCACGGTCTAGCCTAGGACCAGCACAGTACCGTCGTTGAGCGTTTATTCAACTTTGCATCTCTGAATTGATTATTGCTGACCCTTTTTGCTACCATATTATAAGCCTTCCCAGATCCACATACATCTACGTCGTGCGTTTGACTCTCCCTGGTAATCACTCTATCCAAGCTTTGAGAGTTTTGACTACAACGGTTGCCGATCACCACCTGTTGCTGGGTAAGAACTGGTAAGAATTTGAGTTTTGCTTGACGGATTTGTGACACCCACCACCACCACTTGTTCGTAGTCTATAGGATCATATTCTTGTGTGTTTCTATTGCTGCTAACCATGCCAGGATCAAAAGCCGAAGAGATTGACTGGGAGAATTTATCGAACAAGGAGCTTCATGATAAGTTTCAGCAAATGATGACTGAACAGGTGCAAGATGTGCTGAACAATTTTGAAGAGGCCATGGAGAAGATCACTAGCCTTGAGAAGACATTCGAAACAAAGCTCGATAACAAGTTTAATGAATTGCTCGCGCGTCTTCCACCACCACCACCCGCTGCACCTAACGCACCTCTCCAACAACAACAACAACGACTACCTCCACATCGCGAAACAGACCTCCGCCGAGCAAGCCGTGTTCCTCTTGCGTTTGGCCAAACTGTTGGTGCTGCTGTTGATACTTCTGTGGCTCCTGCTACTGATGCAGAGGAGGATGATTATGTGGGAGATTATGAGGATGAGGTTGATCAAAATCAGCACTACGTGCAGCCACCTGTAGCACCACCAGCAGGTCGACCTCAGGTATATATTCGTAATGGTAGGCCCGCACCACCACCTCAGGTACGAGATGATGTCCATATTCCTAAACTGAAATTGAATATTCCACCATTTGAGGGTAGATATGTTCCTGATATATATCTTACTTGGGAGTTAGAAACTGAACAACGATTTACATGTTTACAATATCCTGAGGAGAGACGCGTTGCTGCTGCTGTTTGTGCTTTCACTAGTTTTGCATGTGTATGGTGGTATGAACATTGTAGATTATATCCTATTCCAACTACTTGGGCTGCTTTGAAAACTGCTATGCGTACGCGTTGGGTTCCACCATATTATCAACGTGAATTGCTTCAAAAATTGCAGCGTTTAAGACAAGGGAAAAATTCTGTAGAAGAATATTATCAGGAACTACAAACTGGCATGATTAGATGTGGTATTGTTGAGGAGAATGAAGCTATGCTTGCACGTTTTCTGGGTGGATTAAATAGAGAGATTCAGACCATTCTAGACTATAAGGAGTATACTAATATCACTCGTTTATTCCATCTTGCTTGTAAAGCTGAACGTGAAGTGCAGGATCGACAAGCATTGGGGCGAACTAACTTTTCTGCAGGCCGACCTTCATCATGGACACCGCGTGCATCTTCTACTTCAACTGCACCAGCACCTCCATCCGGTGCCACCTCCAGCCGTGATACAAGAAAACAGGCACAACCACCATTATCTGCCAAGAGCGCACCTGCGGGGCCTGCACAACGTTCTTCTTCTTCCATGGCATCAACAGGGCACACAAGTGATATTATTTGTCGTCGTTGTAAGGGAGGAGGTCATTATGCGAGAGAATGCAAATCTCCGCGTGTGATGATTGCTACCGCGGATGGTGGATATGAGTCTGCTAGTGACTATGATGAGGAGACTTTGGCTCTTATTACACGTGAAGAACATGGTGGAGATGATTCTGATCATGAGACGCAATACATGGCTCTTGAAGACGCTGACAGGTATGAATGTTTAGTTGCTCAACGTGTTTTGAGTGTGCAGATCACACAAGCTGAGCAAAATCAGAGGCACAATTTGTTCCATACCAAGGGAGTTGTGAAGGAACGTTCTGTGCGCGTCATCATAGACGGAGGGAGCTGCAACAACTTGGCTAGCATGGAGATGGTGGAGAAGCTTTCTCTCACCACAAGACCACATCCACATCCTTACTACATCCAATGGTTCAACAACAGCGGCAAGGTTAAGGTAACACGTACTGTTCGTGTGCATTTTAGTATCTCTACATATGCTGATTATGTTGATTGTGATGTGGTACCTATGCAAGCATGTTCCTTATTACTTGGTAGACCATGGCAATTTGATAAAAATTCTGTACACCATGGTAGAAACAATCACTATACTCTTGTTCATAAGGATAAAAATATTACTTTGCTTCCTATGACTCCTGATTCCATTTTGAAAGATGATATTAATACAGCTAATAAAGCAAAACAGGAGACGAATAAGAGTGAAAATCAGATTGTGGCAAAAGAATTTGAGCAACAAATGAAGCCTAATAATAAACCATCTAGTGTTGCTTCTGAAATTAAATTGAAAAGTGCATGTTTATTTGCCACCAAATCTGATATTGATGAGCTAGATTTCAGCAAATCTGTTTGCTATGCTTTTGTGTGCAAAGAGGCATTATTTTCATTCGAGGACGTGCCTTCCTCTTTGCCTCCTGCTGTCACTAACATTTTGCAGGAGTTCGCTGACGTCTTTCCACAAGACGTGCCACCGGGATTACCGCCTATTCGAGGGATTGAGCATCAGATCGACTTAATTCCCGGTGCTTCACTGCCAAACCGTGCGCCATACCGTACCAATCCAGAGGAGATGAAGGAGATTATGCGTCAAGTACAAGAGCTTCTCGACAAAGGTTATATACGCGAATCCCTTAGTCCTTGTGCTGTTCCTATTATTCTAGTGCCGAAAAAGGATGGTACATCCCGTATGTGTGTTGATTGTAGAGGCATTAATAATATTACTATTTGTTATCGTCATCCTATTCCTAGGCTAGATGATATGCTTGATGAATTGAGTGGCTCTACAATATTCTCCAAAGTTGATTTGCGTAGTGGATACCATCAAATTCGTATGAAATTGGGAGATGAATGGAAAACAGCATTCAAAACTAAGTTTGGATTATATGAGTGGTTAGTCATGACTTTTGGGTTAACTAATGCACCTAGTACTTTCATGAGATTAATGAACGAAGTTTTACGTGCTTTCATTGGATGATTTGTGGTAGTTTACTTTGATGACATATTGATTTATAGCAGATCTTTGGAAGAACATTTGGAACATTTACGTGCTGTTTTTATTGCTCTACGTGATGCACGTTTGTTTGGTAACCTTGGGAAGTGCACCTTTTGCACCGACCGAGTATCTTTTCTTGGCTATGTTGTTACTCCACAGGGAATTGAAGCTATTGAGAGTTGGCCGCAACCCAAAACGGTCACACAAGTGAGGAGTTTTCTTGGCCTCGCTGGATTCTATAGGCGTTTTGTGAGAGATTTCAGCACCATTGCTGCACCTCTCAATGAGCTTACAAAGAAAGATGTGCCTTTTCTTGGGGGTACCGCACAGGAAGAAGCCTTCTCGGTATTGAAAGATAAGTTGACACATGCTCCTTTACTCCAACTTCCTGATTTTAATAAGACTTTTGAGCTTGAATGTGATGCTAGTGGAATTGGATTAGGCGGTGTGTTATTACAAGATGGCAAACCTGTTGCATACTTTTCTGAAAAATTGAGTGGGCCTAGTCTGAATTATTCTACTTATGATAAAGAATTATATGCTCTTGTTTGGACTTTAGAAACATGGCAACATTATTTATGGCCCAAAGAATTTGTTATACATTCTGATCATGAATCTTTGAAACATATTAAAAGTCAAGCTAAACTGAATCGTAGACATGCTAAATGGGTTGAATTCATTGAGACTTTTCCTTATGTCATTAAACACAAGAAGGGAAAAGAAAATGTTATTGCTGATGCATTGTCTCGCCGCTATACTATGCTTTCACAACTTGACTTCAAAATATTTGGTTTGGAGACCATCAAAGATCAATATGTGCATGATGCTGATTTTAAAGATGTAATGCAGAATTGTAAAGAAGGAAGGATGTGGAACAAGTTCGTCGTTAACGATGGATTTGTGTTTCGTGCTAACAAGCTATGCATTCCAGCTAGCTCCGTTCGTCTTTTGTTGTTGCAGGAGGCGCATGGAGGAGGATTAATGGGACACTTTGGCGTGAAGAAGACGGAGGACGTACTTGCTACACATTTCTTTTGGCCAAAGATGAGACGGGATGTTGAGCGTTTTATTGCTCGCTGCACTACATGTCAAAAAGCTAAGTCACGACTCAATCCTCATGGTTTATATATGCCTTTGCCTGTACCTAGTGTTCCTTGGGAGGATATATCTATGGACTTTGTTTTAGGTTTACCTCGAACAAAGAAGGGGAGGGATAGCATATTTGTTGTCGTGGATAGATTCTCGAAAATGGCACACTTTATACCATGTCATAAACGCGATGATGCTGTTAATGTTGCTGATTTGTTCTTTCGTGAAATTATTCGCTTGCATGGTGATGAGGACATCAATACAATTGTTACACCCACAGCCCCTGCTGTTATACATACTGGACCAATTACTAGAGCTCGTGCACGCCAACTAAATTACCAGGTACTTTCGTTTCTTGGTAATGATTCTAATGTTCATGAGAATATGATGCTGCCTAAATTGGATACATTTGTTTTGCTTACAAATGAAGGGCCTAGCTTGGAGAAGGATGAACATTGGAGCAAGAACAAGCATGGAGATGATGGCATGCGCAAGGGAAACAAGAACGGAGTTACAAGTGATGATTTCAGGACTTTGAAGCCACCATAATGGGTGCATGAAGCCTTGGACGAAATGTACAAGATGCCACTTCATAAATTTCGTCCCGAGGCTATTTTAGGTGCTGCGTCACCTTATTATTGGGCCAGGCCCATGTAATTTCGAAATACATAAGTATAGGCTATTTTTAGAGTCCGTATGTGTGGGGAAACAAGAGATAGGGTTGATTTCGGACCCCTCCACCAAGGGCCACGAAATTCCCCCCTCTTCCTCCATATATACAGCCCTTAGGGCATCGTTTAGACTTTGGGTTTTGTTTAGATTAAAAGTTCGCCATAGCTGCAACTTCGCGTACTTCGTTTGTGTTCAACGACCAGACAAAGGCGTCACAGAACCCCACCTTGATCAATAAAGCTTTCATCTTATATTCGCAATATCCAGATTGCAATCTCAGTTTCTTGATTGTTCTTCGTTTGCTCGCAGGAAACAGACCCTCGTGGTCAGGTTGATCGTGCTCCGGCGTGGTCAATAACCTCTCGGAGTTGGTTTAGCGATTGCTAAGGCGCGACGTCCTCGCACGTTCGTAGTCGGATCGTCAAAGTCGACTTCCACCAAAGCGAAATCCATCATCTCATCGAAAGACGGGACACCTCCGCCTCTATCAGCCTCGCTGGATTCTATAGGCGTTTTGTGAGAGATTTCAGCACCATTGCTGCACCTCTCAATGAGCTTACAAAGAAAGATGTGCCTTTTCTTTGGGGTACCGCACAGGAAGAAGCCTTCTCGGTATTGAAAGATAAGTTGACACATGCTCCTTTACTCCAACTTCCTGATTTTAATAAGACTTTTGAGCTTGAATGTGATGCTAGTGGAATTGGATTAGGCGGTGTGTTATTACAAGATGGCAAACCTGTTGCGTACTTTTCTGAAAAATTGAGTGGGCCTAGTCTGAATTATTCTACTTATGATAAAGAATTATATGCTCTTGTTCGGACTTTAGAAACATGGCAACATTATTTATGGCCCAAAGAATTTGTTATACATTCTGATCATGAATCTTTGAAACATATTAAAAGTCAAGCTAAACTGAATCGTAGACATGCTAAATGGGTTGAATTCATTGAGACTTTTCCTTATGTCATTAAACACAAGAAGGGAAAAGAAAATGTTATTGCTGATGCATTGTCTCGCCGCTATACTATGCTTTCACAACTTGACTTCAAAATATTTGGTTTGGAGACCATCAAAGATCAATATGTGCATGATGCTGATTTTAAAGATGTAATGCAGAATTGTAAAGAAGGAAGAATGTGGAACAAGTTCGTCGTTAACAATGGATTTGTGTTTCGTGCTAACAAGCTATGCATTCCAGCTAGCTCCGTTCGTCTTTTGTTGTTGCAGGAGGCGCATGGAGGAGGATTAATGGGACACTTTGGCGTGAAGAAGACGGAGGACGTACTTGCTACACATTTCTTTTGGCCAAAGATGAGACGGGATGTTGAGCGTTTTATTGCTCGATGCACTACATGTCAAAAAGCTAAGTCACGACTCAATCCTCATGGTTTATATATGCCTTTGCCTGTACCTAGTGTTCCTTGGGAGGATATATCAATGGACTTTGTTTTAGGTTTACCTCGAACAAAGAAGGGGAGGGATAACATATTTGTTGTCGTGGATAGATTCTCGAAAATGGCACACTTTATACCATGTCATAAAAGCGATGATGCTGTTAATGTTGCTGATTTGTTCTTTCGTGAAATTATTCGCTTGCATGGTGTGCCAAATACTATTGTTTCATATCGTTATACTAAATTTCTTAGCCACTTTTGGAGATGTTTATGGGCTAAGTTGGGGACTAAACTGCTTTTTAGTACTACTTGTCACCCCCAAACTGATGGACAAACTGAAGTAGTCAATAGAACGTTGTCTACTATGCTTAGGGCTGTTTTGCAGAATAATAAGAAAATGTGGGAGGAATGCTTGCCTCATATTGAATTTGCTTATAATCGTTCATTGCATTCTACTACTAAGATGTGCCCTTTTGAAGTTGTGTATGGTTTCCTACCTCGTGCACCTATTGATTTGTTGCCTCTTCCATCTTCGGAGAAGGTTAATTTTGATGCTAAACAACGTGCTGAATTGATTTTAAAAATGCATGAGTTAACTAAGGAAAACATTGAGCGTATGAATGCTAAATATAAACTTGCTGGAGATAAGGGTAGAAAACATGTTGTGTTTGCACCTGGAGATCTTGTTTGGTTACATTTGCGTAAGGATAGATTTCCTGATTTGCGCAAATCAAAGCTAATGCCACGTGCTGATGGTCCCTTTAAGGTGTTAGAGAAAATAAATGATAATGCATATAAACTTGAGCTGCCTGCAGATTTTTGGGTTAGTCCCACTTTTAACATTGCAGATTTGAAGCCTTATTTGGGTGAGGAAGATGGACTTCCGTCGAGGACGACTTCATTTCAAGAAGGGGAGGATGATGAGGACATCAATACAATTGTTACACCCACAGCCCCTGCTGCTATACATACTGGACCAATTACTAGAGCTCGTGCACGCCAACTAAATTACCAGGTACTTTCGTTTCTTGGTAATGATTCTAATGTTCATGAGAATATGATGCTGCCTAAATTGGATACATTTGTTTTGCTTACAAATGAAGGGCCTAGCTTGGAGAAGGATGAACATTGGAGCAAGAACAAGCATGGAGATGATGGCATGCGCAAGGGGAACAAGAACGGAGTTACAAGTGATGATTTCAGGACTTTGAAGCCACCATAATGGGTGCATGAAGCCTTGGACGAAATATACAAGATGCCACTTCATAAATTTCGTCCCGAGGCTATTTTAGGTGTTGCATCACCTTATTATTGGGCCAGGCCCATGTAATTTCGAAATACATAAGTATAGGCTATTTTTAGAGTCCGTATGTGTGGGGAAACAAGAGATAGGGTTGATTTCGGACCCCTCCACCAAGGGCCACGAAATTCCCCCCTCTTCCTCCATATATACAGCCCTTAGGGCATCGTTTAGACTTTGAGTTTTGTTTAGATTAAAAGTTCACCATAGCTGCAACTTCGCGTACTTCGTTTGTGTTCAACGACCAGACAAAGGCGTCACAGAACCCCACCTTGATCAATAAAGCTTTCATCTTATATTCGCAATATCTAGATTGCAATCTCAGTTTCTTGCTTGTTCTTCGTTTGCTCGCAGGAAACAGACCCTCGTGGTCAGGTTGATCATGCTCCGGCGTGGTCAATAACCTCTCGGAGTTGGTTTAGCGATTGCTAAGGCGCGTCGTCCTCGCACGTTCGTAGTCGGATCGTCAAAGTCGACTTCCACCAAAGCGATATCCATCATTTCATCGAAAGACGGGACACCTTTGCCTCTATCAAGAAGGGAAAAGAAAATGTTATTGCTGATGCATTGTCTCGTCGCTATACTATGCTTTCACAACTTGACTTCAAAATATTTGGTTTAGAGACCATCAAAGATCAATATGTGCATGATGCTGATTTTAAAGATGTAATGCAGAATTGTAAAGAAGGAAGAATGTGGAACAAGTTTGTCGTTAACGATGGATTTGTGTTTCGTGCTAACAAGCTATGCATTCCAGCTAGCTCCGTTCGTCTTTTGTTGTTGCAGGAGGCGCATGAAGGAGGATTAATGGGACACTTTGGCGTGAAGAAGACGGAGGACGTACTTGCTACACATTTCTTTTGGCCAAAGATGAGACGGGATGTTGAGCGTTTTATTGCTCGATGCACTACATGTCAAAAAGCTAATTCACGACTCAATCCTCATGGTTTATATATGCCTTTGCCTGTACCTAGTGTTCCTTGGGAGGATATATCTATGGACTTTGTTTTAGGTTTACCTCGAACAAAGAAGGGGAGGGATAGCATATTTGTTGTCGTGGATAGATTCTCGAAAATGGCACACTTTATACCATGTCATAAAAGCGATGATGCTGTTAATGTTGCTGATTTGTTCTTTCGTGAAATTATTCGCTTGCATGGTGTGCCAAATACTATTGTTTCAGATCGTGATACTAAATTTCTTAGCCACTTTTGGAGATGTTTATGGGCTAAGTTGGGGACTAAACTGCTTCTTAGTACTACTTGTCACCCCCAAACTGATGGACAAACTGAAGTAGTCAATAGAACGTTGTCTACTATGCTTAGGGCTGTTTTGAAGAATAATAAGAAAATGTGGGAGGAATGCTTGCCTCATATTGAATTTGCTTATAATCGTTCATTGCATTCTACTACTAAGATGTGCCCTTTTGAAGTTGTGTATGGTTTCCTACCTCGTGCACCTATTGATTTGTTGCCTCTTCCATCTCCGGAGAAGGTTAATTTTGATGCTAAACAACGTGCTGAATTGATTTTAAAAATGCATGAGTTAACTAAGGAAAACATTGAGCGTATGAATGCTAAATATAAACTTGCTGGAGATAAGGGTAGAAAACATGTTGTGTTTGCACCTGGAGATCTTGTTTGGTTACATTTGCGTAAGGATAGATTTCCTGATTTGCGCAAATCAAAGCTAATGCCACATGCTGATGGTCCCTTTAAGGTGTTAGAGAAAATAAATGATAATGCATATAAACTTGAGCTGCCTGCAGATTTTGGGGTTAGTCCCACTTTTAACATTGCAGATTTGAAGCCTTATTTGGGTGAGGAAGATGAACTTCCGTCGAGGACGACTTCATTTCAAGAAGGGGAGGATGATGAGGACATCAATACCATTGTTACACCCACAGCCCCTACTGCTACATATACGGGACCAATTACTAGAGCTCGCGCATGCCAATTAAATTATCAGGTACTTTCGTTTCTTGGCAATGATTCTAATGTTCATGAGAATATGATGCTGCCTAAATTGGATACATTTGTTTTGCTTACAAATGAAGGGCCTAGCTTGGAGAAGGATGAACATTGGAGCAAGAACAAGCATGGAGATGATGCCATGCGCAAGGGGAACAAGAACGGAGTTACAAGTGATGATTTCAGGACTTTGAAGCCACCATAATGGGTGCATGAAGCCATGGACGAAATATACAAGATGCCACTTCATAAATTTCGTCCCGAGGCTATTATAGGTGCTGCGTCACCTTTTTTATTGGGCCAGGCCCATGTAATTTCGAAATACATAAGTATAGGCTATTTTTAGAGTCCGTATGTGTGGGGAAACAAGAGATAGGGTTGATTTCGAACCCCTCCACCAAGGGCCACGAATTTCCCCCTCTCTTCCTCCTTATATACAGCCCTTTGGGCACCGTTTAGACTTTGGGTTTTGTTTAGATTAAAAGTTCGCCATAGCTGCAACTTCGCGTACTTCGTTTGTGTTCAACGACCAGACAAAGGCGTCACAGAACCCCACCTTGATCAATAAAGCTTTCATCTTATATTCGCAATATCCAGATTGCAATCTTAGTTTCTTGCTTGTTCTTCGTTTGCTCGCAGGAAACAGACCCTCGTGGTCAGGTTGATCGTGCTCCGGCGTGGTCAATAACCTCTCGGAGTTGGTTTAGCGATTGCTAAGGCGCGACGTCCTCGCACGTTCGTAGTCGGATCGTCAAAGTCGACTTCCACCAAAGCGATATCCATCATCTCATCGAAAGACGGGACACCTTTGCCTCTATCAATAAGAAGGGAAAAGAAAATGTTATTGCTGATGCATTGTCTCGTCGCTATACTATGCTTTCACAACTTGACTTCAAAATATTTGGTTTGGAGACCATCAAAGATCAATATGTGCATGATGCTGATTTTAAAGATGTAATGCAGAATTGTAAAGAAGGAAGAATGTGGAACTAGTTTGTCGTTAACGATGGATTTGTGTTTCGTGCTAACAAGCTATGCATTCCAGCTAGCTCCGTTCATCTTTTGTTGTTGCAGGAGGCACATGGAGGAGGATTAATGGGACACTTTGGCGTGAAGAAGACGGAGGACGTACTTGCTACACATTTCTTTTGGCCAAAGATGAGACGGGATGTTGAGCGTTTTATTGCTCGCTGCACTACATGTCAAAAAGCTAAGTCACGACTCAATCCTCATGGTTTATATATGCCTTTGCCTGTACCTAGTGTTCCTTGGGAGGATATATCTATGGACTTTGTTTTAGGTTTACCTCGAACAAAGAAGGGGAGGGATAGCATATTTGTTGTCGTGGATAGATTCTCGAAAATGGCACACTTTATACCATGTCATAAAAGCGATGATGCTGTTAATGTTGCTGATTTGTTCTTTCGTGAAATTATTCGCTTGCATGGTGTGCCAACTGATGGACAAACTGAAGTAGTCAATAGAACATTATCTACTATGCTTAGGGCTGTTTCGAAGAATAACAAGAAAATGTGGGAAGAATGATTGCCTCATATTGAATTTGCTTATAATCGTTCATTGCATTCTACTACTAAGATGTGCCCTTTTGAAATTGTGTATAGTTTCCTACCTCGTGCACCTATTGATTTGTTGCCTCTTCCATCTTCAGAGAAGGTTAATTTTGATGCTAAAGAATGTTCTGAATTGATTTTGAAAATGCATGAGTTAACTAAGGAAAACATTGAGCGTATGAATGCTAAATATAAACTTGCTGGAGATAAGGGTAGAAAACATGTTGTGTTTGCGCCTGGAGATCTTGTTTGGTTACATTTGCGTAAAGATAGATTTCCTAATCTGCGCAAATCAAAGCTAATGCCACGTGCTGATGGTCCCTTTAAGGTGCTACGAACCCTCTATCAACAGTCCTAATCTGCGCAAATCATTAGCTTTGATAGAGGGTTCATAGCACCTTAAAAGGACCATCAGCACGTG
>NC_041392.1:362308511-362332244 GCF_002162155.2 Triticum dicoccoides
ACACCTTAAAAGGACCATCAGCACGTGGCATTAGCTTTGATTTGCGCAGATTAGGAAATCTATCTTTACGCAAATGTAACCAAACAAGATCTCCAGGCGCAAACACAACATGTTTTCTACCCTTATCTCCAGCAAGTTTATATTTAGCATTCATACGCTCAATGTTTTCCTTAGTTAACTCATGCATTTTTAAAATCAATTCAGAACATTCCTTAGCATCAAAATTAACCTTCTCTGAAGATGGAAGAGGCAACAAATCAATAGGTGCACGAGGTAGGAAACCATACACAATTTCAAAAGGGCACATCTTAGTAGTAGAATGCAATGAACGATTATAAGCAAATTCAATATGAGGCAAGCATTCTTCCCACATTTTCTTGTTATTCTTCAAAACAGCCCTAAGCATAGTAGATAATGTTCTATTGACTACTTCAGTTTGTCCATCAGTTGGCACACCATGTAAGCGAATAATTTCACGAAAGAACAAATCAGCAACATTAACAGCATCATCGCTTTTATGACATGGTGTAAAGTGTGCCATTTTCGAGAACCTATCCACGACAACAAATATGCTATCCCTCCCCTTCTTTGTTCAAGGTAAACCTAAAACAAAGTCCATAGATATATCCTCCCAAGGAACACTAGGTACAGGCAAAGGCATATATAAACCATGAGGATTGAGTCGTGACTTAGCTCTTTGACATGTAGTGCAGCGAGCAACAAAACGCTCAACATCCTGTCTCATCTTTGGCCAAAAGAAATGTGTAGCAAGTATATCCTCCGTCTTCTTGACGCCAAAGTGTCCCATTAATCCTCCTCCATGCGCCTCCTGCAACAACAAAAGACGAACGGAGCTAGCTGGAATGCATAGCTTGTTAGCACCAAACACAAATCCATCGTTATGAACGAACTTGTTCCAAGTTCTCCCTTCCTTACTATTCTGCAATACATCTTTAAATTCAGCATCATGAACATATTGATCTTTGATGGTCTTCAAACCAAATATTTTAAAGTCAAGTTGTGAAAGCATAGTATAACGACGAGACAAGGCATCAGCAATAACATTTTCTTTACCCTTCTTGTGTTTAATGACATAAGGGAAAGTCTCAATGAATTCAACCCATTTAGCATGTCTACGGTTCAGTTTTGCTTGACTTTTAATGTGTTTCAAAGATTCATGATCAGAATGTATAACAAATTCCTTGGGCCATAAATAATGTTGCCATGTTTCTAAGGTCCGAACAAGAGCGTATAATTCTTTATCATAAGTAGAATAGTTCAGACTAGGCCCACTCAATTTTTCAGAAAAGTATGCAACAGGTTTTCCATCTTGTAATAACACACCTCCTAATCTAATTCCACTAGCATCACATTCAAGCTCAAAAGTCTTATTGAAATTAGGAAGTTGGAGTAAAGGAGCATGTGTCAACTTATCTTTCAATACCGTAAAGGCTTCTTCCTGTGCGGTACCCCAAACAAAAGGCACATCCTTCTTTGTAAGCTCGTTGAGAGGTGCAGCAATGGTGCTGAAATCTCTCACAAAACGCCTATAGAAACCAGCGAGGCCAAGGAAACTCCTCAATTGTGTGACCGTTTTGGGCTGCGGCCAACTCTCAATAGCTTCAATCTTGGATTTATCAACTTCAATTCCCTGTGGAGTAACAACATAGCCAAGAAAAGATACTCGGTTGGTGCAAAAGGTGCACTTTCCAAGGTTTCCAAACAAACGTGCATCACGTAGAGCAATAAAAACAGCATGTAAATGTTCCAAATGTTCCTCCAAAGATTTGCTATAAATCAATATGTCATCAAAGTAAACTACCACAAATCGTCCAATGAAAGCACGTAAAACTTCGTTCATTAACCTCATGAAAGTACTAGGTGCATTAGTTAACCCAAAAGGCATGACTAACCACTCATATAATCCAAACTTAGTTTTAAATGCTGTTTTCCATTCATCACCCAATTTCATACGAATTTGATGGTATGCACTACGGAAATCAACTTTGGAGAATATTGTAGAGCCACTCAATTCATCAAGCATATCATCTAGCCTAGGAATAGGATGACGATAACGAATAGTAATATTATTAATGCCTCTACAATCAACGCACATACGCATGGACTAAGGGATTCGCGTTTATAACCTTTGTCGAGCAGTTCTTGTACTTGACGCATAATCTCCTTCGTCTCCTCTGGATTGGTACGGTATGGTGCACGGTTGGGTAGCGAAGCACCGGGAATTAAGTCAATTTGATGCTCAATCCCTCGAATAGGTGGTAATCCCGGTGGCACGTCTTATGGAAAGACGTCAGCGAACTCCTGCAAAATGTTAGTGACAGCAGGGGGCAAAGAGGAAGGCACGTCCTCGAATGAAAATAATGCCTCTTTGCACACAAAAGCATAGCAAACAGATTTGCTAAAATCTAGCTCATCAATATCAGATTTGGTGGCAAGTAAACATGCACTTTTCAATTTAATTTTAGAAACAACAGTAGACGATAGGGGCAAAGGTGTCCCGTCTTTCGATGAGATGATGGATATCGCTTTGGTGGCAGTCGACTTTGACGATCCGACTACGAACGTGCGAGGATGTCGCGCCTTAGCAATCGCTAAACCAACTCCGAGAGGTTATTGACCACGCCGGAGCACGATCAACCTGACCACGAGGGTCTGTTTCCTGCGAGCAAATGAAGAACAAGCAAGAAACTGAGATTGCAATCTGGATATTGCGAATATAAGATGAAAGCTTTATTGATCAAGGTGGGGTTCTGTGACGCCTTTGTCTGGTCGTTGAACACAAACAAAGTACGCGAAGTTGCAGCTATGGCGAACTTTTAATCTAAACAAAACCCAAAGTCTAAACGATGCCCTAAGGGCTGTATATATGGAGGAAGAGGGGGGAATTTCGTGGCCCTTGGTGGAGGGGTCCGAAATCAACCCTATCTCTTGTTTCCCCACACATACGGACTCTAAAAATAGCCTATACTTATGTATTTCGAAATTACATGGGCCTGGCCCAATAATAAGGTGACGCAGCACCTAAAATAGCCTCGGGACGAAATTTATGAAGTGGCATCTTGTATATTTCGTCCAAGGCTTCATGCACCCATTATGGTGGCTTCAAAGTCCTGAAATCATCACTTGTAACTCCGTTTTTGTTCCCCTTGCGCATGCCATCATCTCCATGCTTGTTCTTGCTCCAATGTTCATCCTTCTCCAAGCTAGCCCTTCATTTGTAAGCAAAACAAATGTATCCAATTTAGGCAGCATCATATTCTCATGAACATTAGAATCATTACCAAGAAACGAAAGTACCTGGTAATTTAGTTGGCGTGCACGAGCTCTAGTAATTGGTCCAGTATGTATAGCAGCAGGGGCTGTGGGTGTAACAATTGTATTGATGTCCTCATCATCCTCCCCTTCTTGAAATGAAGTCGTCCTCGACGGAAGTTCATCTTCCTCACCCAAATAAGGCTTCAAATCTGCAATGTTAAAAGTGGGACTAACCCCAAAATCTGCAGGCAGCTCAAGTTTATATGCATTATCATTTATTTTCTCTAACACCTTAAAGGGACCATCAACACGTGGCATTAACTTTGATTTGCGCAAATCAGGAAATCTATCCTTACGCAAATGTAACCAAACAAGATCTCCAGGTGCAAACACAACATGTTTTCTACCCTTATCTCCAGCAAGTTTATATTTAGCATTCATACGCTCAATGTTTTCCTTAGTTAACTCATGCATTTTTAAAATCAATTCAGCACGTTGTTTAGCATCAAAATTAACCTTCTCCGAAGATGGAAGAGGCAACAAATCAATAGGTGCACGAGGTAGGAAACCATACACAACTTCAAAAGGGCACATTTAGTAGTAGAATGCAATGAACGATTATAAGCAAATTCAATATGAGGCAAGCATTCCTCCCACATTTTCTTATTATTCCTCAAAACAGCCCTAAGCATAGTAGACAATGTTCTATTGACTACTTCAGTTTGTCCATCAGTTTGGGGGTGACAAGTAGTATTAAAAAGCAGTTTAGTCCCCAACTTAGCCCATAAACATCTCCAAAAGTGGCTAAGAAATTTAGTATCATGATCTGAAACAATAGTATTTGGCACACCATGCAAGCGAATAATTTCACGAAAGAACAAATCAGCAACATTAACAGCATCATCGCTTTTATGACATGGTATAAAGTGTGCCATTTTCGAGAATCTATCCACGACAACAAATATGCTATCCCTCCCCTTCTTTGTTCGAGGTAAACCTAAAACAAAGTCCATAGATATATCCTCCCAAGGAACACTAGGTACAGGCAAAGGCATATATAAACCATGAGGATTGAGTCGTGACTTAGCTTTTTGACATGTAGTGCAGCGAGCAATAAAACGCTCAACATCCTGTCTCATCTTTGGCGAAAAGAAATGTGTAGCAAGTACGTCCTCCGTCTTCTTCACGCCAAAGTGTCCCATTAATCCTCCTCCATGTGCCTCCTGCAACAACAAAGGATGAACGGAGCTAGCTGGAATGCATAGCTTGTTAGCACGAAACACAAATCCATCGTCAACAACAAACTTGTTCCACATTCTTCCTTCTTTACAATTCTGCATTACATCTTTAAAATCAGCATCATGCACATATTGATCTTTGATGGTCTCCAAACCAAATATTTTGAAGTCAAGTTGTGAAAGCATAGTATAGCGACGAGACAATGCATCAGCAATAACATTTTCTTTTCCCTTCTTGTGTTTAATGACATAAGGGAAAGTCTCAATGAATTCAACCCATTTAGCATGTCTACAATTCAGTTTAGCTTGACTTTTAATATGTTTCAAAGATTCATGATCAGAATGTATAACAAATTCTTTGGGCCATAAATAATGTTGCCGTGTTTCTAAAGTCCGAACAAGAGCATATAATTCTTTATCATAAGTAGAATAATTCAGACTAGGCCCACTCAATTTTTCAGAAAAGTATGCAACAGGTTTGCCATCTTGTAATAATACACCTCCTAATCCAATTCCACTAGCATCACATTCAAGTTCAAAAGTCTTATTAAAATCAGGAAGTTGGAGTAAAGGAGCATGTGTCAACTTATCTTTCAATACCGTGAAGGCTTCTTCCTGTGCGGTAGCCCAAAGAAAAGGTACACCTTTCTTTGTAAGCTCATTGAGAGGTGCAGCAATGGTGCTGAAATCTCTCACAAAACGTCTATAGAATCCAGCGAGGCCAAGAAAACTCCTCACTTGTGTGACCGTTTTGGGCTGCGGCCAACTCTCAATAGCTTCAATCTTGGCTTTATCAACTTCAATTCCCTGTGGAGTAACAACATAGCCAAGAAAAGATACTCGGTCGGTGCAAAAGGTGCACTTCCCAAGGTTACCAAACAAACGTGCATCACGTAGAGCAATAAAAACAGCACGTAAATGTTCCAAATGTTCTTCCAAAGATCTGCTATAAATCAATATGTCATCAAAGTAAACTACCACAAATCGTCCAATGAAAGCACGTAAAACTTCGTTCATTAATCTCATGAAAGTACTAGGTGCATTAGTTAACCCAAAAGGCATGACTAACCACTCATATAATCCAAACTTAGTTTTAAATGCTGTTTTCCATTCATCTCCCAATTTCATACGAATTTGATGGTAGCCACTACGCAAATCAACTTTGGAGAATATTGTAGAGCCACTCAATTCATCAAGAATATCATCTAGCCTAGGAATAGGATGACGATAATGAATAGTAATATTATTAATGCCTCTACAATCAACACACATACGTGATGTACCATCCTATTTTGGCACTAGAATAATAGGAACAGCACAAGGACTAAGGGATTCGCGTATATAACCTTTGTCGAGAAGCTCTTGTACTTGACGCATAATCTCCTTCGTCTCCTCTGGATTGGTACGGTATGGTGCACGGTTTGGCAGTGAAGCACTGGGAATTAAGTCAATCTGATGCTCAATCCCTCGAATAGGCGGTAATCCCGGTGGCACGTCTTGTGGAAAAACGTCAGCAAACTCCTGCAAAATGTTAGTGACAGCAGGAGGCAAAGAGGAAGGCACGTCCTCGAATAAAAATAATGCCTCTTTGCACACAAAAGCATAGCAAACAGATTTGCTAAAATCTAGCTCATCAATATCAGATTTGGTGGCAAATAAACATGCACTTTTCAATTTAATTTCAGAAGCAACACTAGATGGTTTATTATTAGGCTTCATTTGTTGCTCAAATTCTTTTGCCACAATCTGATTTTCACTCTTATTCTTCTCCTGTTTTGCTTTATTAGCTCTATTAATATCATCTTTCAAAATGGAATCAGGAGTCATAGGAAGCAAAGTAATAATTTTATCCTTATGAACAAGAGTATAGTGATTGTTTCTACCATGGTGTACAGAATTTTTATCAAATTGCCATGGTCTACCAAGTAATAAGGAACATGCTTGCATAGGTACCACATCACAATCAACATAATCAGCATATGTAGAGATACTAAAATGCACACGAACAGTACGTGTTACCTTAACCTTGCCGCTGTTGTTGAACCATTGGATGTAGTAAGGATGTGGATGTGGTCTTGTGGTGAGAGAAAGCTTCTCCACCATCTCCATGCTAGCCGGAATAGGAAATAATCTACAATGCTCAGACCACCAAACACATGCAAATCTAGTGAATGCACAAACAGCAGCAGGAACACGTCTCTCCTCGGGATATTGTAAACATGTAAATCGTTGTTCGGTTTCTAACTCCCAAGTAAGATATATATCAGGAACATATCTACCCTCAAATGGTGGAATATTCAATTTTAGTTTAGGGAGATGGTCATGATCTCGTACCTGAGGGTGAGCCCTACCATTGCCATTATTTGCATGTGGACGACCTGGTGGTTGCTGTGCTGGTGGTGGCACGTAGTTCTGATTTTGATCAACCTCATCCCCATAATCTCCCACATAATCATCCTCCTCCACATCAGCAGTAGGAGCCACAGAAGTATCAACAGCAGCACCAGCAGTTTGGCCCGACTGAAGAGGGATACGGCTCGCTCGGCGGAGGGCTGTTTCCCGACGTGGAGGTAGTCGGTGTTGTTGTTGTTGTTGCAGAGGTGCGGCAGGAGCAGCCGGTGGTGGTGGTGGAAAACGCGAAAGCAATTCAACAAACTTGTTATCGAGCTTTGTTTCAAACGTCTTCTCCATGCCATCTATCTTCTCCATGGCCTCTGATGAGGACATCAATACAATTGTTACACCCACAGCCCCTGCTGCTATACATACTGGACCAATTACTAGAGCTCGTGCACGCCAACTAAATTACCAGGTACTTTCGTTTCTTGGTAATGATTCTAATGTTCATGAGAATATGATGCTGCCTAAATTGGATACATTTGTTTTGCTTACAAATGAAGGGCCTAGCTTGGAGAAGGATGAACATTGGAGCAAGAACAAGCATGGAGATGATGGCATGCGCAAGGGGAACAAGAATGGAGTTACAAGTGATGATTTCAGGACTTTGAAGCCACCATAATGGGTGCATGAAGCCTTGGACGAAATATACAAGATGCCACTTCATAAATTTCGTCCCGGGGCTATTTTAGGTGCTGCGTCACCTTATTATTGGGCCAGGCCCATGTAATTTCGAAATACATAAGTATAGGCTATTTTTAGAGTCCGTATGTGTGGGGAAACAAGAGATAGGGTTGATTTCGGACCCCTCCACCAAGGGCCACGAAATTCCCCCCTCTTCCTCCATATATACAGCCCTTAGGGCATCGTTTAGACTTTGGGTTTTGTTTAGATTAAAAGTTCGCCATAGCTGCAACTTCGCGTACTTCGTTTGTGTTCAACGACCAGACAAAGGCGTCACAGAACCCCACCTTGATCAATAAAGCTTTCATCTTATATTCGCAATATCCAGATTGCAATCTCAGTTTCTTGCTTGTTCTTCGTTTGGTCGCAGGAAACAGACCCTCGTGGTCAGGTTGATCGTGCTCCGGCGTGGTCAATAACCTCTCGGAGTTGGTTTAGCGATTGCTAAGGCGCGACGTCCTCGCACGTTCGTAGTCGGATCGTCAAAGTCGACTTCCACCAAAGCGAAATCCACCATCTCATCGAAAGACGGGACACCTTTGCCTCTATCATAGAATGCAATGAACGATTATAAGCAAATTCAATATGAGGCAAGCATTCCTCCCACATTTTCTTATTATTCTTCAAAACAGCCCTAAGCATAGTAGACAACGTTCTATTGACTACTTCAGTTTGTCCATCAGTTTGGGGGTGACAAGTAGTACTAAAAAGCAGTTTAGTCCCCAACTTAGCCCATAAACATCTCCAAAAGTGGCTAAGAAATTTAGTATCACGATCTGAAACAATAGTATTTGGCACACCATGCAAGCGAATAATTTCACGAAAGAACAAATCAGCAACATTAACAGCATCATCGCTTTTATGACATGGTATAAAGTGTGCCATTTTCGAGAATCTATCCACGACAACAAATATGCTATCCCTCCCCTTCTTTGTTTGAGGTAAACCTAAAACAAAGTCCATAGATATATCCTCCCAAGGAACACTAGGTACAGGGAAAGGCATATATAAACCATGAGGATTGAGTCGTGACTTAGCTTTTTGACATGTAGTGCATCGAGCAATAAAACGCTCAACATCCCGTCTCATCTTTGGCCAAAAGAAATGTGTAGCAAGTACGTCCTCCGTCTTCTTCACGCCAAAGTGTCCCATTAATCCTCCTCCATGCGCCTCCTGCAACAACAAAAGACGAACGGAGCTAGCTGGAATGCATAGCTTGTTAGCACGAAACACAAATCCATCGTTAACGACAAACTTGTTCCACATTCTTCCTTCTTTACAATTCTGCATTACATCTTTAAAATCAGCATCATGCACATATTGATCTTTGATGGTCTCCAAACCAAATATTCTGAAGTCAAGTTGTGAAAGCATAGTATAGCGACGAGACAATGCATCAGCAATAACATTTTCCTCTTGCGTTTGGCCAAACTGTTGGTGCTGCTGTTGATACTTCTGTGGCTCCTGCTGCTGATGCGGAGGAGGATGATTATGTGGGAGATTATGAGGATGAGGTTGATCAAAATCAACACTACGTGCAGCCACCTGTACCACCACCAGCAGGTCGACCTCAGGTATATATTCGTAATGGTAGGCCTGCACCACCACCTCAGGTACGAGATGATGTCCATATTCCTAAACTGAAATTGAATATTCCACCATTTGAGGGTAGATATGTTCCTGATATATATCTTACTTGGGAGTTAGAAACTGAACAACGATTTACATGTTTACAATATCCTGAGGAGAGACGAGTTGCTGCTGCTGTTTGTGCTTTCACTAGTTTTGCATGTGTATGGTGGTCTGAACATTGTAGATTATATCCTATTCCAACTACTTGGCCTGCTTTGAAAACTGCTATGCGTACGCGTTGGGTTCCACCATATTATCAACGTGAATTGCTTCAAAAATTGCAGCGTTTAAGACAAGGGAAAAATTCTGTAGAAGAATATTATCAGGAATTACAAACTGGCATGATTAGATGTGGTATTGTTGAGGAGAATGAAGCTATGCTTGCACGTTTTCTGGGTGGATTAAATAGAGAGATTCAGACCATTCTAGACTATAAGGAGTATACTAATATCACTCGTTTATTCCATCTTGCTTGTAAAGCTGAACGTGAAGTGCAGGATCGACAAGCATTGGGGCGAATTAACTTTTCTGCAGGCCGACCTTCATCATGGACACCACGTGCATCTTCTACTTCAACTGCACCAGCACCTCCATCCGGTGCCACCTCCAGCCATGATACAAGAAAACAGGCACAACCACCATTATCTGCCAAGAGCGCACCTGCGGGGCCTGCACAGCGTTCTTCTTCTTCCATGGCATCAACAGGGCACACAAGTGATATTATTTGTCGTCGTTGTAAGGGAGGAGGTCATTATGCGAGAGAATGCAAATCTCCGCGTGTGATGATTGCTACCGCGGATGGTGGATATGAGTCCGCTAGTGACTATGATGAGGAGACTTTGGCTCTTATTACACGTGAAGAACATGGTGGAGATGATTCTGATCATGAGACGCAATACATGGCTCCTGAAGACGCTGACAGGTATGAATGTTTAGTTGCTCAACGTGTTTTGAGTGTGCAAGTCACACAAGCTGAGCAAAATCAGAGGCACAATTTGTTCCATACCAAGGGAGTTGTGAAGGAACGTTCTGTGCGCGTCATCATAGACGGAGGGAGCTGCAACAATTTGGCTAGCATGGAGATGGTGGAGAAGCTTTCTCTCACCACAAGACCACATCCACATCCTTACTACATTCAATGGTTCAACAACAGCGGCAAGGTTAAGGTAACACGTACTGTTCGTGTGCATTTTAGTATCTCTACATATGCTGATTATGTTGATTGTGATGTGGTACCTATGCAAGCATGTTCCTTATTACTTGGTAGACCATGGCAATTTGATAAAAATTTTGTACACCATGGTAGAAACAATCACTATACTCTTGTTCATAAGGATAAAAATATTACTTTGCTTCCTATGACTCCTGATTCCATTTTGAAAGATGATATTAATAGAGCTAATAAAGCAAAACAGGAGACGAATAAGAGTGAAAATCAGATTGTGGCAAAAGAATTTGAGCAACAAATGAAGCCTAATAATAAACCATCTAGTGTTGCTTCTGAAATTAAATTGAAAAGTGCATGTTTATTTGCCACCAAATCTGATATTGATGAGCTAGATTTCAGCAAATCTGTTTGCTATGCTTTTGTGTGCAAAGAGGCATTATTTTCATTCGAGGACGTGCCTTCCTCTTTGCCTCCTGCTGTCACTAACATTTTGCAGGAGTTCGCTGACGTCTTTCCACAAGACGTGCCACCGGGATTACCGCCTATTCGAGGGATTGAGCATCAAATTGACTTAATTCCCGGTGCTTCACTGCCAAAGCGTGCACCATACCGTACCAATCCAGAGGAGACGAAGGAGATTATGCATCAAGTACAAGAGCTTCTCGATAAAGGTTATATACGCGAATCCCTTAGTCCTTGTGCTGTTCCTATTATTCTAGTGCCGAAAAAGGATGGTACATCACGTATGTGTGTTGATTGTAGAGGCATTAATAATATTACTATTCGTTATCGTCATCCTATTCCTAGGCTAGATGATATGCTTGATGAATTGAGTGGCTCTACAATATTCTCCAAAGTTGATTTGCGTAGTGGATACCATCAAATTCGTATGAAATTGGGAGATGAATGGAAAACAGCATTTAAAACTAAGTTTGGATTATATGAGTGGTTAGTCATGCCTTTTGGGTTAACTAATGCGCCTAGTACTTTCATGAGACTAATGAACGAAGTTTTACGTGCTTTCATTGGACGATTTGTGGTAGTCTATTTTGATGATATACTGATTTATAGCAGATCTTTGGAAGAACACTTGGAACATTTACGTGCTGTTTTTATTGCTCTACGTGATGCACATTTGTTTGGTAACCTTGGGAAGTGCACCTTTTGCACCGACCGAGTATCTTTTCTTGGCTATGTTGTTACTCCACAGGGAATTGAAGTTGACAAAGCCAAGATTGAAGCTATTGAGAGTTGGCCGCAGCCCAAAACGGTCACACAAGTGAGGAGTTTTCTTGGCCTCGCTGGATTCTATAGGCGTTTTGTGAGAGATTTCAGCACCATTGCTGCACCTCTCAACGAGCTTACAAAGAAGGATGTGCCTTTTGTTTGGGGTACCGCACAGGAAGAAGCCTTCACGGTATTGAAAGATAAGTTGACACATGCTCCTTTACTCCAACTTCCTGATTTTAATAAGACTTTTGAGCTTGAATGTGATGCTCGTGGAATTGGATTAGGAGGTGTGTTATTACAAGATGGCAAACCTGTTGCATACTTTTCTGAAAAATTGAGTGGGCCTAGTCTGAATTATTCTACTTATGATAAAGAATTATATGCTCTTGTTCGGACTTTAGAAACATGGCAACATTATTTATGGCCCAAAGAATTTGTTATACATTCTGATCATGAATCTTTGAAACATATTAAAAGTCAAGCTAAACTGAATCGTAGACATGCTAAATGGGTTGAATTCATTGAGACTTTCCCTTATGTCATTAAACACAAGAAGGGAAAAGAAAATGTTATTGCTGATGCATTGTCTCGTCGCTATACTATGCTTTCACAACTTGACTTCAAAATATTTGGTTTGGAGACCATCAAAGATCAATATGTGCATGATGCTGATTTTAAAGATGTAATGCAGAATTGTAAAGAAGTTAGAATGTGGAACAAGTTTGTCGTTAACGATGGATTTGTGTTTCGTGCTAACAAGCTATGCATTCCAGCTAGCTCCGTTCGTCTTTTGTTGTTGCAGGAGGCGCATGGAGGAGGATTAATGGGACACTTTGGCGTGAAGAAGACGGAGGACGTACTTGCTACACATTTCTTTTGGCCAAAGATGAGACGGGATGTTGAGCGTTTTATTGCTCGATGCACTACATGTCAAAAAGCTAAGTCACGACTCAATCCTCATGGTTTATATATGCCTTTGTCTGTACCTAGTGTTCCTTGGGAGGATATATCTATGGACTTTGTTTTAGGTTTACCTCGAACAAAGAAGGGGAGGGATAGCATATTTGTTGTCGTGGATAGATTCTCGAAAATGGCACACTTTATACCATGTCATAAAAGCGATGATGCTGTTAATGTTGCTGATTTGTTCTTTCGTGAAATTATTCGCTTGCATGGTGTGCCAAATACTATTGTTTCAGATCGTGATACTAAATTTCTTAGCCACTTTTGGAGATGTTTATGGGCTAAGTTGGGGACTAAACTGCTTTTTAGTACTACTTGTCACCCCCAAACTGATGGACAAACTGAAGTAGTCAATAGAACGTTGTCTACTATGCTTAGGGTTGTTTTGAAGAATAATAAGAAAATGTGGGAGGAATGCTTGTCTCATATTGAATTTGCTTATAATCGTTCATTGCATTCTACTACTAAGATGTGCCCTTTTGAAGTTGTGTATAGTTTCCTACCTCGTGCACCTATTGATTTGTTGCCTCTTCCATCTTCGGAGAAGGTTAATTTTGATGCTAAACAACGTGCTGAATTGATTTTAAAAATGCATGAGTTAACTAAGGAAAACATTGAGCGTATGAATGCTAAATATAAACTTGCTGGAGATAAGGGTAGAAAACATGTTGTGTTTGCACCTGGAGATCTTGTTTGGTTACATTTGCGTAAGGATAGATTTCCTGATTTGCGCAAATCAAAGCTAATGCCACGTGCTGATGGTCCCTTTAAGGTGTTAGAGAAAATAAATGATAATGCATATAAACTTGAGCTGCCTGCAGATTTTGGGGTTAGTCCCACTTTTAACATTGCAGATTTGAAGCC
Organism: Triticum dicoccoides; assembly: GCF_002162155.2. Taxonomy (NCBI): domain Eukaryota; kingdom Viridiplantae; phylum Streptophyta; class Magnoliopsida; order Poales; family Poaceae; genus Triticum; species Triticum dicoccoides. The sequence goes on from NC_041392.1 coordinate 362,321,964, forward strand.
TTATTTGGGTGAGGAAGATGAGTTTCCGTCGAGGACGACTTCATTTCAAGAAGGGGAGGATGATGAGGACATCAATACCATTTGATAGAGGCACGAAATTTATGAAGTGGCATCTTGTATATTTCGTCCAAGGCTTGATGCACCCATTATGGTGGCTTCAAAGTCCTGAAATCATCACTTGTAACTCCGTTCTTGTTTCCCTTGCGCATGCCATCATCTCCATGCTTGTTCTTGCTCCAATGTTCATCCTTCTCCAAGCTAGGCCCTTCATTTGTAAGCAAAACAAATGTATCCAATTTAGGCAGCATCATATTCTCATAAACATTAGAATCATTACCAAGAAACGAAAGTACCTGGTAATTTAGTTGGCGTGCACGAGCTCTAGTAATTGGTCCAGTATGTATAGCAGCAGGGGCTGTGGGTGTAACAATTGTATTGATGTCCTCATCATCCTCCCCTTCTTGAAATGAAGTCGTCCTCGACGGAAGTTCATCTTCCTCACCCAAATAAGGCTTCAAATCTGCAATGTTAAAAGTGGGACTAACCCCAAAATCTGCAGGCAGCTCAAGTTTATATGCATTATCATTTATTTTCTCTAACACCTTAAAGGGACCATCAGCACGTGGCATTAGCTTTGATTTGCGCAAATCAGGAAATCTATCCTTACGCAAATGTAACCAAACAAGATCTCCAGGTGCAAACACAACATGTTTTCTACCCTTATCTCCAGCAAGTTTATATTTAGCATTCATACGCTCAATGTTTTCCTTAGTTAACTCATGCATTTCTAAAATCAATTCAGCACGTTGTTTAGCATCAAAATTAACCTTCTCCGACGATGGAAGAGGCAACAAATCAATAGGTGCACGAGGTAGGAAACCATACACAACTTCAAAAGGGCACATCTTAGTAGTAGAATGCAATGAACGATTATAAGCAAATTCAATATGAGGCAAGCATTCCTCCCACATTTTCTTATTATTCTTCAAAACAGCCCTAAGCATAGTAGACAACGTTCTATTGACTACTTCAGTTTGTCCATCAGTTTGGGGGTGACAAGTAGTACTAAAAAGCAGTTTAGTCCCCAACTTAGCCCATAAACATCTCCAAAAGTGGCTAAGAAATTTAGTATCACGATCTGAAACAATAGTATTTGGCACACCATGCAAGCGAATAATTTCACGAAAGAACAAATCAGCAAGATTAACAGCATCATCGCTTTTATGACATGGTATAAAGTGTGCCATTTTCGAGAATCTATCCACGACAACAAATATGCTATCCCTCCCCTTCTTTGTTCGAGGTAAACCTAAAACAAAGTCCATAGATATATCCTCCCAAGGAACACTAGGTACAGGCAAAGGCATATATAAACCATGAGGATTGAGTCGTGACTTAGCTTTTTGACATGTAGTGCAGCGAGCAATAAAACGCTCAACATCCCGTCTCATCTTTGGCCAAAAGAAATGTGTAGCAAGTACGTCCTCCGTCTTCTTCACGCCAAAGTGTCCCATTAATCCTCCTCCATGCGCCTCCTGCAACAACAAAAGACGAACGGAGCTAGCTGGAATGCATAGCTCGTTAGCACGAAACACAAATCCATCGTTAACAACAAACTTGTTCCACATTGATGAGGACATCAATACAATTGTTACACCCACAGCCCCTGCTGCTATACATACTGGACCAATTACTAGAGCTCGTGCACGCCAACTAAATTACCAGGTACTTTCGTTTCTTGGTAATGATTCTAATGTTCATGAGAATATGATGCTGCCTAAATTGGATACATTTGTTTTGCTTACAAATGAAGGGCCTAGCTTGGAGAAGGATGAACATTGGAGCAAGAACAAGCATGGAGATGATGGCATGCGCAAGGGAAACAAGAACGGAGTTACAAGTGATGATTTCAGGACTTTGAAGCCACCATAATGGGTGCATGAAGCCTTGGACGAAATATACAAGATGCCACTTCATAAATTTCGTCCCGAGGCTATTTTAGGTGCTGCGTCACCTTATTATTGGGCCAGGCCCATGTAATTTTGAAATACATAAGTATAGGCTATTTTTAGAGTCCGTATGTGTGGGGAAACAAGAGATAGGGTTGATTTCGGACTCCTCCACCAAGGGCCACGAAATTCCCCCCTCTTCCTCCATATATACAGCCCTTAGGGCATCGTTTAGACTTTGGGTTTTGTTTAGATTAAAAGTTCGCCATAGCTGCAACTTCGCGTACTTCGTTTGTGTTCAACGACCAGACAAAGGCGTCACAGAACCCCACCTTGATCAATAAAGCTTTCATCTTATATTCGCAATATCCAGATTGCAATCTTAGTTTCTTGCTTGTTCTTCGTTTGCTCGCAGGAAACAGACCCTCGTGGTCAGGTTGATCGTGCTCCGGCGTGGTCAATAACCTCTCGGAGTTGGTTTAGCGATTGCTAAGGCGCGACGTCCTCGCACGTTCGTAGTCGGATCGTCAAAGTCGACTTCCACCAAAGCGAAATCCACCATCTCATCGAAAGACGGGACACCTTTGCCTCTATCAGCCTCTTCAAATATGTTTATCACATCTTGCACCTGTACACTCATCATTTGCTGAAACGTATCATGAAGCTCCTTGTTCGTCAAGTTCTCCCAGTCAGTCTCGTCGGATTGTGATCCTGGCATGCTTAGCAGCAATAGAAACACACAAGAATATGATCCTACAGACTACTAACAAGTGGTGGTGGTGGCGGGTGTCACAAATCCGTCAAGCAAATCTCAAATTCTTACCAGTTCTTACCCAGCAGCAGGCGGTGATCGGCAACCGTTATAGTGAAAACTCTCAAAAGCTTGGATAGAGCGATTGCCAGGGAGAGTCAAACGCACGACGTAGATGTATGTGGAGCTGGGAAGGCTTATAGTATGGTAGCAAAAAGGGTCAGCAATAATCAATTCAGAGATGCAAAGTTGAATAAACGCTCAACGACGGTTCTGTGCTGTTCCTAGGCTAGACCGTGCTAGAGACGCGAGCCTAGAACACTAACAAAATCACGACGCTACACGTAAATAAGGGAAAAGCACACTCTGGAACTCTTTTTTTCGCTCCTTTTTTTTGTGCTCCTCTTTTTTTTTTTGCGAAAAATCACTATAAAGGCGAGTGTCTCAAAATTCTTCCCTCGTCAAACTGATAGGATGGGCACGAATTTTTTTTTTCACTTTTTTTTCGGAAATCAGGGCAGCGACGACGAAAAAGTGCGACAAAAAATCACTATGATGGCATGTGGCTCAAAAGACTCAGAAAAGCCTAAAAATTGGATAGGGGAAAAATTGCCCGTGAAAATTTTGGCCTAAAAACTGCCCCGGGGTCTCCAGACTCTTTTTTTTTCGAGACCTACGCAGACAAGGAAACACGAATCAGAATTTAGATTGATCTCAAGAACAAACCTAATATGAGAAGAACTCGGATTGGTGGTGGATATATGGTTGTGGTATATGGCAGCGGTGGTGGTATATGGTAGCGGTGGTGGTATATGGATACAGATTGGTGGTGGTATATGGATACGGATTGGTGGTGGTATATGGATATGGATTCAGAGCGGTGACGGATAAGCAAAAGTGGTAGATGGGCGATGATGATGGTGCGGCGGCGGCGTGACAACTTATGACCAGAACTCGAAACTCTAAAAGACTAGACTCTAAGACCAGCAACTTGACACGACGATGCAACCGCAAATTCAACAAAGCAAAAACCCTAAAAAGATTATGCAAAGGCTCAGATTGGTTCGGATATGATGAACTAACCCTAATTTTTTTTTCTGGCTTTTTCGTGGACTGTAGGTATGAAGAACAGACTCGATCTAATCTAAGAAAAACTGTAAAATCTCACCGAGCAACCTGGAAATCTGATACCACTTGATAGAGGCTAAGGTGTCCCGATGTTTCGATGAGATGGTGGCTTTCGTTTTCTGTGGGAGTCGACCTTGACGATCCGACTACGAACGTGCGAGACGTCGCGCCTTAGCAATCTCTAAACCAACTTCCGAGGGTTATTGACCACGCCGGAGTACGATCAACCTGACCACGAGGGTCTGTTTCCTGCGAGCAAACGAAGAACAAGCAAGAAACTGAGATTGCAATCAAGATATTGCGAATATAAGATGAAAGCTTTATTGATCAAGGTGGGGTTCTGTGACGTCTTGGTCTGGTCGTTGGACACAAACGAAGTACGCGAAGTTGCAGCTATGGCGAACTTTTAATCTAAACAAAACCCAAAGTCTAAACGACGCCCTAAGGGTTGTATATATGGAGGAAGAGGGGGGAATTTCGTGGCCCTTGAGGGTGGGGTCCGAAACCAACCCTAACTCTTGTTTCCCCACACATACGGACTCTAAAAATAGCCTATACTTAAGTATTTCAAAATTACATGGGCCTGGCCCATTAATAAGGTGACGCAGGACCTAGAATAGACTATGGACGAATATTATGAAGTGGCATCTTGTATATTTCGTCCAAGGCTTCATGCACTCCTTATGGCGGCTTCAAAGTCCTGAAATCATCACTTGTAAGTGCGTTCTTGATCCCCTTGCGCATGCCATCAACTCCATGCGTGTTCTAGCTCCAATGTTCATCCTTCTCCAAGCTAGGCCCTTCATTTGTAAGCAAAACAAATGTATCCAATTTAGGCAGCATCATAATCTCATGAACATTAGAATCATTACCAAGAAACGAAAGTACCTGGTAATTTAATTGGCGTGCGCGAGCTCTAGTAATTGGTCCAGTATATGTAACAGTAGGGGCTGTGGGTGTAACAATGGTATTGATGTCCTCATCACCTGTTTCACCGTTTTGTCCATAACTAATACATCCGAAGTCCGATTTTCGCGTTCTTTAGCTCATTGAAAAGCTCTTGACATCCCCCTTCACAAAAAATACTACCAACACCATTTGACTCCATCAAATTTTTGGAACCTTGGCATCTTTGCCTAGGGCTTCCACCACAACCTCCGCATAACCACCACCGACTTCCGCAACCTAACCAATTTTGTTCCCCATCGCATTAGTGGTTGCTTGAGGAGTGATTTGAGTCTCCTAAGGTGTTTAGACTACTTAGGGACGATTTCTTCTTCATCAACCACCACTGATAGAGGCAAAGGTGTCCCGTCTTTCGATGAGATGATGGATATCACTTTGGTGGAAGTTGAAGTTGACGATCCGACTACGAACGTGCGAGGACGTCGCGCCTTAGCAATCGCTAAACCAACTCCGAGAGGTTATTGACCACGCCGGAGCACGATCAACCTGACCATGAGGGTCTGTTTCCTGCGAGCAAACGAAGAACAAGCAACAAACTAAGATTGCAATCTGGATATTGCGAATATAAGATGAAAGCTTTATTGATCAAGGTGGGGTTCTGTGACGCCTTTGTCTAGTTGTTGAACACAAACGAAGTACGCGAAGTTGCAGCTATGGCGAACTTTAATCTAAACAAAACCCAAAGTCTAAACGGTGCCCTAAGGGCTGTATATATGGAGGAAGAGAAGGGGAATTTCGTGGCCCTTGGTGGAGGGGTCCGAAATCAACCCTATCTCTGGTTTCCCCACACATACAGACTCTAAAAATAGCCTATACTTATGTATTTCGAAATTACATGGGCCTGGCCCAATAAAAAGGTGACGCAGCACCTATAATAGCCTCGGGACAAAATTTATGAAGTGGCATCTTGTATATTTCGTCCAAGGCTTCATGCACCCATTATGGTGGCTTCAAAGTCCTAAAATCATCACTTGTAACTCCGTTCTTGTTCCCCTTGCGCATAGCATCATCTCCATGCTTGTTCTTGCTCCAATGTTCATCCTTCTCCAAGCTAGGCCCTTCATTTGTAAGCAAAATAAATGTATCCAATTTAGGCAGCATCATATTCTCATGAACATTAGAATCATTACCAAGAAATGAAAGTACCTGATAATTTAATTGGCGTGCGCGAGCTCTAGTAATTGGTCCTGTATATGTAGCAGTAGGGGCTGTGGGTGTAACAATGGTATTGATGTCCTCATCAACCACCACCACCATAACTTCCGCATAGGCTTGTCCACCATACACTTCCACCATCCCAACTTAACCCAATTTTGTTAGTGTTGTGAGTTGTGTCTCCTAAGGTGTTTAGGCTACTTAGGGACCGTGCTTTGCGTACTCCGCAACCCATCATTGACATTCCGCAATTACATTGAGCTTCCGCCACCACCACATCCCGCTATCACCATTTTGACATTTGACGTTTGAGATTTCGAGTTCGCGGTTTTTCCGTTTCCTAAGGTGTTTCGGCTACTTAGGGACGAGTCTCCATCATCTTGGTATCTCCATCAAGATCACCGCCACTCATCATCGCCAAGGACGGTAACCTCCATATCAACTTGGTATCGTGGTATCCCTCCATTGTATATTCCCTTGCCATTGCATTGTTAACCCCTAGCCCATTTTGCGTTACTTGCCTATCGAGACTAGCCATTTGAGTATTGCCGGCAACGTTACTTGTGCACATTAGTGATCTACACCATACATTGCATACATACCATACCATATCGGTATCATATCATCTTGTGTGCCTCAAGTTTGTTCCCGCATATACACAATTGCTATCTTGGTTTGTGCATTTCGCAAAGTGGCCATACAAAAAAAGAGAATAAAGCTTTTAAGCAAAAGAGAAAAAGCAAAGAAGCTTGTAAGCAAGTGCCATAGCATCATACCACATTGCATATAAGATCATCTTGGATCATACCACCGGAACATCATACACATAGCATACTTGGGATAGAAAGTTATCCATTTTGCATCTTATAGGTTGTGCACAAGTGTCGTATCCGCCTATAGAGCAATCGTGCTAGCGTCTCTCTTGAGTTGTGCAACACGAGTGTTTTCCGTGGATTCCACATTTTGTGCTCATCCTTGGTTGCATGACCCCATTTATCTATCTGTGTGTGTGTGTGTTTCCGTGTGCCACATATTGCTATTGGTCTACTTGTTTCACTTGCAAATTTGTGACTCTCTTTCAACATTATTGACTCTTGCTAACATTTTGCATTAAATTTTTGTGCCACTATCCTCACCGAGCTCCACCATAAGCCTTATTTGTGTAGGTGTGAGAAACCGACAAGAATTGGTACCGATTGTGCTTTTTCCTTGTCCACATTGGAGTGATCATTGATCCACTTTCAACTTCGGTCAAGGTACATTTGGTATTCGTTCTTCTCTTTCTCCCACTCATATTTACTCGAGTCTTGTGATGGATAGGCAAGGCATTTCATATTCGGTCTACAACAACACCGACGAGTTCGATGCCACAAACAACTCCAACAACGCCAAGATGCAAGCTCAAATGGAGGATATCAAAGCCCTCATCAAGTCCTACAAGCGGTCTTCCTCATCTTCGAGAAGATGCTCAAGAGCACAAGCCTCCGAGCTACCATCTCCGGCAAGGTCACGTCGGCATCGACACCATCACCACCACGAACGTGAAGGTCAAGAGCTCAACACCAACAACCGCTCAATGACTTCACCATCGCCCTTGGCATCTTCGCCAAGCGACTTCAAGGCATCTTCGCCTATGAACATAGGGCATCTTCGCCCACAAGCACTTCAAGAGAAGCTCCCCAAGCTCAAGTCCGTGACTTCGACGAGCTACTACGACCTCGACATTGACCATGAGATTCCTTTCTATGGGACTCTAGAACCCAAGGAGTATCTTGAGTGGGAGCGTTTGATGGGCGACTACCTCAAGCTACATCAAGTTCCTCCGAAAGATCAAGTGAAGTGCGCCACAAGGAACTTCCACGACTACGCGTCCACATGGTGGCTTCACGCACCTTCGGAGACCTACGACATGAGTTGGCCCAAGACGAAGAGAGCTTTGCGGCGAGAGTTCGTGCCTCCAACCTACACGGAACAACTTCAACGCCAATTGGAGAACACCATCCAAGGACCCAAGTCCATCGACGAGTACTTCAAGGAGATGAAGATTGCCTTGCGACGAGCCGGCGTGGACGACCCCATTTCGATGAAGTTCCACTTCATGATGGGATTGCACAACGACATCTCCAAGACTCTCTTCCTCGCGAACTACAAGTCCCTCGATGACAACTACATTGGTGCTCTCAAGGCGGAACAAGAACTCATGAAGGCCAAAGCTTCTCCACCCCAAGCTCACTTCGCAACGACCAAGCTCCATGATAACGAGCATGAGGCTAGTACCACCATGATGTCCAAGCCTGACGAGCTCCAAGACGATGCTCCCAAGTTCCACTTCACCGTCATCCCTCTTTGTGGCATTGATGATGCTGAGTCCTCCATGACTCTTTTTCAAGAAGGTGCGGCGACGAGTATGACTACGGAGACCCTCAAGGAACAATGATAGAGGCAAAGGTGTCCCGTCTTTCGATGAGATGATGGATATCGCTTTGGTGGCAGTCGACTTTGACGATTTGACTACGAACGTGCGAGGACGTCGCGCCTTAGCAATCGCTGAACCAACTCCGAGAGGTTATTGACCACGCCGGAGCACGATCAACCTGACCACGAGGGTCTGTTTCCTGCGAGCAAACGAAGAACAAGCAAGAAACTGAGATTGCAATTCTGGATATTGCGAATATAAGATGAAAGCTTTATTGACCAAGGTGGGGTTCTGTGACGCCTTTGTCTGGTCGTTGAACACAAACGAAGTACGCAAAGTTGCAGCTATGGCGAACTTTTAATCTAAACAAAACCCCAAAGTCTAAACGATGCCCTAAGGGCTGTATATATGGAGGAAGAGGGGGGAATTTCGTGGCCCTTGGTGGAGGGGTCCGAAATCAACCCTATCTCTTGTTTCCCCACACATACGGACTCTAAAAATAGCCTATACTTATGTATTTCGAAATTACATGGGCCTGGCCCAATAATAAGGTGACGCAGCACCTAAAATAGCCTCGGGACGAAATTTATGAAGTGGCAACTTGTATATTTCGTCCAAGGCTTCATGCACCCATTATGGTGGCTTCAAAGTCCTGAAATCATCACCTGTAACTCCGTTCTTGTTCCCCTTGCGCATGCCATCATCTCCATGCTTGTTCTTGCTCCAATGTTCATCCTTCTCCAAGCTAGGCCCTTCATTTGTAAGCAAAACAAATGTATCCAATTTAGGCAGCATCATATTCTCATGAACATTAGAATCATTACCAAGAAATGAAAGTACCTGGTAATTTAGTTGGCGTGCACGAGCTCTAGTAATTGGTCTAGTATGTATAGCAGCAGGGGCTGTGGGTGTAACAATTGTATTGATGTCCTCATCATCCTCCCCTTCTTGAAATGAAGTCGTCCTCGACGGAAGTTCATCTTCCTCACCCAAATAAGGCTTCAAGTCTGCAATGTTAAAAGTGGGACTAACCCCAAAATCTGTAGGCAGCTCAAGTTTATATGCATTATCATTTATTTTCTCTAACACCTTAAAGGGACCATCAGCACGTGGCATTAACTTTGATTTGCGCAAATCAGGAAATCTATCCTTACGCAAATGTAACCAAACAAGATCTCCAGGTGCAAACACAACATGTTTTCTACCCTTATCTCCAGCAAGTTTATATTTAGCATTCATACGCTCAATGTTTTCCTTAGTTAACTCATGCATTTTTAAAATCAATTCAGCATGTTGTTTAGCATCAAAATTAACCTTCTCCGAACATGGAAGAAGCAACAAATCAATAGGTGCACGAGGTAGGAAACCATACACAACTTCAAAAGGGCACATCTTAGTAGTAGAATGCAATGAACGATTATAAGCAAATTCAATATGAGGCAAGCATTCCTCCCACATTTTCTTATTATTCTTCAAAACAGCCCTAAGCATAGTAGACAACGTTCTATTGACTACTTCAGTTTGTCCATCAGTTTGGGGGTGACAAGTAGTACTAAAAAGTAGTTTAGTCCCCAACTTAGCCCATAAACATCTCCAAAAGTGGCTAAGAAATTTAGTATCACGATCTGAAACAATAGTATTTGGCACACCATGCAAGCGAATAATTTCACAAAAGAACAAATCAGCAACATTAACAGCATCATCGCTTTTATGACATGGTATAAAGTGTGCCATTTTCGAGAATCTATCCACGACAACAAATATGCTATCCCTCCCCTTCTTTGTTCGAGGTAAACCTAAAACAAAGTCCATAGATATATCCTCCCAAGGAACACTAGGTACAGGCAAAGGCATATATAAACCATGAGGATTGAGTCGTGACTTAGCTTTTTGACATGTAGTGCAGCGAGCAATAA
>NC_041392.1:362332767-362470075 GCF_002162155.2 Triticum dicoccoides
ACAAACTTGTTCCACATTCTTCCTTCTTTACAATTCTGCATTACATCTTTAAAATCAGCATCATGCACATATTGATCTTTGATGGTCTCCAAACCAAATATTTTGAAGTCAAGTTGTGAAAGCATAGTATAGCGACGAGACAATGCATCAGCAATAACATTTTCTTTTCCCTTCATGTGTTTAATGACATAAGGGAAAGTCTCAATGAATTCAACCCATTTAGCATGTCTACGATTCAGTTTAGCTTGACTTTTAATATGTTTCAAAGATTCATGATCAGAATGTATAACAAATTCTTTGGGCCATAAATAATGTTGCCATGTTTCTAAAGTCCGAACAAGAGCATATAATTCTTTATCATAAGTAGAATAATTCAGACTAGGCCCACTCAATTTTTCAGAAAAGTATGCAACAGGTTTGCCATCTTGTAATAACACACCTCCTAATCCAATTCCACTAGCATCACATTCAAGTTCAAAAGTCTTATTAAAATCAGGAAGTTGGAGTAAAGGAGCATGTGTCAACTTATCTTTCAATACCGTGAAGGCTTCTTCCTGTGCGGTACCCCAAAGAAAAGGCACATCTTTCTTTGTAAGCTCATTGAGAGGTGCAGCAATGGTGCTGAAATCTCTCACAAAACGCCTATAGAATCCAGCGAGGCCAAGAAAACTCCTCACTTGTGTGACCGTTTTGGGCTGCGGCCAACTCTCAATAGCTTCAATCTTGGCTTTATCAACTTCAATTCCCTGTGGAGTAACAACATAGCCAAGAAAAGATACTCGGTCGGTGCAAAAGGTGCACTTCCCAAGGTTACCAAACAAACGTGCATCACGTAGAGCAATAAAAACAGCACGTAAATGTTCCAAATGTTCTTCCAAAGATCTGCTATAAATCAATATGTCATGAAAGTAAACTACCACAAATCGTCCAATGAAAGCACGTAAAACTTCATTCATTAATCTCATGAAAGTACTAGGTGCATTAGTTAACCCAAAAGGCATGACTAACCACTCATATAATCCAAACTTAGTTTTAAATGCTGTTTTCCATTCATCTCCCAATTTCATACGAATTTGATGGTAGCCACTACGCAAATCAACTTTGGAGAATATTGTAGAGCCACTCAATTCATCAAGCATATCATCTAGCCTAGGAATAGGATGACGATAACGAATAGTAATATTATTAGTGCCTCTACAATCAACACACATACGTGATGTACCATCCTTTTTCGGCACTAGAATAATAGGAACAGCACAAGGACTAAGGGATTCGCGTATATAACCTTTGTCGAGAAGCTGTTGTACTTGACGCATAATCTCCTTCGTCTCCTATGGATTGGTACGGTATGGTGCACGGTTTGGCAGTGAAGCACCGGGAATTAAGTCAATCTGATGCTCAATCCCTCGAATAGGCGGTAATCTCGGTGGCACGTCTTGTGGAAAAACGTCAGCGAACTCCTGCAAAATGTTAGTGACAGCAGGAGGCAAAGAGGAAGGCACGTCCTCGAATGAAAATAATGCCTCTTTGCACACAAAAGCATAGCAAACAGATTTACTGAAATCTAGCTCATCAATATCAGACTTGGTGGCAAATAAACATGCACTTTTCAATTTAATTTCAGAAGCAACACTAGATGGTTTATTATTAGGCTTCATTTGTTGCTCAAATTCTTTTGCCACAATCTGATTTTCACTCTTATTCTTCTCCTGTTTGCTTTATTAGCTCTATTAATATCATCTTTCAAAATGGAATCAGGGGTCATAGGAAGCAAAGTAATATTTTTAACCTTATGAACAAGAGTATAGTGATTGTTTCTACCATGGTGTACAGAATTTTTATCAAATTGCCATGGTCTACCAAGTAATAAGGAACATGCTTGCATAGGTACCACATCACAATCAACATAATCAGCATATGTAGAGATACTAAAATGCACACGAACAGTACGTGTTACCTTAACCTTGCCGCTGTTGTTGAACCATTGGATGTAGTAAGGATGTGGATGTGGTCTTGTGGTGAGAGAAAGCTTCTCCACCATCTCCATGCTAGCCAAGTTGTTGCAGCTCCCTCCGTCTATTATGACGTGCACAGAACGTTCCTTCACAACTCCCTTGGTATGGAACAAATTGTGCCTCTGATTTTGCTCAGCTTGTGTGACCTGCACACTCAAAACACGTTGAGCAACTAAACATTCATACCTGTCAGCGTCTTCAGGAGCCATGTAGTGCGTCTCATGATTAGAATCATCTCCACCATGTTCTTCACGTGTAATAAGAGCCAATGTCTCCTCATCATAGTCACTAGCGGACTCATATCCACCACCCTCGGTAGCAATCATCACACGCGGAGATTTGCATTCTCTCGCATAATGACCTCCTCCCTTACAACGACGACAAATAATATCACTTGTGTGCCCTGTTGATGCCCTGGAAGAAGAAGAACTCTGTGCAGGCCTGGCAGGTGCGCTCTTGGCAGATAATGGTGGTTGTTCCTGTTTTCTTGTATCACGGCTGTAGGAGGCACCTGATTGAGGTGCTGGTGCAGTTGAAGTAGAAGATGCACGCGGTGTCCATGATGAAGGTCGGCCTGCAGAAAAGTTAGGTCGCGCCAATGCTTGTCGATCCTGCACTTCACGTTCAGCTTTACAAGCAAGATGGAATAAACGAGTGATATTAGTATACTCCTTATAGTCTAGAATGGTTTGAATCTCTCTAGTTAATCCACCCAGAAAACGTGCAAGCATAGCTTCATTCTCCTCAACAATACCACATCGAATCATGCCAGTTTGTAATTCCTGATAATATTCTTCTACAGAATTTTTTCCTTGTCTTAAACGCTGCAATTTTTGAAGCAATTCACGTTGATAATATGGTGGAACCCAACGCGTACGCATAGCAGTTTTCAAAGCAGCCCAAGTAGTTGGAATAGGATATAATCTACAATGTTCAGACTACCAGACACATGCAAAACTAGTGAAAGCACAAACAGCAGCAGCAACCCGTCTCTCCTCGGGATATTGTAAACATGTAAAACGTTGTTCAGTTTCTAACTCCCAAGTAAGATATATATCAGGAACATATCTACCCTCAAATGGTGGAATATTCAATTTCAGTTTAGGAATATGGACATCATCTCGTACCTGAGGTGGTGGTGCAGGCCTACCATTACGAATATATACCTGAGGTCGACCTGCTGGTGGTGGTGCTGGTGGTTGCATGTAGTTCTGATTTTGAGCAACCTCATCCTCATAATCTCCCACATAATCATCCTCCTCCGCATCAGCAGCAAGAGCCACAGAAGTATCAACAGCTGCACCAACAGTTTGGCCAAACGCAAGAGGAACACGGCTCGCTCGGCGGAGGTCTATTTCGCGACGTGGAGGTAGTCGTTGTTGTTGTTGTTGGAGAGGTGCGTTAGGTGCAGCGGGTGGTGGTGGTGGAAGACGCACGAGCAATTAATTAAACTTGTTATCGAGCTTTGTTTCGAACGTCTTCTCCATGCCATCTATCTTCTCCATGGCCTCTTCAAATCTATTTAGCACGTCTTGCACCTGTTCACTCATCATTTGCTGAAATTTATCATGCAAATCCTTATTCGTCATGTTCTCCCAGTCAGTCTCGTCGGCTTGTGATCCTGGCATGGTTAGCAGCAATTGAAACACACAAGAATATGATCCTACAGACTACTAACAAGAGGTGGTGTTGGGTGTCACAAATCCGTCAAGCAAATCTCAAATTCTTACCAATTCTTACCCAGCAGCAGGCGGTGATCGGCAACCGTTGTAGTCAAAAACTCTCAAAGCTTGGATAGAGCGATTACCAGGGAGAGTCAAACGCACGACGTAGATGTATGTGGAGCTGGGAAGGCTTATAATATGGTAGCAAAAAGGGTCAGCAATAATCAATTCTGAGATGCAAAGTTGAATAAACGCTCAACGACGGTACTGTGCTGGTCCTAGGCTAGACTGTGCTAGAGACGCGAGCCTAGAACACCAACAAAATCACGGCGCGGCACGTAAACAAGGGAAAAGCACACTCTGGATTTTTTTTGCGCTGCTTTTTTTTGCGAAAAATCACTATAATGGCGAGTGTCTCAAAACTCTTTCTAGCTCAAACTGATAGGATGGGCACGAAATTTTTTCGACCAATTTTTTTTTCGACTGCCCGGACCCAAAAACTGGAAACGGGTCAAAAAAAACTTCCTATAATGGCACCTGTCTCAAAACACTCAGAAACACCTAAAAATAGGATAGCCAGAATTTTTTTCGAAAAATGCGTTTTCAAAAAAAATTGGGCCTAAACGGAGCCGTGGTTTCCGGACTCTTTTTTTTTCCGAAACCTACTCCGGCAAGGAAACACGAATCGGAATCTAGATGGATCTCGAAAACAAACCTAATATGACAAGAACTCGGATTGGTGGTGGATATATGGTGGTAGATGGCAGCGATGGTGGTATATGACAGCTGTGGTGGTATATGGATACGGATTCGAAGCGGTGGCGGATAAGCGGTGGTGGTAGATGGCAGGGGTGATGATGATGGTGCGGCGGCGGCGTGACAACTTATGACCAGAACTCGAAACTCTAAAAGACTAGACTCTAAGACCAGCAACTAGACACGACGATGCAACCACAAATTCAACAAAGCAAAACCCTAAAAAGATTATGCAAAAGCTCAGATTGGTTCGGATATGATGAACTAACCCTAATTTTTTTTGTGGCTTTTTGTGGACTATAGGTATGAAGAACAGACTCGATCTAAACTACGAAAAACTGTAAAATCTCACCGAGCAACCTGGAAATCTGATACCACTTGATAGAGGCAAAGGTGTCCCGTCTTTCGATGAGATGATGGATATCGCTTTGGTGGCAGTCGACTTTGACGATCCGACTACGAACGTGCGAGGACGTCACGCCTTAGCAATCGCTAAACCAACTCCGAGAGGTTATTGACCACGCCGGAGCACGATCAACCTGACCACGAGGGTCTGTTTCCTGCAAGCAAACGAAGAACAAGCAAGAAACTGAGATTGCAATTCTGGATATTGCGAATATAAGATGAAAGCTTTATTGATCGAGGTGGGGTTCTGTGACGCCTTTGTCTGGTCGTTGAACACAAACGAAGTACGCGAAGTTGCAGCTATGGCGAACTTTTAATCTAAACAAAACCCCAAAGTCTAAACGATGCCCTAAGGGCTGTATATATGGAGGAAGAGGGGGGAATTTCGTGGCCCTTGGTGGAGGGGTCCGAAATCAACCCTATCTCTTGTTTCCCCACACATACGGACTCTAAAAATAGCCTATACTTATGTATTTCAAAATTACATGGGCCTGGCCCAATAATAAGGTGACGCAGCACCTAAAATAGCCTCGGGACGAAATTTATGAAGTGGCATCTTGTATATTTCGTCCAAGGCTTCATGCACCCATTATGGTGGCTTCAAAGTCCTGAAATCATCACTTGTAACTCCGTTCTTGTTCCCCTTGCGCATGCCATCATCTCCATGCTTGTTCTTGCTCCAATGTTCATCCTTCTCCAAGCTAGGCCCTTCATTTGTAAGCAAAACAAATGTATCCAATTTAGGCAGCATCATATTCTCATGAACATTAGAATCATTACCAAGAAACGAAAGTACCTGGTAATTTAGTTGGCGTGCACGAGCTCTAGTAATTGGTCCAGTATGTATAGCAGCAGGGGCTGTGGGTGTAACAATTGTATTGATGTCCTCATCAAACAAGCTTTGGAGGCAAGCGACATGGTGACGAGCAAGGATGATGCTTCCATCTTAGGAGGCGAGAGTGATTATGTGCCATCTTCGGCCTTCATCCACGGCGATAACGACAAGATGGTTGAGCATGGGATTTTCCCTTCGACCACGGCGACATGGGATGACTTGAGTGACTTGTGCCACCATATTGAGAATGAGAGTGACTTCACCACTATCCACATATATGTGTTGCCACAATTCCCATGTGAGGAGAGCCACAACCCCCACCACTTGAGTGAGATGAGTGACTCCACCATATGTGAGTTTGAGTGCACCTATTTTGAGGGAGTGAGTGAACCACCACATAGAGAGAGTGAGATAGTTGATAGGTCATGTGAGGCCACTTTCAACACTAACGACTGGACCTCTACCTCTATTGTGTCTTCTCATTTGGCGCTAGGTCCCTTATATGATGATGCGCCGATTCTCGACGACTTCGTCCTACCTTTGGACAAGACGATGGCCATGGTGGAATATGATGCACCCCCCACATGGTTCCATCACAATGATGATCTTGACCACCATTCGGTCTTACCCACCTCACCTACACCACATGAGTGGAATTACAAAGGTAACATAGGTGAAGGTGATGCTCTTGTCCCACTAGTGGACTACCATGACATTGATTGCTTGCATGATGTTGATCAACCTATTTACATGCTTCATGCTAGTGTGACTTCTCCATGCGATGATTTACCCATTTATGATGAGTATGATGATTGCCATGTGGAGTCTATTAGTTGTGATGCCATGTTACGTAGGATTTCTTGTGCTAATTCTCTCGGTCACATCATGTTTTCCAATCCACTTGACTTGTCATATGCTATGCATGAGATCAATCATATGTCATATTTGCAATCTATTCATAGTGACTATGCATGTGCCATTAAAATTAACCCAATTTGCACATATGGCATAGATGACAAGCCCATGGTTATTGGCATTTGTTTTTCTTGTGATGATATTTATATGCTCCCTTTGCATCCTTTATCTCATATGCCATGCCATGACCACCTAGCTTCGGATATCCATTGTTTTGGATGTTGTCCATTTTCTCCATGTGATGTTTACAATATTTCTCATGAGGAGACCCCCATAGTTTCCTCATACATTTTAGGAGATTTTGATTCATCCCATCCATTGCATGATCCTCATACTTGTATGCTCAATTTGCATCCCCATCGTGTCATACACAATAACTATTCTTTCCTGATGGATGACATGTTCTTATACCATGCTTCAAATTTCTTTGAGCGATGCTTATCTTGTGCTAACTCTCACGTGCACATACACATCATGATGGATGATGTGTACATTTACCGCACACACAATTTCTTTCGTTTGTGTTTCTTTTGTGTAGGTACCCTTGAATACTTGTCATCCTCGCAATCCCACGAGTCGAGAAAACGAGCTCTAGAGAGCAATGATGACTTGGAATCCCATGGATTGCCTTTCCCACCGCTCTCTTCGCGCAAATACTTCACGCATTTCTTCTACTTGGCCCTCACTTGGCTATGGGTTATTGTCCACTACATATTATATGCCCATTTTGCCATGTTCACTTTGCATGATATGCTCATTACTATGCCTTTGCTATGCATTTGTGACCCATGCTTTGCATTACACATGGTGATTGATTCTAGTACTTCTATGTGTATTTGCAACCTTGGTGGAGATATCACTTATTATTGCCATGTTTGCTTTGTGCCCCATGCCTATGATTATACTATGATCTTGCTTTGTGTTCGTGCTTGCGATATGTCATGTGCATTGCCTATGCCTATTATTTACTCACATGACAACATTGCCATGATTTCCTGTAGTGTGTTGCATCTTTTCTCCACTAGTTTGCACGGCATGATTGTTATTGCTTCTTGTCATACCTCTCCATATGTTGCCTCTCTCATGCTAGATGATTTTCCATGTATTGAGTGCAACAGTGATTTTAGTCTTGCTAATGAGATTGCCCCCATAGCATTCCCACATATGATTGGAGATTTTGACAAATTTTTTGTGAAGCATGCTTGTCTTACCTCTTTGCACCATATACCTAGTGCCATGAATATTGCCATTGTTGCATTATATTATTCATGCACCTGTGCTTCTAATGGTTATATGCAAGAGAAGAGAACCATCATGATGGATGATGTGTTTATCTACCATGCGCATACGTTCTTTCTTATGTTGTGTGCATGTGTAGGATACTTGAACTTTGTGTCAACTTCCACGTCACTTGAGTTGACAATCCGAGCTCTTGAGAGCGAACCACCTACTACCACGAGGATTCTACATCGCACTTGCTTGTACTTCGGCATTGTGAAGGACGCACAAGGACATGTTTTCAAGGTGATATCCTTCTCTTTTGAGAACCCCCAAACCATGAGCATGGATATTGCGGATCATACTACTTGTGTAGCTTGCACCATGAGACTTGATTGCACACATGTTAGAGATCTTGCTTCAACTTGTCATTTTCACCTTTGCATGCATCATGATATTTATGCCTTGTGTGTTGCATCCAATTCTTTGATTACTTGCTCCTCTCATATGTTTGGTTGCAACAATATCATCACTTCACATATGCCATGTCCCATTGATTGCTACATGCTTGCCTTGATTGCCTCATACATGATGAACAATTGCTCTTTCCATTGTGTTGAGTGCCACACGATATTCACTACACCCTATGCACATTATGCTTGGATTGTCTTGCACTTGACCCATGTGTTTAGACACTTCATTTCTTTTGGTGTTGTGAATGATTCCTATGCCTACCATAGACCTTTCATTGAGCGCTTTGCCCATGTTTGCTATGATCTTGAGGTAGGTGCTTATTCACTTATCCAACATATTTGCATCACTACCTCACATTTACATGCTTGTCCCCATGATATCTTTGCTTGTGCTCAATTTATGTGCTTATATGCCATGTCACAATCCTTTGTCACACCATATGCTTTGCATGATGACGACACTTGTTTGGTGAATAACCTCTTGAATGCTTGGTTTTGCACTAACGCTAACCACATTTCTTTTTCCAAGTGTTTGTTGTCCTTACTACTTTTGAAGGAATCACAAGACGGTGCGACATTGGAGAGTACCCATTTCGAGCTTCAAGATGACGAGAACTTGGTGATCGACCACTCCTACACGACGACACCATCTCTTTCCCATGGTGATTTGGATTTCGATCCGAGGTTGGATCTTTCCCAAGGGAGGGGAGATGACGCGGAGCATCCTATGGACATCACCATGTCAAGAGTCCATTTGGCAAGTGACACGTGCGACATCTACTTCACATACATAAAGGTGAATCATCTCCTTTACATGTGCTCACTTGACCCCTTTGAGGATGGTATACTACTTGACACCCCTCTCGTGTGCATGCATAGGTATTGTGGGAACACTACGGACGATGAGGAGGAGTGCAAGCGCCAAGGAACAACTACACCATCCGCATGGTAAGCATGGAAGCGACGACGGAAGAAGACGGAGACAGCTTCCAGGACCCGGACATCTGGCCCTGGCCCGGACATCTGGCCCCTGGACGTGTCACCAGCAGCAAGGAGCCAGCGGCCAAGTCTACAGGGCCTGGACATCCGGCGACCAACCCGGACATCTGGCCTCCAGCCGGAAATCCGGACCCCGCCATTCCAGAGAGCAACAAGGTTGGACCCTGCCAGCCCGGACATCCGGCATCTTGGGAAGGCCCGGACATCCGGCCCGATGCCCGGACATCCGGCCCCCCTGCCTACGTGCAGCGCATCTGGGTCATGGCCCATGTACCCCTTCGCCCCTTAGACTATATATACTCCCCCTCCACCTACGTTTTAGGGTTAGCGTTGTGTTAGCTCATTTGTGAGATAGAGCTTCGCTCATCCATATCGGATCTACTCCTTGGGAGAGACCGCGGCCCCTCTTCGGAGAAGATCCACCTTGGATTCAAGACCCCTTTATGGGAAGATCCCCTTGTGGATTCAATACCTCCTCACGGAGAAGAACCGGCTACCCTTTGTATCGTCCCTTGTTGGATTTGGATCGTGTATCTCCTTGTGTTTCGAGGATCTAGCACATGTGTGATTTTTCTTGTTGGTTTGAGTGATTCTCTCGTGTTTCCCCTCGTGTTTCTCCTCGTGATTCCCCTCGTGTTCTTCGTGTCTTCGCGGGATCCGCTCGTTTCGTGAAAGATCGGGCCACTAGGGTTCTACCCTACATCAATATGGTCGTTGGGGATGTCGCGACCGTGGCGATGATGAGTGGCGGTGTTCTTAATGTAGAATTGTTCCTAGTTAGCCGAAACACCCTAGGAAACAGAAAAAACACAACTCAAAATCTCCAAAGGAAAATGTCAAATGGTGGTAGTGGAATGCAGTGGTGTTTTCGGAAGCTCAATGGGATTGCCGAAGTGCAATGATGGGTTATGTGAGTCGGAGTTGAAGTCATCATCCCTAAGTAGCCGAAACACCTTAGGAGACACAACCCACAACTCAAACAAGCTCAAACAAAACTGGGTTAAGTTGGAGTGGTGGAAATGTATGGTGGGCAATGTTATGCAGAAGTTATGGTGGTGGTTGATCAAGAAGTAACCGTCCCTAAGTAACCGGAACACCTTAGGAAACTTGAATCACTACTCAAGCAACCACTAATGCTATGGGGACCAAAATGGTTAGGTTGCGTAAGTCGATGGTGGTAAAGCAGATGATATTGTGGAAGGCCTAGGCGATTTTGCCAAAGTTCCAAAAAATTTATGGTTTCAAAAGGTGGTGAAACCAATGTGAGGACCTCAAGCACATCGATAGCTTCAAAACGAGCCAAGGAACACTCAAATCGGAGTTTAGAGTGAAAAGTTGTGATGAAAACGGTGAAGAAGGGCGATGCTGAAATTTCTGGGAGAGTTTCTAGTTAGGCTAGAAGTTTCGGGGTCCAGAAGTTTCGGGGGGTGGCCGGAAGTTTCGGGGGTCGCGGAAAAAGTATAGTTGAAACCAGGGGATTTTGTGTAAACTCTCTGTCAAGCCCGGAAGTTCCGGGGCAAGGACAGAAGTTCCGGGGGAGTCCCGAAGTTTCGGGGGTCGTGAAATTTCTTCCGGGACGAACCCTAAATTCCGGATCTGAGAACGGGGGCGGAAAACATGATTTCTCATGGCAAAATTGAGAAAATTTCATGGATGGAAAGGGGGAAATATGGGGAAACCTAGATCCACTTGAAACACATCGAATCCATGGATCAAAATCAACAAAACATCATCAAACCAACAAATCACAAAAAAATTGGGGGCTATATTTGGTGGGGATTTTCCAAATTAGGACGAAATAAAGCAAAATTAGGCTAGAAAACAGTGGGGAGACTCCAAATTCGTGATCAACGTGGCTCATGATACCAAGATGATGTTGGGTGGAACCCTAGGGGCCGATCTTTCACGATTTGGAGGGGATCTCGTGAAGAACACGAGGAGCAAGAGAGGGAAAACACGAGGGGAAACAAGAGGAAACACTCAAATCAACAACAAATGATCACACATGTGCTAGATCCATGAACACAAGGAGAGATACATGATTCAAATCCAACAAAGGGGGATACAAAGGTAGTTACTTCCTCCCAATCTGTGAGGAGATGGGGTCTTGAATCCACGAGGGGATCTTCCCTTAACGGGGTCTTGAATCCACTTGGGGGATCTTCTCCTGGTAGGCCTCGGTCTCCAATGGAGTAGGGGTGCAAGTGGATGAGCAATGTTGTAATCTCCAAAATGAGCTAAGACAATGCTAACCCTAGAACGGAGGAGGGGAATGAGTTTATATAGTGGTGGCCATGAAGGGGTAAGTGAGGGGAGAAAGGGTACATGGGCTTCGGCCCGATGATGACCCACAAGTATAGGTGATCTATCGTAGTCCTTTCGATAAGTAAGAGTGTCGAACCTAACGAGGAGCAGAAGGAAATGACAAACGGTTTTCAGCAAGGTATTCTCTGCAAGCACTGAAATTATCGGTAACAGATCGTTGTGTGATAAGATAATTTGTGACGGGTAGCAAGTAACAAAAGTAACTAAGGTGCATCAAGGTGGCCCAATCCTTTTTGTAGAAAAGGACAAGCTTGGACAAACTCCTATATAATGCAAAGCGCTCCCGAGGACACATGGGAATTACTGTCAAGCCAGTTTTCATCATGCTCATATGATTCACGTTTGTTACTTTGATAATTTGATATGCGGGTGGACCGGTGCTTGGGTGTTGTCCTAACTTTGACAAGCCTCCCACTTATGATTAACCCCTCTCGCAAGCATCCGCAACTATGAAAGAAGAATTAAGATAAATCTAACCATAGCATGAAACATGTGGATCCAAATCAGCCCCTTACGAAACAACACATAAACTAGGGTTTAAGCTTCTGTCACTCTAGCAACCCATCATCTACTTATTACTTCCCAATGCCTTCCCCTAGGCCCAAATCATGGTTAAGTTTCATGTAGTCGACGCTCACATAACACCACTAGAGGAGAGGCAACATACATCTCATCAAGATATCGAACGGATACCAAATTCACGTGATTACTTATAACAAGACTTCTCCCATGTCCTCGGGAACAAATGTAACTACTCACAAACCATATTCATGTTCATAATCAGAGGTGTAATAATTATCATTAAGGATCTGAACATATGATCTTCCACCGAATAAACCAACTAGCATCAACTACAAGGAGTAATCAACACTTCAAGGCGTTGAACTTGGCGCTCGATGGTGTTTCTTGTATCTGCATGCACCTTCTTGAGATGTGTCACACGTGCATTTGCGTCCAAATTGATGCGCTCTTGGAGTGGTAGAGGGAGAATGTCCAAAGGGGACAAAAGGTTGAATCCGTAGACGGCCTCGAAGGGGGACTTGCCAGTTGTTGAGTGTCGTGCTCGGTTCTAGGCGAACTCGGCGATAGGTAGGAACTCCTCCCACTCCTTGATGTTCTTCTTGATGAGTACTCGAAGTAGAGCGGAGAGTGTGCGGTTGGTAACTTCCATTTGGCCATCGGTTTATGGATGATATGCCGTGGAGAAAAGTAGCTTGATTCCGATCTTGGCTCATAGGGTCTTCCAAAAGTAGCTAAGGAACTTGACGTCGTGGTCCGAGACAATCGTCTTTGGCACTCCGTGTAGACATAATATTTCCCTACAAAAGAGAGTAGCAACATGTGAAGCATCGTCTATCTTGTTGCAAGGAATGAAATGTGCCATTTTTGAGAAACGGTCCACAACGACAAATACCGAATCCTTCCCATTTCTAGTCCTAGGCAAACCAAGTACAAAGTCCATGCTAATGTATTCCCATGGTTGATATGGAATTGGTAGAGGCATATAAAGGCCATGAGATTGAGCTTTGGACTTAGCTTTGCGACATGTAGAGCATCGGTTGGTGAAGAGATTGACATCACGAAACATCTTGGGCCAATAGTAGTTCTTTGAGAGCGTAGCGAACGTCTTGTCGCGTCCAAAATGTCCCATTAAGCCTCCTCCATGAGATTCCTACAAAAGCAAAAAACGAAGAGAAGACTCGGGGATGCAAAGTTTGTTAGCTCTCATAAGATATCCATCTTTGTTGTAATAGCGTTCCCAAGAGGTGTGCGTCAAACACTTGGCATCAGGAGTAGCAAAAGTAGGATCGTGCTCATACAAGTCTTTGATATGCTCAAAACCAATGACATCCAAATCAAGTTTAGTAACAAGCATGCATATGCGGGAAAGGGCATCCGCCACAATGTTTTCTTTACCTTTAATGTACTTGATGACATAAGGAAAAGACTCAATAACTTCACTCCATTTAGCATGATGCTTGTTCAACTTGGTTTGGCCCTTAAGATACTTGAGCGTTTCATGATCGGTATGAATGATAAACTCATGAGGGCGAAGATAGTGTTCCCATTCATGCAAAACACGGACTAAAGCATATAGCTCTTTGTCATAGATGGGGTAATTGAGTTGCGCGCCGGAGAGTTTCTCACTAAAGTAAGCTATGGGGCACTTCTCTTGCGTTAACACACCTCCTATGCCATTACCACTAGCATCGCAATGAATCTCAAAGGGTTTGACAAAGTTGGGTGATGCAAGCACGGGAGCATGAGTAAGAAAATTATTAAGCTCATTGAAAGCGGTATCTTGGGATGCTCCCCAAACAAAAGGCGCAT
Source organism: Triticum dicoccoides (assembly GCF_002162155.2). Taxonomy (NCBI): domain Eukaryota; kingdom Viridiplantae; phylum Streptophyta; class Magnoliopsida; order Poales; family Poaceae; genus Triticum; species Triticum dicoccoides. Next base: position 362,346,704 of record NC_041392.1, read on the forward strand.
TCTTCTTGCTCAAAGCATGCAAAGGCGAAGCAATGGTGCTAAAATCTTTCACAAAGTGACGATAGAAACCCGCAAGGCCAAGAAAGCTACGCACTTGTTGCAAATTAGTTGGTTGTGACCAAGTCTTAATAGCATTGATCTTGGACTCATCAACATGAACACCCTTAGAAGAAACAACAAAACCCAAGAAAACGAGCTTGTCAACGCCAAAAAGGCATTTCTCCATATTAGCATAGAGGTGCTCTTTTCGAAGAGTTTGCAAAACGGTTCGAACATGGGTGACATGATCTCTAAGAGATTTGCTATAAACAAGGATATCATCAAAGTAGACCACAACAAATATACCAATATAAGGGCGAAAGACATGATTCATAAGACGCATAAAAGTACCCAGTGCTTCCGAAAGACCCATAGGCATGACTAACCACTCATATAACCCAAACTTAGTTTTGAAAGCGGTTTTCCATTCATCACCCTCGTGTATGGGGATTTGATAGTAACCACTCTTAAGAACAATTTTGGAAAAGATAGTGGCACCGCTAAGCTCATTAAGCATATCATCAAGGCGTGGAATGGGATACCTATAACGAACGGTGATAGCATTGATAGGTCTACAATCGGAGCACATGCGAAAGCTACCATCTTGATGCAGAGTATCCCACGACCATCCCCATGGACGCCACCTCAACTATCCAAGCTCCAAGTGGACCAATGACAAGGGCTAGGGCACGTGCTATTCAATCCGGGGTAACATCACTCCTACTTGAGTTTTCCCCCTCTTCAAGTGAGACATGGCTACTGCCTAAGTCCGAGATGCTATGTGTCATCAGGTACAACGCTCAAGACTCGGAGCAGAGGACTATAGAAGAAGAGACAGGCATCAACACTCTGGACAGCCCGGAACTTCCGGCCAGAGCCCGAAACTTCTGGCCCCCGGACCTTCCGGCCGACCCGGAGCTTCCGGCCGCCGATGACTTCAACCAGCCCAGGCGTACGAACTCTCGGGTTAGCCCGGATCCCGTCCCGGACCTTCTGGCGCCTGGAACCTCCGGCCTGCCCGGACCTTACGGCCCTCGGATGCCAGCACATCTCCACCGCGGCAACTCTCTGGTTAGCCCGGACCCTCCCCGGAACCTCTGGCGCCCGGAACTTTCGGCCTAGCCCGGAACTTCCGGCCCTGCCTGCGCGCAGCCACTTGGGACGAGGCCCGTGTACCCTTTCATCACCTAGACTATATATACTCTATCACATACGACTTTCTAGGGCCAGCGTTGTGATAGCTCATTTGAGAGATAGAGCTTCTCTCATCCATATCGGATCTACTCCTTGAGCGAGACCGCGGCCCCTCTTCGGAGAAGATCCACCTTGGATTCAAGCCCCCTTTCTAAGGGAAGATCCCCTCGTGGATTCAAGACCTCCTCACGGAGAAGAACCGGTTACCCTATGTATCGTCCTTTGTTGGATTTGGATCATGTATCTATTTGTGTTTCGAGGATCTAGCACATGTGTGACTATTTCTTGTTGGTTGAGTGATTCTCTCGTGTTTCCCCTCGTGATTTCCCTCGTTTTCCCCCTCGTGTTCCTCGTGTTCTTTGCGGGATCCGCTCCTTTCGTGAAAGATCGGGCCACTAGGGTGCTACCCTACATCATCTTGGTATCTAGAGCAAGGTTGATCATGATTTCGGAGCCTCCCCGTTGTGTTTCTAGCCTAATTTTGTTGTTTTTTGTCCTAATCCGAAAATCCCCACCAAAAATAGCCCCAATTTTGTTTGTGATTTGTTCGTGTGTTGAGATTTTGTTGGTTTTGATCCGTGAATTTTGTGTGTGGCTCGTAGATCTACCCTCCGCACCCTTCTTTTCCTCCAATTTCTTCCTTTTCCCTTTCAGATTTGGGCTTTTTCCCCAAGTTTTTCCGCCGAAATCCACGATCCCGAAGTCTCTGTTCTTGGCAGAATCACGACCACCAGAACATCCGGTCCAGCCCGGATATTCCGGCCCCCGGACCTTCCGACCTTCCCCGGAATCTCCGGACCCCGGACCCTCCGTCTTGCCCGGAACTTCCGGCTTCGTCAGAAAGTTCGCACTACTTCCATAACTCCGCCCAAATTCCACCAAATTTTGTTCCGGTGCTCACCATATACCATATATACTTCCGCATACCTCCACCACTTCCGCATAACCCAACTATTTTTGGACCGTTTCGCTCTCCGACACAATTTCCACTTTGAGGTTTGAGAATTTGATTTGCGGTACCGTATCCTTTTGTGTTTCGACTATCTAGGTACCGTTAGACATCAACATCACCGCCGCTCATCTTCGCCACGGACGCGTCATCAACAACGACCACCTCGACTACGACTTTGTATTCGTGCCACCATTTTGACACCATACCGGAAGCAAGACCGGTAACCTAATCTTGGTATTGGACATATCATTCTTGCCATTACATTGATAACCATCATAGCCTTACTCCTTTGCGTTGCTTACCCATCGAGACTAGCCATTGAGTATTGCCGGCAACGAGACTTGTGCACATTAGTGATCATACTTCCCATAGCATACATACATCATTGTTGCATATCTTGGTATCATCTCTTGCGTCACAAAGTTTTCATTGCATACTCACTTGCTATCTTGGTTCGTCAGGCATTGCATGAGAAAAGAGCTCAAACATCAAAGAGCCAACCAAGCTTTTAAGCAAAAAGGAAAGATAAGCAAAGAGCTTTTAAGCAAGAACCATAGCATCATACAACATTAAGATTTTCATACTCGATCATCTTGGATCATATCATAGCAACACCTTGCATACAAAATATTTGGGCTAGAAGTCGTTGCATTTTTGCTAAGTAGGTTGTGCACAAGTTCTTGTATCCGCCTATCGTGCAATCTTGCTAGCGTCTCTCTAGTGTTGTGCAACAAGAGCATCTTTGTGGATTCCACATTTTGGCTCACCCTTGGTTGCACAACCCCACTTATCTTTTTGCGTGTGTGTTTCCGTGTACCTTATATGCTTGGTCTACTTGTTACATTGCATCTTGCGAATCTTTTCCAACATTATTGAAGCTCACTTACAATTGCATCAAATTTTCTGCCACCATCCTAACCAAGCTCCACCAAAAGCTTTTACTTGTGTAGGTGTGAGAAACCGACAAGAACTCGTACCAATTGTGCTATTTCCTTGTCCTACATTGGAGTGATCCTCGATCCACTTTCAACTTCGGTCAGGGTACATTCGGTACTCGTTCTTCTCCTTCTACCACTCACATTTGTCTTGGAATGATGGATAGGCCAAGTACTTCTACCAACCCACTCTTCATGGAGCAAGATGACGACACAAACTCCTTCGTCACCAAGAGTCACCTCTTTGGTGCACAATGTGCTTTGCATCAAGAGCAACAAGCGATGAGTGAACGCATCGACAACCTTGCCGCCGACTTGCGACTTTCCGAGCAAGGTACAAAGGACTACTTCGACCACATGCTCGACGATCACAAGCAAGAGAATGACGCAAGGATGGACGAAATTCGTGCTTTGTTGCTCAACCGCTCATCTTCCACTTCAAGAAGGAGCCGTTCAAGCCGCCACTCCGACTTCACCCTCTCCGGCTCAAGTACTCCGACATCGAACACTCTTCGTCGAGCTGCGCGCGCCGACCGTCAAGCAAGCCTCAATCCCCTAAGAGACACCGACTCTCAAGAGCACCGACAACGTCAAACTCAAGAAGCCTTTGCGCTTGCATGAGAACAGCAACGTCAACGCCAACTTGAAGAGGAAGAGAGAGCGTGTCTACACCAAAATGCCATAGATGCTGAGGCACAATGTCAAGCACAACAACTCCGTGACGCTCAAGCACTTGCGGCGCAACAAGCTCTACGCGACTCGAGTCGAGCCGTTGCCGACCTAAGCCGACAAGCCCGTGAACAAGAGGAAGCACATCGTGAAGAAATTCAAGAACAAAGATTTCACGCTCGCGTGCATCATCAAGTTCCTCTTCGAGCTCGCGAAGATCCTCCACAAGCTCGCCAACACCATCAAGTTCATCGAGAGCATGAAGACAATGGCAATCCTCCACGACAAGAGCAACATGAGGATAACAACCCCCCGCACCAAGAGCACCACGAGTTGAACAATCATCTACAACATGGGCGTTATCATCCCCGACCCCAACACAATGAAGAGCAACGCTACGGCAAGCTCATGTTCACCATGCCCAAGTTCAACGGAAGCAACGATCCCGAAGAGTACCTTTCATGGGCACTGAAAGTTGACAAGATTTTCCGTCTGCACAATTATGGCGAAGAGAAGAAGATCGCAATGGCATCCCTTGAGTTCCAAGACTATGTGCTCATTTGGTGGGAACAAGTCATTGAGCGCCGAGAGGCAAGAGGTGAACCACCCATCACTACTTGGGCGCAAATGAAGGATGTCATGAGAGCACGCTTCGTACCTACCTACTACAACCGCGATCTCTTCAAGAAACTCCAACAACTCAAGGAAGGAACCAAGAGCGTTGAAGAGTACTACAAGGAGATGGAGATTGGCATGATACGAGCCAATGTCACGGAAGCTGATGAGCAAACAATGGCACGTTTCTTGAATGGACTCAATCATCCCATCAAGAAGATCGCCGACTTCCAACCATACTCAAATCTCATCGAGCTCGTGCACCAAGCTACCAAAGCGGAACGCCGAGTGCAAGATGATTTCAAGTATGCGAAGTTCTCATCCAAGTCCTATGGCTTCTCCAATAACCAAGCTTCAACGACTCCAACACCGACTACAAGACCTTCTACTTCCAACATCGGCAAGTCGACTTCCAAGAAAGCTTCGCCAACTACAAGCAACCCTACTATGGGCAACTTCAAGCCGAGAGCATCATCATCATCAACCCCAACCGATGAGACCATCAAGACGAGTTCCTTCAAGTGTTTCACTTGCGGAGGCCGAGGCCACAAGTCCTACGAGTGCACCAACAAGCGAACCATGGTCTTCAACGATGATGGCACTTATGACTCCATGAGCGAAGGCGAAATGGAAGCCCTCGAGCATGTCGCCATGCACCGCCAAGTGAACAATGAAGAAGAACAAGTCTTTTGTGATGAAGACTCAAGTCCCGCACTTGTTGTCTCCAAAGTCTTGACTCTCCAACATCACCAAGAAGAAGACCAACGATGCCACATATTCCACACCAAGGCCGGCATCAATGGACGATCCGTCAAGGTCATCATCGATGGAGGGAGTTGTCACAATCTCGCAAGTGAAGAACTTTGCTCCAAGCTTCAATTGCCCAAGACGAAGCATCCACATCCATACAAAGTGCAATGGCTTAGTGACTCCGGCACTATCCAAGTCGAGCACCGAGTACAAGTCTCCTTCAAGATCGGCGCCTACGAAGACACCTTGGAATGCGACGTCGTACCAATGACCGTTTGTCATCTTCTCCTTCGAAGGCCATGGAAATTCGATAGAGGAGTCGTCCACAACGGCCGAACGAACCACTACATCTTCAAGATGAAGGGCAAGGAGTACGTCCTCCGTCCAATGTCGCCAAGTCAAGTGATCGCCGACAAGCAAAACACCCATCATGGAGAGAATAGTGAGAGACTGAGCCACCAAAAAGAGAGTGAGCGCCACAAGCTGATGAGGACATCAATACAATTGTTACACCCACAGCCCCTGCTGCTATACATACTGGACCAATTACAAGAGCTCGTGCACGCCAACTAAATTACCAGGTACTTTCGTTTCTTGGTAATGATTCTAATGTTCATGAGAATATGATGCTGCCTAAATTGGATACATTTGTTTTGCTTACAAATGAAGGGCCTAGCTTGGAGAAGGATGAACATTGGAGCAAGAACAAGCATGGAGATGATGGCATGCGCAAGGGGAACAAGAACGGAGTTACAAGTGATGATTTCAGGACTTTGAAGCCACCATAATGGGTGCATGAAGCCTTGGACGAAATATACAAGATGCCACTTCATAAATTTCGTCCCAAGGCTATTTTAGGTGCTGCGTCACCTTATTATTGGGCCAGGCCCATGTAATTTCGAAATACATAAGTATAGGCTATTTTTAGAGTCCGTATGTGTGGGGAAACAAGAGATAGGGTTGATTTCGGACCCCTCCACCAAGGGCCACGAAATTCCCCCCCTCTTCCTCCATATATACAGCCCTTAGGGCATCGTTTAGACTTTGGGTTTTGTTTAGATTAAAAGTTCGCCATAGCTGCAACTTCGCGTCCTTCGTTTGTGTTCAACGACCAGACAAAGGCGTCACAGAACCCCACCTTGATCAATAAAGCTTTCATCTTATATTCGCAATATCCCGATTGCAATCTTAGTTTCTTGCTTGTTCTTTGTTTGCTCGCAGGAAACAGACCCTCGTGGTCAGGTTGATCGTGCTCCGGCGTGGTCAATAACCTCTCGGAGTTGGTTTAGCGATTGCTAAGGCGCGACGTCCTCGCACGTTCGTAGTCGGATCGTCAAAGTCGACTTCCACCAAAGCGATATCCATCATCTCATCGAAAGACGGGACACCTTTGCCTCTATCAAGTGGTATCAGATTTCCAGGTTGTTCGGTGAGATTTTACAGTTTTTCGTAGTTTAGATCGAGTCTGTTCTTCATACCTACAGTCCACGAAAAAAGCCACAAAAAAAATTAGGGTTAGTTCATCATATCCGAACCAATCTGAGCCTTTGCATAATCTTTTTAGGGTTTTGCTTTGTTGAATTTGCGGTTGCATCTCGTGTCTAGTTGCTGGTCTTAGAGTCTAGTCTTTTAGAGTTTCGAGTTCTGGTCATAAGTTGTCACGCCACCGCCGCACCATCATCATCGCCCCTGCCATCTACCACCGCCGCTTATCCGCCACCGCTTCGAATCCGTATCCATATACCACCACCGCTGTCATATACCACCACCGCTGCCATCTACCAACATATATCCACCACCAATCCGAGTTCTTGTCATATTAGATTTGTTTTCGAGATCCATCTAGATTCCGATTCGTGTTTCCTTGCCGGAGTAGGTTTCGGAAAAAAAAAAGTCCGGAAACCACGCTCCGTTTAGGCCCAAAAATTTTCGAAAACGCATTTTTCGAAAAATTTTCTGGCTATCCTATTTTTAGGTGTTTCTGAGTGTTTTGAGACAGGTGCCATTATAGGAAGTTTTTTTTGACCCGTTTCCAGTTTTTGGGTCCGGGCAGTCGAAAAAAAAAATTTGGTCGAAAAAATTTCGTGCCCATCCTGTCAGTTTGAGCTAGGAAGAGTTTTGAGACACTCGCCATTATAGTGATTTTTCGCAAAAAAAAAGCAGCGCAAAAAAAAGAGCGCAAAAAAAGAGCGAAAAAAAATTCCAGAGTGTGCTTTTCCCTTGTTTACGTGCCGCGCCGTGATTTTGTTGGTGTTCTAGGCTCGCGTCTCTAGCACAGTCTAGCCTAGGACCAGCACAGTACCGTCGTTGAGCGTTTATTCAACTTTGCATCTCTGAATTGATTATTGCTGACCCTTTTTGCTACCATATTATAAGCCTTCCCAGCTCCACATACATCTACGTCGTGCGTTTGACTCTCCCTGGTAATCGCTCTATCCATGCTTTGAGAGTTTTTGACTACAACGGTTGCCGATCACGGCCTGCTGCTGGGTAAGAACTGGTAAGAATTTGAGATTTGCTTGACGGATTTGTGACACCCACCACCACCTCTTGTTAGTAGTCTGTAGGATCATATTCTTGTGTGTTTCTATTGCTGCTAACCATGCCAGGATCACAAGCCGACGAGACTGACTGGGAGAACATGACGAATAAGGATTTGCATGATAAATTTCAGCAAATGATGAGTGGACAGGTGCAAGATGTGCTAAACAGATTTGAAGAGGCCATGGAGAAGACGTTCGAAACAAAGCTCGATAACAAGTTTAATGAATTGCTCGCGCGTCTTCCACCACCACCACCCGCTGCGAAACAGACCTTCGCCGAGCGAGCCGTGTTCCTCTTGCGTTTGGCCAAACTGTTGGTGCTGCTGTTGATACTTCTGTGGCTCCTGCTGCTGATGCGGAGGAGGATGATTATGTGGGAGATTATGAGGATGAGGTTGATCAAAATCAGCACTACGTGCAGCCACCTGCACCACCACCAGCAGGTCGACCTCAGGTATATATTCATAATGGTAGGCCTGCACCACCACCTCAGGTACGAGATGATGTCCATATTCCTAAACTGAAATTGAATATTCCACCATTTGAGGGTAGATATGTTCCTGATATATATCTTACTTGGGAGGTAGAAACTGAACAACGATTTACATGTTTACAATATCCTGAGGAGAGACGAGTTGCTGCTGCTGTTTGTGCTTTCACTAGTTTTGCATGTGTATGGTGGTCTGAACATTGTAGATTATATCCTATTCCAACTACTTGGGCTGCTTTGAAAACTGCTATGCGTACTCGTTGGGTTCCACCATATTATCAACGTGAATTGCTTCAAAAATTACAGCGCTTAAGACAAGGGAAAAATTCTCTAGAAGAATATTATCAGGAATTACAAACTGGCATGATTAGATGTGGTATTGTTGAGGAGAATGAAGCTATGCTTGCACGTTTTCTGGGTGGATTAAATAGAGAGATTCAGACCATTCTAGACTATAAGGAGTATACTAATATCACTCGTTTATTCCATCTTGCTTGTAAAGCTGAACGTGAAGTGCAGGATCGACAAGCATTGGCGCGATCTAACTTTTCTGCAGGCCGACCTTCATCATGGACACCGCGTGCATCTTCTACTTCAACTGCACCAGCACCTCAATCAGGTGCCTCCTCCAGTCGTGATACAAGAAAACAGGCACAACCACCATTATCTACCAAGAGCGCACCTGCTGGGCCTACACAGAGTTCTTCTTCTTCCATGGCATCAACAGGGCACACAAGTGATATTATTTGTCATCGTTGTAAGGGAGGAGGTCATTATGCGAGAGAATGCAAATCTCCACGTGTGATGATTGCTACCGCAGATGGTGGATATGAGTCCGCTAGTGACTATGATGAGGAGACTTTGGCTCTTATTACACGTGAAGAACATGGTGGAGATGATTCTGATCATGAGACGCAATACATGGCTCCTGAAGACGCTGACAGGTATGAATGTTTAGTTGCTCAACGTGTTTTGAGTGTGCAGGTCACACAAGCTGAGCAAAATTAGAGGCACAATTTGTTCCATACCAAGGGAGTTGTGAAAGAACGTTCTGTGCGCGTCATCATAGATGGAGGGAGCTACAACAACTTGGCTAGCATGGAGATGGTGGAGAAGCTTTCTCTCACCACAAGACCACATCCACATCCTTACTACATCCAATGGTTCAACAACAGCGGCAAGGTTAAGGTAACACGTACTGTTCGTGTGCATTTTAGTATATCTACATATGCTGATTATGTTGATTGTGATGTGGTACCTATGCAAGCATGTTCCTTATTACTTGGTAGACCATGGCAATTTGATAAAAATTCTGTACACCATGGTAGAAACAATCAGTATACTCTTGTTCATAAGGATAAAAATATTACTTTGCTTCTTATGACTCCCGATTCTATTTTGAAAGATGATATTAATAGAGCTAATAAAGCAAAACAAGAGAAGAATAAGAGTGAAAATCAGATTGTGGCAAAAGAATTTGAGCAACAAATGAAGCCTAATAATAATCCATATAGTGTTGCTTCTGAAATTAAATTGAAAAGTGCATGTTTATTTGCCACCAAATCTGATATTGATGAGCTAGTTTTCAGCAAATCTGTTTGCTATGCTTTTGTGTGCAAAGAGGCATTATTTTCATTCGAGGACGTGCCTTCCTCTTTGCCTCCTGCTATCACTAACATTTTGCAGGAGTTCGCTGACGTCTTTCCACAAGACGTGCCACCGGGATTACCACCTATTCGAGGGATTGAGCATCAGATCGACTTAATTCCCGGTGCTTCACTGCCAAACCGTGTGCCATACCGTACCAATCCAGAGGAGACGAAGGAGATTATGCGTCAAGTACAAGAGCTTCTCGACAAAGGTTATATACGCGAATCCCTTAGTCCTTGTGCTGTTCCTATTATTCTAGTGCCGAAAAAGGATGGTACATCGCGTATGTGTGTTGATTGTAGAGGCATTAATAATATTACTATTCATTATCGTCATCCTATTCCTAGGCTAGATGATATGCTTGATGAATTGAGTGGCTCTACAATATTCTCCAAAGTTGATTTGCGTAGTGGATACCATCAAATTCGTATGAAATTGGGGGATGAATGGAAAACAGCATTTAAAACTAAGTTTGGATTATATGAGTGGTTAGTCATGCCTTTTGGGTTAACTAATGCGCCTAGTACTTTCATGAGACTAATGAACGAAGTTTTACGAGCTTTCATTGGACGATTTGTGGTAGTCTATTTTGATGATATACTGATTTATAGCAGATCTTTGGAAGAACATTTGGAACATTTACGTGCTGTTTTTATTGCTCTACGTGATGCACGTTTGTTTGGTAACCTTGGGAAGTGCACCTTTTGCACCGACCGAGTATCTTTTCTTGGCTATGTTGTTACTCCACAGGGAATTGAAGTTGATAAAGCCAAGATTGAAGCTATTGAGAGTTGGCCGCAGCCCAAAACGGTCACACAAGTGAGGAGTTTTCTTGGCCTCGCTGGATTCTATAGGCGTTTTGTGAGAGATTTCAGCACCATTGCTGCACCTCTCAATGAGCTTACAAAGAAAGATGTGCCTTTTCTTTGGGCTACCGCACAGGAAGAAGCCTTCTCGGTATTGAAAGATAAGTTGACACATGCTCCTTTACTCCAACTTCCTGATTTTAATAAGACTTTTGAGCTTGAATGTGATGCTAGTGGAATTGGATTAGGAGGTGTGTTATTACAAGATGGCAAACCTGTTGCATACTTTTCTGAAAAATTGAGTGGGCCTAGTCTGAATTATTCTACTTATGATAAAGAATTATATGCTCTTGTTCGGACTTTAGAAACATGGCAACATTATTTATGTCCCAAAGAATTTGTTATACATTCTGATCATGAATCTTTGAAACATATTAAAAGTCAAGCTAAACTGAATCGTAGACATGCTAAATGGGTTGAATTCATTGAGACTTTCCCTTATGTCATTAAACACAAGAAGGGAAAAGAAAATGTTATTGCTGATGCATTGTCTCGTCGCTATACTATGCTTTCACAACTTGACTTCAAAATATTTGGTTTGGAGACCATCAAAGATCAATATGTGCATGATGCTGATTTTAAAGATGTAATGCAGAATTGTAAAGAAGGAAGAATGTGGAACAAGTTTGTCGTTAACGATGGATTTGGGTTTTGTGCTAACAAGCTATGCATTCCAGCTAGCTCCGTTCGTCTTTTGTTGTTGCAGGAGGCGCATGGAGGAGGATTAATGGGACACTTTGGCGTGAAGAAGACGGAGGACGTACTTGCTACACATTTCTTTTGGCCAAAGATGAGACGGGATGTTGAGCGTTTTATTGCTCGCTGCACTACATGTCAAAAAGCTAAGTCACGACTCAATCCTCATGGTTTATATATGCCTTTGTCTGTACCTAGTGTTCCTTGGGAGGATATATCTATGGACTTTGTTTTAGGTTTACCTCGAACAAAGAAGGGGAGGGATAGCATATTTGTTGTCGTGGATAGATTCTCGAAAATGGCACACTTTATACCATGTCATAAAAGGGATGATGCTGTTAATGTTGCTGATTTGTTCTTTCGTGAAATTATTCGCTTGCATGGTGTCCCAAATACTATTGTTTCAGATCGTGATACTAAATTTCTTAGCCACTTTTGGAGATGTTTATGGGCTAAGTTGGGGACTAAACTGCTTTTTAGTACTACTTGTCACCCCCAAACTGATGGACAAACTGAAGTAGTCAATAGAACATTGTCTACTATGCTTAGGGCTGTTTTGAAGAATAATAAGAAAATGTGGGAGGAATGCTTGCCTCATATTGAATTTGCTTATAATCGTTCATTGCATTCTACTACTAAGATGTGCCCTTTTGAAGTTGTGTATGGTTTCCTACCTCGTGCACCTATTGATTTGTTGCCTCTTCCATCTTCGAAGAAGGTTAATTTTGATGCTAAACAACGTGCTGAATTGATTTTAAAAATGCATGAGTTAACAAAGGAAAACATTGAGCGTATGAATGCTAAATATAAACTTGCTGGAGATAAGGGTAGAAAACATGTTGTGTTTGCACCTGGAGATCTTGTTTGGTTACATTTGCGTAAGGATAGATTTCCTGATTTGCGCAAATCAAAGTTAATGCCACGTGCTGATGGTCCCTTTAAGGTGTTAGAGAAAATAAATGATAATGCATATAAACTAGAGCTGCCTGCCGATTTTGGGGTTAGTCCCACTTTTAACATTGCAGATTTGAAGCCATATTTGGGTGAGGAAGATGAACTTCCGTCGAGGACGACTTCATTTCAAGAAGGGGAGGATGATGAGGACATCAATACAATTGTTACACCCACAGCCCCTGCTGCTATACATACTGGACCAATTACTAGAGTTCGTGCACGCCAACTAAATTACCAGGTACTTTCGTTTCTTGGTAATGATTCTAATGTTCATGAGAATATGATGCTGCCTAAATTGGATACATTTGTTTTGCTTACAAATGAAGGGCCTAGCTTGGAGAAGGATGAACATTGGAGCAAGAACAAGCATGGAGATGATGGCATGCGCAAGGGGAACAAGAACAGAGTTACAAGTGATGATTTCAGGACTTTGAAGCCACCATAATGGGTGCATGAAGCCTTGGACGAAATATACAAGATGCCACTTCATAAATTTCGTCCCGAGGCTATTTTAGGTGCTGCGTCACCTTATTATTGGGCCAGGCCCATGTAATTTCGAAATACATAAGTATAGGCTATTTTTAGAGTCCGTATGTGTGGGGAAACAAGAGATAGGGTTGATTTCGGACCCCTCCACCAAGGGCCACGAAATTCCCCCCCTCTTCCTCCATATATACAGCCCTTAGGGCATCGTTTAGACTTTGGGTTTGTTTAGATTAAAAGTTCGTCATAGCTGCAACTTCGCGTACTTCGTTTGTGTTCAACGACCAGACAAAGGCGTCACAGAACCCCACCTTGATCAATAAAGCTTTCATCTTATATTCGCAATATCCCGATTGCAATCTTAGTTTCTTGCTTGTTCTTCGTTTGCTCGCAGGAAACAGACCCTCGTGGTCAGGTTGATCGTGCTCCGGCGTGGTCAATAACCTCTCGGAGTTGGTTTAGCGATTGCTAAGGCGCGACGTCCTCACACGTTCGTGGTCGGATCGTCAAAGTCGACTTCCACCAAAGCGATATCCATCATCTCATCGAAAGACGGGACACCTTTGCCTCTATCACAAGCCCAAATTGAGTGCCTCCATGATGAGCAAAAACAAGAACCTAGTTCTATTTGCCACCAAACGTGAGATGTGAGAAGTGTGTGAGAACCCATCTAGTGTCCTACACTACGTCCTCGTGTGCAAGGACAACGCACCACAAACTAATACCTCTCACACTCTTCCTCTAGTGTTGTCTTCTCTTTTGCAGGAATTTCAAGATGTTTTCCCCGATGAGCTACCTCCGGGACTACCTCCACTTCGAGGCACTGAGCACCGCATCGACCTCATCCCCGGAGCGCCACTTCCAAACAAAGCTCCCTACCGCGTCAACCCCGAAGAAACCAAAGAAATTCAAAGGCAAGTAAAGCATCTTATAGACCATGGACATGTGCGTGAAGTTTGAGCCCTTGTGCCGTTCCGGTCATTCTTGTGCCAAAACGTGACGGTAGCTTTCGCATGTGCTCCGATTGTAGACCTATCAATGCTATCACTGTTCGCTATAGGTACCCCATTCCACGCCTAGATGATATGCTTGATGAGCTTAGCAGTGCCACTATATTTTCCAAAATTGATCTTAAGAGTGGTTACTATCAAATCCGCATACAAGAGGGTGATGAATGGAAAACCTCCTTCAAAACCAAGTTTGGTTTGTATGAGTGGTTAGTCATGCCTATGGGTCTTTCGGAAGCACCGGGCACTTTTATGCGCCTCATGAATCATGTCTTTCGCCCTTACATTGGTATATTTGTTCTGGTCTACTTTGATGATATTCTTGTGTTTAGCAAATCTATTAAAGAGCATGTCACCCATGTCCGCACCATTTTGCACACTCTTAGAAAGGAGCGACTCTATGCTAATATGGAGAAATGCCTTTTGGGTGTTGATAAGCTCGTTTTCTTGGGTTTTGTTGTTTCTTCTAAGGGTGTTCATGTTGATGAGTCCAAGATTAATGCTATTAAGACTTGGCCGCAACCAACCAACTTGCATCAGGTGCGTAGTTTTCTTGGCCTTGCGGGTTTCTATCGTCGCTTTGTAAAGGATTTTAGCACCATTGCTTCGCCTTTGCATGCTTTGAGCAAGAAGAATGCGCCTTTCGTTTGGGGACCTTGGGAAGACATTAGCATGGACTTTGTACTTGGTTTGCCTAGAACTCGAAATGGGAAAGATTCCATATTTGTCATTGTGGACCGTTTCTCCAAAATGGCACATTTTATTCCTTGTCACAAGATAGACGATGCTTCACATGTTGCTAATCTCTTTTGTAGGGAAATATTGCGTCTCCATGGTGTGCCAAAGACAATTGTCTCGGACCGTGACGTCAAGTTCCTTAGCTACTTTTGGAAGACCCTATGCACCAAGCTCGGAATCAAGCTACTCTTCTCCACGGCGTACCATCCTCAAACCGACGGCCAAACGGAGGTGACAAACCGCACACTCTCCGCTCTACTTCGAGTACTCATCAAGAAGAACATCAAGGAGTGGGAGGAGTGTCTACCCATCGCCGAGTTCGCCTACAACCGAGCAAGACACTCAACAACCGGCAAGTCCCCTTTTGAGGTCGTCTATGGATTCAACCCTTTGTCACCATTGGACATTCTTCCTCTACCACTACAAGAGCGCATCAATTTAGACGCAAGTGCCCGAGCGACCCATATCAAGAAGGTGCATGAGGATACAAGAAACACCATCGATCGTCAAGTACAATGCCTTGCGACCAAGCTCAACATTAACAAGCAACCTATGGTCTTCAACAATGGTGATCTCGTGTGGCTACACCTTCGCAAGGAGCGCTTTCCACAAGAACGCAAGTCTAAGCTTCGACCACGAGCAGATGGACCCTTCAAGGTGCTCGCACGCTACAACGACAACGCTTACAAGATCGACATCCCGCGTGACAAGTACAACGTGAGCGACATCTTCAACTTCAAAGATCTCTCTCCCTTCCATGGTGATGAAGAACTCGATCCGAGGACGGATCTTCCCCAAGGGAGGGGAGATGATGCGGAGCATCCCACGACCATCCCCATGGACACCACCATAACTATCCAAGCTCCAAGTGGACCAATGACAAGGGCTAGGGCACGTGCTATTCAATCCGAGGTGACATCACTCCTACTTGAGTTTTCCCCCTCTTCAAGTGAGACATGGCTACTGCCTAAGTCCGAGATGCTATGTGTCATCAGGTACAACGCTCAAGACTCGGAGCAGAGGACTGTAGAAGAAGAGACGGGCGTCAACACTCTGGACAGCCCAGAACTTCCGGCCAGAGCCCGTAACTTCCGGCCCCCGGAGCTTCCGGCCGCCGATGACTTCGACCAGCCCAGGCATGCCAACTCTCGGGTTAGCCCGGACCCCGTCCCGGACCTTCCGGCGCCCGGAACCTCCGGCCTGCCCGGACCTTCTGGCCCCCGGATGCCAGCACATCTCCACCGCGCCAACTCTCTGGTTAGCCCGGAACCTCCGGCGCCCGGAACTTCCGGCCCAGCCCGGAACTTCCGGCCCTGCCTACGCGCAGCCACTTGGGCCGAGGCCCGTGTACCCTTTCATCACCTAGACTATATATACTCTATCCCGTACGACTTTCTAGGGTCAGCGTTGTGATAGCTCATTTGAGAGATAGAGCTTCACTCATCCATATAGGATCTACTCCTTGAGAGAGACCGCGGCCCCTCTTTGGAGAAGATCCACCTTGGATTCAAGCCCCCTTTCTAAGGGAAGATCCCCCCGTGGATTCAAGACCTCCTCACAGAGAAGAACCGGTTACCCTATGTATCGTCCTTTGTTGGATTTGGATCGTGTATCTCTTTGTGTTTCGAGGATCTAGCACATGTGTGACTATTTCTTGTTGGTTGAGTGATTCTCTCGTGTTTCCCCTCGTGATTTCCCTTGTTTTCCCCCTCGTGTTCCTCGTGTTCTACGCGGGATCCGCTCCTTTCGTGAAAGATCGGGCCACTAGGGTTCTACCATACATCACATCTCGTTTTGGCACAAGAATGACCGGGATGGCACAAGGGCTCAAACTTTCACGCACATGTCCATGGTCTATGAGATGCTTTACTTGTCTTTGTATTTCTTTGGTTTCTTCGGGGTTGACGCGGTAAGGAGCTTTGTTTGGAAGCGGTGCTCCGGGGATGAGGTGATGAGGACATCAATACCATTGTTACACCCACAGCCCCTACTGTTACATATACTGGACCAATTACAAGAGCTCGCGCACGCCAATTAAATTAGCAGGTACTTTCGTTTCTTGGTAATGATTCTAATGTTCATGAGATTATGATGCTGCCTAAATTGGATACATTTGTTTTGCTTACAAATGAAGGGCCTAGCTTGGAGAAGGATGAACATTGGAGCAAGAACACACATGGAGTTGATGGCATGCGCAAGGGGATCAAGAACGGAGTTACAAGTGATGATTTCAGGACTTTAAAGCCGCCATAAGGAGTGCATGAAGCCTTGGACGAAATATACAAGATGCCACTTCATAATATTCGTCCATAGGCTATTCTAGGTGCTGCGTCACCTTATTAATGGGCCAGGCCCATGTAATTTCGAAATACTTAAGTATAGGCTATTTTTAGAGTCCGTATGTGTGGGGAAACAAGAGTTAGGGTTGGTTTCGGACCCCACCCTCAAGGGCCACGAAATTCCCCCCTCTTCCTCCATATATACAGCCCGTAGAGCGTCGTTTAGACTTTGGGTTTTGTTTAGATCAAAAGTTCGCCATAGCTGCAACTTCGCGTACTTCGTTTGTGTCCAACGACCAGACCAAGACGTCACAGAACCCCACCTTGATTAATAAAGCTTTCATCATATATTCGCAATATCCAGATTGCAATCTCAGTTTCTTGCTTGTTCTTTGTTTGCTCGCAGGAAACAGACCCTCGTGGTCAGGTTGATCGTGCTCCGGCGTGGTCAATAACCCTCGGAAGTTGGTTTAGCGATTGCTAAGGCGCGACGTCTCGCACGTTCGTAGTCGGATCGTCAAAGTCGACTCCCACAGAAAACGATAGCCACCATCTCATCGAAACATCGGGACCCTCGCCTCTATCAAGTGGTATCAGATTTCTAGGTTGCTCGGTGAGATTTTACAGTTTTTCGTAGATTAGATCGAGTCTGTTCTTCATACCTACAGTCCACGAAAAAGCCACAAAAAATTTTTAGGGTTAGTTCATCATATCCGAACCAATCTGAGCCTTTGCATAATCTTTTTAGGGTTTTTGCTTTGTTGAATTTGCAGTTGCATCGTCGTGTCAAGTTGCTCGTCTTAGAGTCTAGTCTTTTAGAGTTTCGAGTTCTGGTCATAAGTTGTCACACCGCCGCCGCACCATCATCATCGCCCATCTACCACTTTTGCTTATCCGCCACCGCTCTGAATCTATATCCATATAACACCACCAATCCGTATCCATATACCACCACCAATCTGTATCCATATACCACCACCGCTACCATATACCCCCACCGCTGCCATATACCACAACCATATATCCACCACCAATCCGAGTTCTTCTCATATTAGGTTTGTTCTTGAGATCAATCTAAATTCCGATTCGTGTTTCCTTGCCTGCGTAGGTCTCGGAAAAAAAAAGTCTAGAGACCCTCGGGCAGTTTTTAGGCCAAAATTTTCATGGGCAAATTTTTTTCCCTATCCTATTTTTAGGCTTTTCTGACTCTTTTGAGCCACGTGCCATCATAGTGATTTTTTGTCGCACTTTTTCGTCGTCGCTGCCCTGATTTCCGAAAAAAAGAAGTGAAAAAAATAAATTTCGTGCCCATCCTATCAGTTTGACGAGGGAAGAGTTTTGAGACACTCGCCATTATAGTGATTTTTCGCAAAAAAAAGAGGAGCGCAAAAAAAAAGGAGCGCAAAAAAAAGAGCGAAAAAAAAAGTTCCAGAGTGTGCTTTTCCCTTATTTACGTGCAGCGCCGTGATTTTGTTAGTGTTCTAGGCTCGCGTCTCTAGCACGGTCTAGCCTAGGACCAGCACAGTACCGTCGTTGAGCGTTTATTCAACTTTGCATCTCTGAATTGATTATTGCTGACCCTTTTTGCTACCATACTATAAGCCTTCCCAGCTCCACATACATCTACGTCGTGCGTTTGACTCTCCCTGGCAATCGCTCTATCCAAGCTTTTGAGAGTTTTGACTATAACGGTTGCCGATCACCGCCTGCTGCTGGGTAAGAACTGGTAAGAATTTGAGATTTGCTTGACGGATTTGTGACACCCGCCACCACCACCACTTGTTAGTAGTCTGTAGGATCATATTCTTGTGTGTTTCTATTGCCGCTAACCATGCCAGGATCACAATCCGACGAGACTGACTGGGAGAACTTGACGAACAAGGAGCTTCATGATACGTTTCAGCAAATGATGAGTGTACAGGTGCAAGATATGATAAACAGATTTGAAGAGGCCATGGAGAAGATAGATGGCATGGAGAAGACGTTTGAAACAAAGCTCGATAACAAGTTTGCTGAATTGCTTTCGCGTTTTCCACCACCACCACCGGCTGCTCCTGCCGCACCTCTGCAACAACAGCAACAACACCGACTACCTCCACGTCGGGAAACAGCCCTCCGCCGGGCGAGCCGTGTCCCTCTTCAGTCGGGCCAAACTGCTGGTGCCGCTGTTGATACTTCTGTGGCTCCTACTGCTGATGTGGAGGAGGATGATTATGTGGGAGATTATGAGGATGAGGTTGATCAAAATCAGAACTACGTGCCAGCACCAGCACAGCAACCACCAGGTCGTCCACATGCAAATAATGGCAATGGTAGGGCTCACCCTCAGGTACGAGATCATGACCATCTCCCTAAACTAAAATTGAATATTCCACCATTTGAGGGTAGATATGTTCCTGATATATATCTTACTTGGGAGTTAGAAACTGAACAACGATTTACATGTTTACTATATCCCGAGGAGAGACGTGTTCATGCTGCTGTTTGTGCATTCACTAGTTTTGCATGAGTTTGGTGGTCTGAGCATTGTAGATTATTTCCTATTCCGGCTACTTGGGCTGCTTTGAAAACTGCTATGCGTACTCATTGGGTTCCACCATATTATCAACGTGAATTACTTCAAAAATTGCAGCGCTTAAGACAGGGAAAAAATTCTGTAGAAGAATATTATCAGGAATTACAAACTGGCATGATTAGATGTGGTATTGTTGAGGAGAATGAAGCTATGCTTGCACGTTTTATGGGTGGATTAAATAGAGATATTCAGGCGATTCTAGAGTATAAGGAGTATACTAATATCACTCGTTTATTCCATCTTGCTTGTAAAACTGAACGTGAAGTGCAGGATCGACAGGCATTGGCGCGGACTAACTTTTTTGCAGGTCGACCTTCATCATGGACACCACGTGCATCATCTACTTCCACACATTCTGCTACACCGGCGCCTCCGTCGGCTGCCACCTCCAACCATGATACAATAAAGCAGGCACAATCACCACTATCTGCCAAGAGCACACCTTCTGGGCCTGCAAAGAGCTCTTCTTCATCCATGGCATCAACAGGGCAAACACATGATATTATTTGTCGACGTTGCAAGGGTGGAGGTCATTATGCGAGAGAATGCGCATCTAAGCGTGTGATGATTGTTACTGAGGATGGTGGGTATGAGTCTGCTAGTGACTATGATGAGGAGACTTTGGCTCTTACTACACGTGACGAACACGGTGGAGACGATTCTGATCATGAAACGCAATACATGGCTCCTGAAGATGCTGACAGGTATGAATGTTTAGTTGCTCAACATGTTTTGAGTGTGCAGGTTACACAAGCCGAGCAAAATCAGAGGCATACTTTGTTCCATACAAAGGGAGTTGTGAAGGAACGTTCTGTTCGCGTGATCATAGATGGAGGGAGCTGCAATAACTTGCCTAGCATGGAGATGGTGGAGAAGCTATCTCTCACCACAAGACCACATCCACATCCTTACTACATCCAATGGTTCAACAACAGCGGCAAGGTTAAGGTAACATGTACTGTTCGTGTGCATTTTAGTATCTCTACATATGCTGATTATGTTGATTGTGATGTGGTACCTATGCAAGCATGTTCCTTATTACTTGGTAGACCATGGCAATTTGATAAAAATTTTGTACACCATGGTAGAAACAATCAGTATACTCTTGTTCATAACGATAAAAATATTACTTTGCTTCCTATGACTCCTGATTCCATTTTGAAAGATGATATTAATAGAGCTAATAAAGCAAAATAGGAGACAAATAAGAGTGAAAATCAGATTGTGGCAAAAGAATTTGAGCACCAAATGAAGTCTAATAATAAACCATCTACTGTTGTTTCTGAAATTAAATTGAAAAGTGCATGTTTACTTGCCACCAAATCTGATATTGATGAGCTAGATTTCAGCAAATCTGCTTGCTATGCCTTTGTGTGCAAAGAGGCATTATTTTCATTCGAGGACGTGCCTTCCTCTTTGCCCCCTGCTGTCACTAACATTTTGCAGGAGTTCGCTGACGTCTTTCCACAAGACGTGCCACCGGGATTACCACCTATTCGAGGGATTGAGCATCAAATTGACTTAATTCCCGGTGCTTCGCTACCCAACCGTGCACCATACCGTACCAATCCAGAGGAGACGAAGGAGATTATGCGTCAAGTACAAGAACTGCTCGACAAAGGTTATATACGCGAATCCCTTAGTCCTTGTGTTGTTCCTATCATTTTAGTGCCGAAAAATGATGGTACGTCGCGTATGTGCGTTGATTGTAGAGGCATAAATAATATTACTATTCGTTATCGTCATCCTATTCCTAGGCTAGATGATATGCTTGATGAATTGAGTGGCTCTACAATATTCTCCAAAGTTGATTTGCGTAGTGGATACCATCAAATTCGTATTAAATTGGGAGATGAATGGAAAACAGCATTTAAAACTAAGTTTGGATTATATGAGTGGTTCGTCATGCCTTTTGGGTGAACTAATGCACCTAGTACTTTCATGAGGTTAATGAACGAAGTTTTACGTGCTTTCATTGGACGATTTGTGGTAGTTTACTTTGATGACATATTGATTTATAGCAAATCTTTGGAGGAACATTTGGAACATTTACGTGCTGTTTTTATTGCTCTACGTGATGCACGTTTGTTTGGAAACCTTGGAAAGTGCACCTTTTGCACCGACCGAGTATCTTTTCTTGGCTATGTTGTTACTCCACAGGGAATTGAAGTTGATAAAGCCAAGATTGAAGCTATTGAGAGTTGGCCGCAGCCCAAAACGGTCACACAAGTGAGGAGTTTCCTTGGCCTCGCTGGTTTCTGTAGGCGTTTTGTGAGAGATTTCAGCACCATTGCTGCACCTCTCAACAAGCTTACAAAGAAGGATGTGCCTTTTGTTTGGGGTACCGCACAGGAAGAAGCCTTCACGGTATTGAAGATAAGTTGACACATGCTCCTTTACTCCAACTTCCTAATTTCAATAAGACTTTTGAGCTTGAATGTGATGCTAGTGGAATTGGATTAGGAGGTGTGTTATTACAAGATGGAAAACCTGTTGCATACTTTTCTTAAAATTGAGTGGGCCTAGTCTGAACTATTCTACTTATGATAAAGAATTATATGCTCTTGTTCGGACCTTAGAAACATGGCAACATTATTTATGGCCCAAGGAATTTGTTATACATTCTGATCATGAATCTTTGAAACACATTAAAAGTCAAGCAAAACTGAACCGTAGACATGCTAAATGGGTTGAATTCATTGAGCCCTTATGTCATTAAACACAAGAAGGGTAAAGAAAATGTTATTGCTGATGCCTTGTCTCGTCCTTATACTATGCTTTCACAACTTGACTTTAAAATATTTGGTTTCGAGACCATCAAAGATCAATATGTTCATGATGCTGAATTTAAAGATGTATTGCAGAATTGTAAGGAAGGGAGAACTTGGAACAAGTTCGTTCTTAACGATGGATTTGTGTTTCGTGCTAACAAGCTATGCATTCCAGCTAGCTCCATTCGTCTTTTGTTGTTGCAGGAGGCGCATGGAGGAGGATTAATGGGACACTTTGGCGTCAAGAAGACGGAGGATATACTTGCTACACATTTCTTTTGGCCAAAGATGAGACGGGATGTTGAGCGTTTTGTTGCTCGCTGCACTACATGTCAAAGAGCTAAGTCACGACTCAATCCTCATGGTTTATATATGCCTTTGCCTGTACCTAGTGTTCCTTGGGAGGATATATCTATGGACTTTGTTTTAGGTTTACCTCGAACAAAGAAGGGGAGGGATAGCATATTTGTTGTCGTGGATAGGTTCTCGAAAATGGCACACTTTATACCATGTCATAAAAGCGATGATGCTGTTAATGTTGCTGATTTGTTCTTTCGTGAAATTATTCGCTTACATGATGTGCCAAATACTATTGTTTCAGATCGTGATACTAAATTTCTTAGCCACTTTTGGAGATGTTTATGGGCTAAGTTGGGGACTAAGCTGCTTTTTAGTACTACTTGTCACCCCCAAACTGATGGACAAACTGAAGTAGTCAATAGAACATTGTCTACTATGCTTAGGGCTGTTTTGAAGAATAACAAGAAAATGTGGGAAGAATGCTTGCCTCATATTGAATTTGCTTATAATCGTTCATTGCATTCTACTACTAAGATGTGCCCTTTTGAAATTGTGTATGGTTTCCTACCTCGTGCACCTATTGATTTGTTGCCTCTTCCATCTTCAGAGAAGGTTAGTTTTGATGCTAAAGAACATTCTGAATTGATTTTAAAAATGCATGAGTTAACTAAGGAAAACATTGAGCGTATGAATGCTAAATATAAACTTGCTGGAGATAAGGGTAGAAAACATGTTGTGTTTGCGCCTGGAGATCTTGTTTGGTTACATTTGCGTAAAGATAGATTTCCTAATCTGCGCAAATCAAAGCTAATGCCACGTGCTGATGGTCCTTTTAAGGTGTTAGAGAAAATAAATGATAATGCATATAAACTTGAGCTACCTGTAGATTTTGGGGTTAGTCCCACTTTTAACATTGCAGATTTGAAGCCTTATTTGGGTGAGGAAGATGCACTTCCATCGAGGACGACTTCATTTAAAGATGGGGAGGATGATGAGGACATCAATACCATTGTTACACCCACAACCCCTACTGTTACATATACTGGACCAATTACTAGAGCTCGCGCACGCCAATTAAATTACCAGGTACTTTCGTTTCTTGGTAATGATTCTAATGTTCATGAGATTATGATGCTGCCTAAATTGGATACATTTGTTTTGCTTACAAATGAAGGGCCTAGCTTGGAGAAGGATGGATATTGGAGCAAGAACACACATGGAGTTGATGGCATGCGCAAGGGGATCAAGAACGGAGTTACAAGTGATGATTTCAGGACTTTAAAGCCGCCATAAGGAGTGCATGAAGCCTTGGACGAAATATACAAGATGTCACTTCATAATATTCGTCCATAGGCTATTCTAGGTGCTGCGTCACCTTATTAATGGGCCAGGCCCATGTAATTTCGAAATACTTAAGTATAGGCTATTTTTAGAGTCCGTATGTGTGGGGAAACAAGAGTTAGGGTTGGTTTCAGACCCCACCCTCAAGGGCCACGAAATTCCCCCCTCTTCCTCCATATATACATCCCTTAGGGCGTCGTTTAGACTTTGGGTTTTGTTTAGATCAAAAGTTCGCCATAGCTGCAACTTCGCGTACTTCGTTTGTGTCCAACGACCAGACCAAGACGTCACAGAACCCCACCTTGATCAATAAAGCTTTCATCATATATTCGCAATATCCAGATTGCAATCTCAGTTTCTTGCTTGTTCTTCGTTTGCTCGCAGGAAACAGACCCTCGTGGTCAGGTTGATCGTGCTCCGGCGTGGTCAATAACCCTCGGAAGTTGGTTTAGCGATTGCTAAGGCGCGACGTCTCGCACGTTCGTAGTCGGATCGTCAAAGTCGACTCCCACAGAAAACGATAGCCACCATCTCATCGAAACATCGGGACCCTCGCCTCTATCATGAGGTCGATGCGGTGCTCAATGCCTCATAGTGGAGGTAGTCCCGGAGGTAGCTCGTCGGGGAAAACATCGTGAAATTCCTGCAAAAGAGAAGACAACACTTGAGGAAGGGTGTGAGAAGTGTTAGTTTGTGGTGCATTGTCCTTACACACAACGAAGTAGTGTAGGACACTAGATGGGTTCTCACACACTCCTCTTATCTCACTTTTGGTGGCAAATAGGACCAAGTTCTTCTTTTCGCTCATCGTGGAGGTGTTCGATTTGGGCTCACTATGATCTCCACGATGGGTGGCTTGCTTGTCGGCGATCACTTGGCTTGGCGACATTGGATGAAGGACGTACTCCTTGCCCTTCATCTTAAATATGTAGTGGTTCGTTCGGCCGTTGTGGATGACTCCTCTATCAAATTGCCATGGGCGTCCAAGGAGAAGGTGGCAAACGGCCATTGGAACGACGCCGCACTCCAAGGTGTCTTCGTAGGCACCAATTTTGAAGGAGACTTATACTCGATGCTCGACTTGGATAGTGCCGGAGTCGCTAAGCCATTGCACTTTGTGTGGATGTGGATGTTTCGTCTTGGGCAATTGGAGCTTGGAGCAAAGTTCTTCACTTGCGAGGTTATGACAACTCCCTCCATCGATGATGACCTTGACGGATTGTCCATTAATACCAGCCTTGGTGTGGAATATGTGGCATCTTTGGTCTTCTTCTTGGTGATGTTGGAGAGTCAAGACTTTGGAGACGACAAGAGCGGGACTTGAATCTTCATCGCAAAAGACTTGTTCCTCTTCATCGTTCACTTGCCGGTGCATGGCGACTTGCTCAAGAGCATCCATTTCCCGTTCACTCATCGAGTCGTAGGTTCTGTCGTCGTTGAGGATCATGGTCCGCTTGTTGGTGCATTCGTAGTGATGAGGACATCAATACAATTGTTACACCCACAGCCCCTGCTGCTATACATACTGGACCAATTACTAGAGCTCGTGCACGCCAACTAAATTACCAGGTACTTTCGTTTCTTGGTAATGATTCTAATGTTCATGAGAATATGATGCTGCCTAAATTGGATACATTTGTTTTGCTTACAAATGAAGGGCCTAGCTTGGAGAAGGATGAACATTGGAGCAAGAACAAGCATGGAGATGATGGCATGCACAAGGGGAACAAGAACAGAGTTACAAGTGATGATTTCAGGACTTTGAAGCCACCATAATGGGTGCATGAAGCCTTGGACGAAATATACAAGATGCCACTTCATAAATTTCGTCCCGAGGCTATTTTAGGTGATGCGTCACCTTATTATTGGGCCAGGCCCATGTAATTTCGAAATACATAAGTATAGGCTATTTTTAGAGTACGTATGTGTGGGGAAACAAGAGATGGGGTTGATTTCGGACCCCTCCACCAAGGGCCACGAAATTCCCCCCCTCTTCCTCCATATATACAGCCCTTAGGGCATCGTTTAGACTTCGGGTTTTGTTTAGATTAAAAGTTCGCCATAGCTGCAACTTCGCGTACTTCGTTTGTGTTCAACGACCAGACAAAGGCGTCACAGAACCCCACCTTGATCAATAAAGCTTTCATCTTATATTCGCAATATCCAGATTGCAATATTAGTTTCTTGCTTGTTCTTCATTTGCTCGCAGGAAACAGACCCTCATGGTCAGGTTGATCGTGCTCCGGCGTGGTCAATAACCTCTCGGAGTTGGTTTAGCGATTGCTAAGGCGCGACGTCCTCGCACGTTCGTAGTCGGATCGTCAAAGTCGACTGCCACCAAAGCGATATCCATCATCTCATCGAAAGACGGGACACCTTTGCCTCGATCAAGTGGTATCAGATTTCCAGGTTGCTCGGTGAGATTTTACAGTTTTTCGTAGTTTAGATCGAGTTTGTTCTTCATACCTACAGTCCACGAAAAAGCCAAAAAAGAATTAGGGTTAGTTCATCATATCCGAACCAATCTGAGCCTTTGCATAATCTTTTTAGGGTTTTGCTTTGTTGAATTTGCGGTTGCATCGTCGTGTCTAGTTGCTGGTCTTAGCGTTAGTCTTTTAGAGTTTCGAGTTCTGGTCATAAGTTGTCACGCCGCCACCGCACCATCATCATCGCCCCTGTCACCTACCACCACCGCTCCGAATCCGTATCCATATACCACCACCAATCCGTATCCATATACCACCACCGATCCATATCCATATATTACCACCGCTGCCATATACCACCACCGCTGCCATATACCACCACCATATATCCACCACCAATCCGAGTTCCTTGCATATTAGGTGTGTTTTTGAGATCCATCTAGATTCCGATTCGTGTTTCCTTGCCGGAGTAGGTTTCGGAAAAAAAAAAGAGTCCGGAAACCACCCTCCGTTTAGGCCCAAAAATTTTCGAAAACGCATTTTTGAAAAAAATTCTGGCTATCCTATTTTTAGGTGTTTCTGAGTGTTTTGAGACAGGTGTCATTATAGGAAGTTTTTTTTGACCCGTTTCCAGTTTTTGGGTCCGGGCAGTCGAAAAAACGAAAAAAAAATTGGTCGAAAAAATTTCTTGCCCATCCTGTCAGTTTGACCTAGGAAGAGTTTTGAGACACTCGCCATTATAGTGATTTTTCGCAAAAAAAAAGTAGCGCAAAAAAAAGAGCGAAAAATATATATTCTAGAGTGTGCTTTTTCCTTGTTTACGTGCAGCGTCGTGGTTTTGTTAGTGTTCTAGGCTCGCGTCTCTAGCACGGTCTAGCCTAGGACCAGCACAGTACCGTCGTTGAGCGTTTATACAACTTTGCATCTCTGAATTGATTATTGCTGACCCTTTTTGCTACCATATTATAAGCCTTCCCAGCTCCACATACATCTACGTCGTGCGTTTGACTCTCCCTGGTAATCGCTCTATCCAAGCTTTGAGAGTTTTGACTACAATGGTTGCCGATCACCGCCTGCTGCTGGGTAAGAACTGGTAAGAATTTGAGTTTTGCTTGACGGGTTTGTGATACACCACCACCACTTCTTAGTAGTCTGTAGGATCATATTCTTGTGTGTTTCTATTTGCTGCTAACCATGGTAGGATCACAAGCCGATGAGACTGATTGGGAGAACCTGATGAACAAATAGCTACATGATAAATTTCAGCAAATGATGAGTGGACAGGTGAAGATGTGCTAAACAGATTTGACGAGGCCATGGAGAAGATAGATGGCATGGAGAAGATGTTTGAAACAAAGCTTGATAGCAAGTTTAATGAATTGCTGCGCGTTTACCACCACCACCGCCGGCTGCACCTATCGCACCTCTGCAACACCAACAACAACGCATCCTTCCGAATCAGTATGGACGAGCAAAGCGTGTTCCTATTGAGGATGGCCAAACTTCCGGTGCTGCTGTTCCTGTTATTGATGCTTCTTTGGCTCCGGCTACTGCTGCTGCTGGTACCCAGGAGGATGATGAGTATGCGGGCGATTATGAGGGTGAGGTTGATCAAAATCAGAACTACGTGCACCCACCAGCACCACCACCAGCAGGTCGACCTCAGGTATATATTCGTAATGGTAGGCCTGCACCACCACCTCAGGTACGAGATGATGTGCATATTCCTAAACTGAAATTGAATATTCCACCATTTGAGGGTAGATATGTTCCTGATATATATCTTACTTGGGAGTTAGAAACTGAACAACGTTTTACATGTTTACAATATCCCGAGGAGAGACGGGTTGCTCCTGCTGTTTGTGCTTTCACTAGTTTTGCATGTGTATGGTGGTCTGAACATTGTAGATTATATCCTATTCCAACTACTTGGGCTGCTTTGAAAACTGCTATGCGTACGCGTTGGGTTCCACCATATTATCATAGTGAATTGCTTCAAAAATTGCAGCGTTTAAGACAAGGAAAAAATTATGTAGAAGAATATTATCCGGAATTACAAACTGGCATGATTAGATGTGGTATTGTTGAGGAGAATGAAGCTATGCTTGCACGTTTTCTGGGTGGATTAAATAGAGAGATTCAGACCATTCTAGACTATAAGGAGTATACTAATATCACTCGTTTATTCCATCTTGCTTGTAAAGCTGAACGTGAAGTGCAGGATCGACAAGCATTGGCGCGATCTAACTTTTCTGCAGGCCGACCTTCATCATGGACACCGCGTGCATCTTCTACTTCAACTGCACCAGCACCTCAATCAGGTGCCTCCTCCAGTCGTGATACAAGAAAACAGGCACAACCACCATTATCTGCCAAGAGCGCACCTGCTGGGCATGCACAGAGTTCTTCTTCTTCCATGGCATCAACAGGGCACACAAGTGATATTATTTGTCGTCGTTGTAAGGGAGGAGGTCATTATGCGAGAGAGTGCAAATCTCCGCGTGTGATGATTGCTACCGCAGATGGTGGATATGAGTCCGCTAGTGACTATGATGAGGAGACTTTGGCTCTTATTACACGTGAAGAACATGGTGGAGATGATTCTGATCATGAGACGCAATACATGGCTCCTGAAGACGCTGACAGGTATGAATGTTTAGTTGCTCAACGTGTTTTGAGTGTGCAGGTCACACAAGCTGAGCAAAATCAGAGGCACAATTTGTTCCATACCAAGGGAGTTGTGAAGGAATGTTCTGTGCGCGTCATAATAGACGGAGGGAGCTGCAACAACTTGGCTAGCATGGACATGGTGGAGAAGCTTTGATAGAGGCAAAGGGGTCCCGTCTTTCGATGAGATGATGGATATCGCTTTGGTGGCAGTCGACTTTGACGATCCGACTACGAACGTGCGAGGATGTCGCGCCTTAGCAATTGCTAAACCAACTCTAAGAGGTTATTGACCACGCCGGAGCACGATCAACCTGACCACGAGGGTCTGTTTCCTGCGAGCAAACGAAGAACAAGCAAGAAACTGAGTTTGCAATCTGGATATTGCGAATATAAGATGAAAGCTTTATTGATCAAGGTTGGGTTCTGTGACGCCTTTGTCTGGTCGTTGAACACAAACGAAGTACGCGAAGTTGCAGCTATGGCGAACTTTTAATCTAAACAAAACCCGAAGTCTAAACGATGCCCTAAGGGCTGTATATATGGAGGAAGAGGGGGGGAATTTCGTGGCCCTTGGTGGAGGGGTCCGAAATCAACCCTATCTCTTGTTTCCCCACACATACGTACTCTAAAAATAGCCTATACTTATGTATTTCGAAATTACATGGGCCTGGCCCAATAATAAGGTGATGCAGCACCTAAAATAGCCTCGGGACGAAATTTATGAAGTGGCATCTTGTATATTTCATCCAAGGCTTCATGCACCCATTATGGTGGCTTCAAAGTCCTGAAATCATCACTTGTAACTCCATTCTTGTTCCCCTTGCGCATGCCATCATCTCCATGCTTGTTCTTGCTCCAATGTTCATCCTTCTCCAAGCTAGCCCTTCATTTGTAAGCAAAACAAATGTATCCAATTTAGGCAGCATCATATTCTCATGAACATTAGAATCATTACCAAGAAACGAAAGTACCTGGTAATTTAGTTGGCGTGCACGAGCTCTAGTAATTGGTCCAGTATGTATAGCAGTAGGGGCTGTGGGTGTAACAATTGTATTGATGTCCTCATCATCCTCCCCTTTTTGAAATGAAGTCGTCCTCGACGGAAGTTCATCTTCCTCACCCGAATAAGGCTTCAAATCTGCAATGTTAAAAGTGGGACTAACCCCAAAATCTACAGGCAGCTGAAGTTTATATGCATTATCATTTATTTTCTCTAACACCATAAAGGGACCATCAGCACGTGGCATTAACTTTGATTTGCGCAAATCAGAAAATCTATCCTTACGCAAATGTAACCAAACAAGATCTCCAGGTGCAAACACAACATGTTTTCTACCCTTATCTCCAGCAAGTTTATATTTAGCATTCATACGCTCAATGTTTTCCTTAGTTAACTCATGCATTTTTAAAATCAATTCAGCACGTTGTTTAGCATCAAAATTAACCTTCTCCGAAGATGGAAGAGGCAACAAATCAATAGGTGCACGAGGTAGGAAACCATACACAACTTCAAAAGGGCACATCTTAGTAGTAGAATGCAATGAACGATTAGAAGCAAATTCAATATGAGGCAAGCATTCCTCCCACATTTTCTTATTATTCTTCAAAACAGCCCTAAGCATAGTAGACAACGTTCTATTGACTACTTCAGTTTGTCCATCAGTTTGGGAGTGACAAGTAGTACTAAAAAGCAGTTTAGTCCCCAACTTAGCCCATAAACATCTCCAAAAGTGGCTAAGAAATTTAGTATCACGATCTGAAACAATAGTATTTGGCACACCATGCAAGCGAATAATTTCACGAAAGAACAAATCAGCAACATTAACAGCATCATCGCTTTTATGACATGGTATAAAGTGTGCCATTTTCGAGAATCTATCCACGACAACAAATATGCTATCCCTCCCCTTCTTTGTTCGAGGTAAACCTAAAACAAAGACCATAGATATATCCTCCCAAGGAACACTAGGTACAGGCAAAGGCATATATAAACCATGAGGATTGAGTCGTGACTTAGCTTTTTGACATGTAGTGCAGCGAGCAATAAAACGCTCAACATCCCGTCTCATCTTTGGCCAAAAGAAATGTGTAGCAAGTACGTCCTCCGTCTTCTTCATGCCAAAGTGTCCCATTAATCCTCCTCCATGCGCCTCCTGCAACAACAAAAGACGAACGGAGCTAGCTGCAATGCATAGCTTGTTAGCACGAAACACAAATCCATCGTTAACGACGAACTTGTTCCACATTCTTCCTTCTTTACAATTCTGCATTACATCTTTAAAATCCGCATCATGCACATATTGATCTTTGATGGTCTCCAAACCAAATATTTTGAAGTCAAGTTGTGAAAGCATAGTATAGCGGCGAGACAATGCATCAGCAATAACATTTTCTTTTCCCTTCTTGTGTTTAATGACATAAGGAAAAGTCTCATTGAATTCAACCCATTTAGCATGTCTACGATTCAGTTTAGCTTGACTTTTAATATGTTTCAAAGATTCATGATCAGAATGTATAACAAATTCTTTGGGCCATAAATAATGTTGCCATGTTTCTAAAGTCCGAACAAGAGCATATAATTCTTTATCATAAGTAGAATAATTCAGACTAGGCCCACTCAATTTTTCAGAAAAGTATGCAACAGGTTTGCCATCTTGTAATAACACACCGCCTAATCCAATTCCACTAGCATCACATTCAAGCTCAAAAGTCTTACTAAAATCAGGAAGTTGGAGTAAAGGAGCATGTGTCAACTTATCTTTCAATACCGAGAAGGCTTCTTCCTGTGCGGTACCCCAAAGAAAAGGCACATCTTTCTTTGTAAGCTCATTGAGAGGTGCAGCAATGGTGCTGAAATCTCTCACAAAACGCCTATAGAATCCAGCGAGGCCAAGAAAACTCCTCACTTGTGTGACCGTTTTGGGCTGCGGCCAACTCTCAATAGCTTCAATCTTGGCTTTATCAACTTCAATTCCCTGTGGAGTAACAACATAGCCAAGAAAAGATACTCGGTCGGTGCAAAAGGTGCACTTCCCAAGGTTACCAAACAAACGTGCATCACGTAGAGCAATAAAAACAGCACGTAAATGTTCCAAATGTTCTTCCAAAGATCTGCTATAAATCAATATGTCATCAAAGTAAACTACCACAAATCGTCCAAGAAAACACGTAAAACTTCGTTCATTAATCTCATGAAAGTACTAGGTGCATTAGTTAACCCAAAAGGCATGACGAACCACTCATATAATCCAAACTTAGTTTTAAATGCTGTTTCCCATTCATCTCCCAATTTCATACGAATTTGATGGTATCCACTATGCAAATCAACTTTGGAGAATATTGTAGAGCCACTCAATTCATCAAGCATATCATCGAGCCTAGGAATAGGATGACGATAACGAATAGTAATATTATTAATGCCTCTACAATCAACACACATACGTGATGTACCATCCTTTTTCGGCACTAGAATAATAGGAACAGCACAAGGACTAAGGGATTCGCGTATATAACCTTTGTCGAGAAGCTCTTGTACTTGATGCATAATCTCCTTCGTCTCCTCTGGATTGGTACGGTATGGTGCACGGTTTGGCAGTGAAGCACCGGGAATTAAGTCAATCTAATGCTCAATCCCTCGAATAGGCGGTAATCCCGGTGGCACGTCTTGTGGAAAGACGTCAGCGAACTCCTGCAAAATGTTAGTGACAGTAGGAGGCAAAGAGGAAGGCACGTCCTCGAATGAAAATAATGCCTCTTTGCACACAAAAGCATAGCAAACAGATTTGCTGAAATCTAGCTCATCAATATCAGATTTGGTGGCAAATAAACATGCACTTTTCAATTTAATTTCAGAAGCAACACTAGATGGTTTATTATTAGGCTTCATTTGTTGCTCAAATTCTTTTGCCACAATCTGATTTTCACTCTTATTCTTCTCCTGTTTTGCTTTATTAGCTCTATTAATATCATCTTTCAAAATGGAATGAGGAGTCATAGGAAGCAAAGTAATATTTTTATCCTTATGAACAAGAGTATAGTGATTGTTTCTACCATGGTGTACAGAGTTTTTATCAAATTGCCATGATCTACCAAGTAATAAGGAACATGCTTGCATAGGTACCACATCACAATCAACATAATCAGCATATGTAGAGATACTAAAATGCACACGAACAGTACGTGTTACCTTAACCTTGCCGCTGTTGTTGAACCATTGGATGTAGTAAGGATGTGGATGTGGTCTTTTGGTGACAGAATGCTTCTCCACCATCTCCATGCTAGCCAAGTTGTTGCAGCTCCCTCCGTTTATTATGACGCGCACAGAACGTTCCTTCACAACTCCCTTGGTATGGAACAAATTGCTCTGATTTTGCTCAGCTTGTGTGACCTGCACACTCAAAACACATTGAGCAACTAAACATTCATACCTGTCAGCGTCTTCAGGAGCCATGTATTGCGTCTCATGATCAGAATCATCTCCACCATGTTCTTCACGTGTAATAAGAGCCAAAGTCTCCTCATCATAGTCACTAGCGGACTCATATCCACCATCTGCGGTAGCAATCATCACACGCGGAGATTTGCATTCTCTCGCATAATTACCTCCTCCCTTACAACGACGACAAATAATATCACTTGTGTGCCCTGTTGATGCCATGGAAGAAGAAGAACTCTGTGCAGGCCCACCAGGTGCGCTCTTGGCAGATAATGGTGGTTGTGCCTGTTTTCTTGTATCACGACTGGAGGAGGCACCTGATTGAGGTGCTGGTGCAGTTGAAGTAGAAGATGCACGCGGTGTCCATGATGAAGGTCGGCCTATAGAAAAGTTAGATCGCGCCAATGCTTGTCGATCCTGCACTTCACGTTCAGCTTTACAAGCAAGATGGAATAAACGAGTGATATTAGTATACTCCTTATAGTCTAGAATGGTCTGAATCTCTCTATTTAATCCACCCAGAAAACGTGCAAGCATAGCTTCATTCTCCTCAACAATACCACATCTAATCATGCCAATTTGTAATTCCTGATAATATTCTTCTACAGAATTTTTCCCTTGTCTTAAACGCTGCAATTTTTGAAGCAATTCACGTTGATAATATGGTGGAACCCAACGCGTACGCATAGCAGTTTTCAAAGCAGCCCAAGTAGTTGGAATAGGATATAATCTACAATGTTCAGACCACCATACACATGCAAAACTAGTGAAAGCACAAACAGCAGCAGCAACCCGTCTCTCCTCGGGATATTGTAAACATGTAAAACGTTGTTCAGTTTCTAACTCCCAAGTAAGATATATATCAGGAACATATCTACCCTCAAATGGTGGAATATTCAATTTCAGTTTAGGAATATGCACATCATCTCGTACTTGAGGTGGTGGTGCAGGCCTACCATTATGAATATATACCTGAGGTCGACCTGCTGGTGGTGGTGCTGGTGGGTGCACGTAGTTCTGATTTTGATCAACCTCATCCTCATAATCGCCCGCATACTCATCATCCTCCTGGGTACCAGCAGCAGCAGTAGCAGGAGCCAAAGAAGCATCAATAACAGGAACAGCAGCACCAGAAGTTTGGCCATCCTCAATAGGAACACGCTTCGCTCGTCCATACTGATTCGGAAGGATGCGTTGTTGTTGGTGTTGCAGAGGTGCGATAGGTGCAGCTGGCGGTGGTGGTGGTAAACGCGCGAGCAATTCATTAAACTTGCTATCAAGCTTTGTTTCGAACGTCTTCTCCATGCCATCTATCTTCTCCATGGCCTCGTCAAATCTGTTTAGCACATCTTGCACCTGTCCACTCATCATTTGCTGAAATTTATCATGTAGCTGTTTGTTCGTCAGGTTCTCCCAATCAGTCTCATCGGCTTGTGATCCTACCATGGTTAGCAGCAAATAGAAACACACAAGAATATGATCCTACAGACTACTAACAAGTGGTGGTGGTGTATCACAAACCCGTCAAGCAAAACTTAAATTCTTACCAGTTCTTACCCAGCAGCAGGCGGTGATCGGCAACCGTTGTAGTCAAAACTCTCAAAGCTTGGATAGAGCGATTACCAGGGAGAGTCAAACGCACGACGTAGATGTATGTGGAGCTGGGAAGGCTTATAATATGGTAGCAAAAAGGGCCAGCAACAATCAATTCAGAGATGCAACGTTGAATAAACGCTCAACGACGGTACTGTGCTGGTCCTAGGCTAGACCGTGCTAGAGACGCGAGCCTAGAATACTAACAAAATCACGGCGCTGCACGTAAACAAGGAAAAAGCACACTCTGGAATTTTTTTGCGCTCTTTTTTTTCGCTTTTTTTGCGCTCTTTTTTTTTCCGCTGCTTTTTTTTTGCGAAAAATCACTATAATGGCGAGTGTCTCAAAACTCTTCCTAGGTCAAACTGACAGGATGGGCACGGAATTTTTTCAACCAAATTTTTTTTTTCGTTTTTTTCGACTGCCCGGACCCAAAAACTGGAAACGGGTCAAAAAAAACTTCCTATAATGGCACCTGTCTCAAAACACTCAGAAACACCTAAAAATAGGATAGCCAGATTTTTTTTTCCGAAACCTACTCCGGCAAGGAAACACGAATCGGAATCTAGATGGATCTCAAAAACACACCTAATATGCAAGGAACTCGGATTGGTGGTGGATATATGGTGGTGGTATATGGCAGCGGTGGTAATATATGGATATGGATCGGTGGTGGTATATGTATACGGATTGGTGGTGGTATATGGATATGGATTCGGAGCGGTGGTGGTAGGTGACAGGGGCGATGATGATGGTGCAGTGGCGGCGTGACAACTTATGACCAGAACTCGAAACTCTAAAAGACTAACGCTAAGACCAGCAACTAGACACGACGATGCAACCGCAAATTCAACAAAGCAAAAACCTAAAAAGATTATGCAAAGGCTCAGATTGGTTCGGATATGATGAACTAACCCTAATTTTTTTTGGCTTTTTCGTGGACTGTAGGTATGAAGAACAGACTCGATCTAAACTACGAAAAACTGTAAAATCTCACCGAGCAACCTGGAAATCTGATACCACTTGATAGAGGCAAAGGGGTCCCGTCTTTCGATGAGATGATGGATATCGCTTTGGTGGCAGTCGACTTTGACGATCCGACTATGAACGTGCGAGGACGTCGCGCCTTAGCAATCGCTAAACCAACTCCGAGAGGTTATTGACCACGCCAGAGCACGATCAACCTGACCACGAGGGTCTGTTTCCTGCGAGCAAACGAAGAACAAGCAAGAAACTGAGATTGCAATCTGGATATTGCGAATATAAGATGAAAACTTTATTGATCAAGGTGGGGTTCTGTGACGCCTTTGTCTGGTCGTTGAACACAAACGAAGTACGCGAATTGCAGCTATGGCGAACTTTTAATCTAAACAAAACCCGAAGTCTAAACGATGCCCTAAGGGCTGTATATATGGAGGAAGAGGGGGGAATTTCTTGGCCCTTGGTGGAGGGGTCCGAAATCAACCCTATCTCTTGTTTCCCCACACATACGTACTCTAAAAATAGCCTATACTTATGTATTTCGAAATTACATGGGCCTGGCCCAATAATAAGGTGACGCAGCACCTAAAATAGCTTCGGGACGAAATTTATGAAGTGGAATCTTGTATATTTCGTCCAAGGCTTCATGCACCCATTATGGTGGCTTCAAAGTCCTGAAATCATCACTTGTAACTCCGTTCTTGTTCCCCTTGCGCATGCCATCATCTCCATGCTTGTTCTTGCTCCAATGTTCATCCTTCTCCAAGCTAGGCCCTTCATTTGTAAGCAAAACAAATGTATCCAATTTAGGCAGCATCATATTCTCATGAACATTAGAATCATTACCAAGAAACGAAAGTACCTGGTAATTTAGTTAGCGTGCACGAGCTCTAGTAATTGGTCCAGTATGTATAGCAGCAGAGGCTGTGGTTGTAACAATTGTATTGATGTCCTCATCAAGCTTTCTCTCACCACAAGACCACATCCACATCCTTACTACATCCAATGGTTCAACAACAGCGGCAAGGTTAAGGTAACACGTACTGTTCGTGTGCATTTTAGTATCTCTACATATGCTGATTATGTTGATTGTGATGTGGTACCTATGCAAGCATGTTCCTTATTACTTGGTAGACCATGGCAATTTGATAAAAACTCTGTACACCATGGTAGAAACAATCACTATACTCTTGTTCATAAGGATAAAAATATTACTTTGCTTCCTATGACTCCTGATTCCATTTTGAAAGATGATATTAATAGAGCTAATAAAGCAAAACAGGAGAAGAATAAGAGTGAAAATCAGATTGTGGCAAAAGAATTTGAGCAACAAATGAAGCCTAATAATAAACCATCTAGTGTTGCTTCTGAAATTAAATTGAAAAGTGCATGTTTAATTGCCACCAAATCTGATATTGATGAGCTAGATTTCAGCAAATCTGTTTGCTATGCTTTTGTGTGCAAAGAGGCATTATTTTCATTCGAGGACGTGCCTTCCTCTTTGCCTCCTGCTGTCACTAACATTTTGCAGGAGTTCGCTGACGTCTTTCCACAAGACGTGCCATTGGGATTACCGCCTATTCGAGGGATTGAGCATCAGATTGACTTAATTCCCGGTGCTTCACTGCCAAACCGTGCACCATACCGTACCAATCCAGAGGAGACGAAGGAGATTATGCGTCAAGTACAAAAGCTTCTCGACAAAGGTTATAT
The DNA here is from genome assembly GCF_002162155.2 of Triticum dicoccoides. Taxonomy (NCBI): domain Eukaryota; kingdom Viridiplantae; phylum Streptophyta; class Magnoliopsida; order Poales; family Poaceae; genus Triticum; species Triticum dicoccoides. The sequence continues at coordinate 362,384,369 of NC_041392.1, forward strand.
ACGCGAATCCCTTAGTCCTTGTGCTGTTCCTATTATTCTAGTGCCGAAAAAGGATGGTACATCACGTATGTGTGTTGATTGTAGAGGCATTAATAATATTACTATTCGTTATCGTCATCCTATTCCTAGGCTCGATGATATGCTTGATGAATTGAGTGGCTCTACAATATTCTCCAAAGTTGATTTGCGTAGTGGATACCATCAAATTCGTATGAAATTGGGAGATGAATGGAGAACAGCATTTAAAACTAAGTTTGGATTATATGAGTGGTTAGTCATGCCTTTTGGGTTAACTAATGCACCTAGTACTATCATGAGAATGAACGAAGTTTTACGTGCTTTCATTGGACGATTTGTGGTAGTTTACTTTGATGACATATTGATTTATAGCAGATCTTTGGAAGAACATTTGGAACATTTACGTGCTGTTTTTATTGCTCTACGTGATGCACGTTTGTTTGGTAACCTTGGGAAGTGCACCTTTTGCACCGACCGAGTAACTTTTCTTGGCTATGTTGTTACTCCACAGGGAATTGAAGTTGATAAAGTCAAGATTGAAGCTATTGAGAGTTGGTCGCAGCCCAAAACGGTCACACAAGTGAGGAGTTTTGATGAGGACATGACTACCTTGGATATGACCAAAAATATTGCATATATGCATATTTGTCAGGTGATTTCTAGTGCAAACTATTCAATAATCTATTTATGTTATCCAGAACAAAAATACTTCACATACTTTTGTGTTTTGTCTAATTGCAGGTGTATGGGACATTTGTACAATCCACATATGAAGATAAGGAAGAAAGAGATGTTTATTTGCTGTCCAAAAAGTTCTCTCACGTCACTTTTGGCCCAAGAGAAGATAGAGTCCAAGTCTCTCACGTTCTGGATTCAGATTCGGACTGCACAGACATACCTGACTCAAAACGCACACAAGTTTTTCATACGGACTCCGAATTGGGTGATTCTTTTTTTGTTGGAAACTAGATTTCGTGCACTTTCCAACCCAATTGGAATCACCTTAAAATTCGTTCGGAGCGTTGAGTTGTGGACGAAACAATCTGATGCTGCAGCAGAATCCGAGTCAAACTACAAGTCCAAAGGTGTTACATCACCTCCACTTGGGCCCATTGGCCTTGTACGACCTAGATTTAGTTTTAGGCTGCCTTGGGATGTCCTCCCACCTCCTTGGCCGCCACCCCTTACTCCTATATAAGTAGATCCATCTATTAGCTTTTCCTTGGGATTTGTTTAGTTAAAAGTTAGCCATTGCAACTTCGTGTACTTCGTTTGTGTCCAACGACCAGACCAAGACCGCTTACGGATCCCCACCTTTATCAATACTTCATATATATTCGCAATATTCAGATTGCTTTTATCATATTCTTGCTCGTTCTTCGATTGCTTGCAGGAATAGACCTTCGTGGTCAGGTTGATCGTGCTCCGGCGTGGTCAATAACCTCAGGAGATTGGTTTAGCGATTGCTAAGGCGCAACGTCGTGCACGTTTGTAGTCGGATCGTCAAAGTCGTCTCCACCAAACCGATAGTTATCATCTCATCGAAAGATCGGGACACCCTCGCCTCTATCAAGTGGTATCAGTTTTCAGGTTGCTCGGTGAGATTTTACAGTTTTTCATAGTTTAGATCGCATCTGTCATTCATACCTACAGTCCATGAAAAAGCCACAAAAAAAAGTTAGATCTGTTCATCCTTTATCCAAGCCAGTCTGAGCCTTTGCAATTTTCTATTCATTGCTTGCATAGTTGAATTATCGGTTGCATTGTCGTGTCAGTTGCTGGTCTTAGTGTCTAGTTCCTTTAGAGTTTCGAGTTCTGTTCACATTAGTCACGCCGCCGCTGCATCATTATCCCTTCCGTCGTCCACCATCCCATCTATTAATTTCCACCACGTGCTACGCACTGTTCATTGTCATAATCATAGTTGAGGTCATTCACATCTTCGCCTAATCCAATCTGCATCTTATCTAGTTTGTCTTGGAAAGAGGGAAAAAAAGTGAGAGAAAAAAAAAGAAAAAAAAGGAAAGAAAAAAAAATAAAAAGAGAGAGAAGAAAAAGAAAAAAAAGTGTGAGAAAAAAAAGGAGAGAAAAAAAATCGAATCTATCTAGAATCAATCTCGTACCTGAATTCAGATTGGAATCTATTTTGCGCACTGTTCAGTAAAATAGGTGTATCTTCCTCATACGAAGTCCGTTTTGGCTCCGTGAGTACTCAAATTGAAGCTAGAGACGAGCCGCATCTAAATAGTTGCAGAAGCTTGTTCAATATTTGACACCTCAAAATCGGCTTCTAAATAGGTCTTTTTGCCCTCTGAAGTTCGTGAACACAGCTTGTTCCAATTTTCAGGCCAGTTTTAGAATTCTTTGACTCTTCATATCAACTCGGAATTGAGTGATTCTTTTTGCATTGGAAAGCTTGAGTTAGTAGCATTCTTTGAAAGAATTTATCAGAAAATTGTCTCAAACTTTTCAAGAGGAAAGTTGGAGAGAGAGTTGTTGTATATCCTGCTTGGCAGTTGTTTTTCATCATTATCTTCACTGCCGTTGTGATCTTCACTTATATCTTGCTGTCAAGAGCTACTTAGTATCCTTCATTGATGCTAGTTGTGCTACGCCGTGACCTCATTAGTGTTCTAGGCTCGCGTCTCTAGTCCGGTCTAGCCTAGGACCAGCACAGTACCGTCGTTGAGCGTTTATTCAACATTGCATCTTTGAATTGATTATTGCTAATTTTTTTGCTACCATATATAGCCAACCCAGCTCCACATATTTCTACACCGTGTATACGTACGCTCCCCTGGCAATCGCTTTACTCAATGTTCAGAGTTACTTGACACCGCTGGTTGCCGATCACCGCCTGCTGCATGGTAAGAACGTGTAAGACATTGATATTTGCTTTACTGTGAGCGTTTTACCACCACATCCTAGTAGTTATAGGAACATTATTTTTGGGTTTTGTTTCTTGTTCTACTAATCATGAAAGGATCCAGAGTCAATTCATGGGCTTCGTCGATCGCGGGAGACGTGCCACCACCTTTGCAAATACCACAACCGTCACGAGAGGTGCACAAACATCCAAATGCACATGATCAGGTTAATGTATCTATACCACCATTTAATGGCCGTTTCAAACCTGCTTTATATATTGAATGGGAGTTCGACATAAAAAATATATTTGCTTCCCATAATTTCGATGAACATAAAAAGGTTAAGGTTGCGGTTGGTTCTTTCACTGGTTATGCTTTGGTTTGGTGGAGTGAATATTGTCGGTTACACCCTGATTATATACCTACTACTTGGGATGATTTGAAACTTGCCATGCGACATACTTTCGTCCCTGCTTATTATACTCGTGACATGATTAAGAAGTTGCAACACTTAAAACAAGGTAGTGAAACTTTAACAAAATATTATGATGATTTACAAACTACCTTGTTGCATTCCTCTTTAGAAGAAAGTGAAGATGATTTTATGGATAGATTTTGGGGAGGATTAAACCGTGATATTCAAGAGATACTAATTCATGAAGAGTGTTATCCTATGGACCATTTGTTTCATCTTGCTTGCAAAGCTGAACAGGAAATAAAACGACGTGTTGGCCACGAGGAGAACAAGCGCACGGTGCACATTCCAAGAGTTGATATGATTGTTCCTTCAACTACTAGGCATACTATGACAACCACACCCGTTGTTGTCAGGACTACATCACCTCCACCATGTGACACATCGCCCCCGAGAGTGGCTACATCATCTGAGTTGATCATAAGAGGTAATGACAAAGGTACTGATCTTCCATCTCTACATGAGAATGATGAATGCCTTGTCAATTTGAATGCACCATCTGATGAGCTACCCACTACTTTGATCACACCACCTATTTTAGAGGACTACGTTGATAATTTGACTTTGCCATGTGATCAAACAACTGAAATACCAACAATTTTGAGTGCACCCATTGAATTAACTATTGATGCAAAAGAACCAATATTTAAGCATGTTGTAGCATGTAAATTTGACGCAAGTAAGGTTTATTCAACAATGTTGGGATGGTTTAATGATGAACGTTGTCAATCTTTTGAAATGAATAAGAGCTTCACTTATATGTGCAAACTGAGTTGCAATATTTTCATGCCTTCTACTTCTTGTGCTAATTTTTTGGCTTTAGATTTTATGAACTATGCAAGTTACTCATCTATTCATGTGTCATATATGCAAAAATCAAGGGAAGTAAAAATGGATGACATATACATATACAACATGTACACCTTGTCTCTTTTGTTAGCCACATTTCAGATTAAGCAACGCCGAGGACGGCTTTATTTTCAAGAAGGGGAGGATGATGAGGACATGACTACCTTGGATATGACCAAAAATATTGCATATATGCATATTTGTCAGGTGATTTCTAGTGCAAACTATTCAATAATCTATTTATGTTATCCAGAACAAAAATACTTCACATACTTTTGTGTTTTGTCTAATTGCAGGTGTATGGGACATTTGTACAATCCACATATGAAGATAAGGAAGAAAGAGATGTTTATTTGCTGTCCAAAAAGTTCTCTCACGTCACTTTTGGCCCAAGAGAAGATAGAGTCCAAGTCTCTCACGTTCTGGATTCAGATTCGGACTGCACAGACATACCTGACTCAAAACGCACACAAGTTTTTCATACGGACTCCGAATTGGGCGATTCTTTTTTTGTTGGAAACTAGATTTCGTGCACTTTCCAACCCAATTTGAATCACCTTCAAATTCGTTCGGAGCGTTGAGTTGTGGACGAAACAATCTGATGCTGCAGCAGAATCCGAGTCAAACTACAAGTCCAAAGGTGTTACATCACCTCCACTTGGGCCCATTGGCCTTGTACGACCTAGATTTAGTTTTAGGCTGCCTTGGGACGTCCTCCCACCTCCTTGGCCGCCACCCCTTGCTCCTATATAAGTAGATCCATCTAGTAGCTTTTCCTTGGGATTTGTTTAGTTAAAAGTTAGCCATTGCAACTTCGTGTACTTCGTTTGTGTCCAACGACCAGACCAAGACCGCTTACGGATCCCCACCTTTATCAATACTTCATATATATTCGCAATATTCAGATTGCTTTTATCATATTCTTGCTCGTTCTTCGATTGCTTGCAGGAATAGACCTTCGTGGTCAGGTTGATCGTGCTCCGGCGTGGTCAATAACCTCAGGAGATTGGTTTAGCGATTGCTAAGGCGCAACGTCGTGCACGTTTGTAGTCGGATCGTCAAAGTCGTCTCCACCAAACCGATAGTTATCATCTCATCGAAAGATCGGGACACCCTCGCCTCTATCAAGTTTTCTTGGCCTCGCTGGATTCTATAGGCGTTTTGTGAGAGATTTCAGCACCATTGCTGCACCTCTCAATGAGCTTACAAAGAAAGATGTGCCTTTTCTTTGGGGTACCGCACAGGAAGAAGCCTTCTCGGTATTGAAAGATAAGTTGACACATGCTCCTTTACTCCAACTTCCTGATTTTAATAAGACTTTTGAGCTTGAATGTGATGCTAGTGGAATTGGATTAGGCGGTGTGTTATTACAAGATGGCAAACCTATTGCATACTTTTCAGAAAAATTGAGTGGGCCTAGTCTGAATTATTCTACTTATGATAAAGAATTATATGCTCTTGTTCGGACTTTAGAAACATGGCAACATTATTTATGGCCCAAAGAATTTGTTATACATTCTGATCATGAATCTTTGAAACATACAAAAAGTCAAGCTAAACTGAATCGTAGAGATGCTAAATGGGTTGAATTCATTGAGACTTTTCCTTATGTCATTAAACACAAGAAGGGAAAAGAAAATGTTATTGCTGATGCATTGTCTCGCCGCTATACTATGCTTTCACAACTTGACTTTAAAATATTTGGTTTGGAGACCATCAAAGATCAATATGTGCATGATGCTGATTTTAAAGATGTAATGCAGAATTGTAAAGAAGGAAGAATGTGGAACAAGTTCGTCGTTAATGATGGATTGGTGTTTCGTGCTAACAAGCTATGCATTCCAGCTAGCTCCGTTCGTCTTTTGTTGTTGCAGGAGGCGCATGGAGGAGGATTAATGGGACACTTTGGCGTGAAGAAGACGGAGGACGTACTTGCTACACATTTCTTTTGGCCAAAGATGAGACGGGATGTTGAGCGTTTTATTGCTCGCTGCACTACATGTCAAAAAGCTAAGTCACGACTCAATCCTCATGGTTTATATATGCCTTTGCTTGTACCTAGTGTTCCTTGGGAGGATATATCTATGGACTTTGTTTTAGATTTACCTCGAACAAAGAAGGGGAGGGATAGCATATTTGTTGTCGTGGATAGGTTCTCGAAAATGGCACACTTTATACCATGTCATAAAAGCGATGATGCTGTTAATGTTGCTGATTTGTTCTTTCGTGAAATTATTCGCTTGCATGGTGTGCCAAATACTATTGTTTTAGATCGTGATACTAAATTTCTTAGCCACTTTTGGAGATGTTTATGGGCTTAGTTGGGGACTAAACTGCTTTTTAGTACTACTTGTCACCCCCAAACTGATGGACAAACTGAAGTAGTCAATAGAACGTTGTCTACTATGCTTAGGGCTGTTTTGAAGAATAATAAGAAAATGTGGGAGGAATGCTTGCCTCATATTGAATTTGCTTATAATCGTTCATTGCATTCTACTACTAAGATGTGCCCTTTTGAAGTTGTGTATGGTTTCCTACCTCGTGCACCTATTGATTTGTTGCCTCTTCCATCTTCGGAGAAGGTTAATTTTGATGCTAAACAACGTGCTGAATTGATTTTAAAAATGCATGAGTTAACTAAGGAAAACATTAAGCGTATGAATGCTAAATATAAACTTGCTGGAGATAAGGGTAGAAAACATGTTGTGTTTGCACCTGGAGATCTTGTTTGGTTACATTTGCGTAAGGATATATTTCCTGATTTGCGCAAATTAAAGTTAATGCCACGTGCTGATGGTCCCTTTAAGGTGTTAGATAAAATAAATGATAATGCATATAAACTTGAGCTGCCTGCAGATTTTGGGGTTAGTCCCACTTTTAACATTGCATATTTGAAGCCTTATTTGGGTGAGGAAGATGAACTTCCGTCGAGGACGACTTCATTTCAAGAAGGGGAGGATGATGAGGACATCAATACAATTGTTACACCCACAGCCCCTGCTGCTATACATACTGGACCAATTACTAGAGCTCGTGCACGCCAACTAAATTACCAGGTACTTTCGTTTCTTGGTAATGATTCTAATGTTCATGAGAATATGATGCTGCCTAAATTGGATACATTTGTTTTGCTTACAAATGAAGGGCCTAGCTTGGAGAAGGATGAACATTGGAGCAAGAACAAGCATGGAGATGATGGCATGCGCAAGGGGAACAAGAACAGAGTTACAAGTGATGATTTCAGGACTTTGAAGCCACCATAATGGGTGCATGAAGCCTTGGACGAAATATACAAGATGCCACTTCATAAATTTCGTCCCGAGGCTATTTTAGGTGCTGCGTCACCTTATTATTGGGCCAGGCCCATGTAATTTCGAAATACATAAGTATAGGCTATTTTTAGAGTACGTATGTGTGGGGAAACAAGAGATAGGGTTGATTTCGGACCCCTCCACCAAGGGCCACGAAATTCCCCCCCTCTTCCTCCATATATACAGGCCTTAGGGCATCGTTTAGACTTCGGGTTTTGTTTAGATTAAAAGTTCACCATAGCTGCAACTTCACGTACTTCGTTTGTGTTCAACGACCAGACAAAGGCGTCACAGAACCCCACCTTGATCAATAAAGCTTTCATCTTATATTCGCAATATCCAGATTGCAATCTCAGTTTCTTGCTTGTTCTTTGTTTGCTCGCAGGAAACAGACCCTCGTGGTCAGGTTGATCGTGCTCCGGCGTGGTCAATAACCTCTCGGAGTTGGTTTAGCGATTGCTAAGGCGCGACGTCCTTGCACGTTCGTAGTCGGATCGTCAAAGTCGACTGCCACCAAAGTGATATCCATCATCTCATCGAAAGACGGGACACCTTTGCCTCGATCACGTAGGACTTGTGGCCTCGGCCTCCGCATGTGAAGCATTTGAAGGAACTCGTCTTGATGGTCTCATCGGTTGGAGTGGATGATGATGAAGCTCTCGGCTTGAAGTTGCTCGTAGTAGGAGGATGACTTGGAGTTGACGAAGCTTTCTTGGAACTCGACTTGTCGATGTTGCTAGTTGCTACCTCTTGAGCACTTGCGTTGGTTTTCCCTTGAAGAGGAAAGGGTGATGCAGGAAAGTAGCATAAGTATTTCCCTCAGTTTTTGAGAACCAAGGTATCAATCCAATAGGAGGCCATGCACGAGTCCCTCGCACCTACACAAACAAATAAATGCTCACAACCAACGCGATAAGGGGTTGTCAATCCCTACACGGTCACTTACGAGAGTGAGATCTGATAGATATGATAAGATAATATTTTTGGTATTTTTATGATAAAGGTGCAAAGTAAAATAAAAGGCAAAGGAAATAACTAAATATTGGAAGATTAATATGATAGAAGATAGACCCGGGGCCCATAGATTTCACTAGTGGCTTCTCTCAAGAGCATAAGTATTCACGGTGGGTAAACGAATTACTATTGAGCAATTGACAGAATTGAGCATAGTTATGAGAATATCTAGGTATGATCATGTATATAGGCATCACGTCCGAGACAAGTAGACCGACTCCTGCCTGCATCTACTACTATTACTCCACACATCGACCGCTATCCAGCATGCATCTAGAGTATTAAGTTCAAGAGAACAGAGTAACGCTTTAAGCAAGATGACATGATGTAGAGGGATAAACTCATGCAATATGATGAAAACCCCATCTTGTTATCCTCGATGGCAACAATACAATACGTGCCTTGATGCCCCTACTGTCACTGGGAAAGGACACAGCAAGATTGAACCCAAAGCTAAGCACTTCTCCCATTGCAAGAAAGATCAATCTAGTAGGCCAAACCAAACTGATAACTCGAAGAGACTTGCAAAGATAACCAATCATACATAAAAGAATTCAGAGAAGATTCAATTATTGTTCATAGATAAACTTGATCATGAACCCACAATTCATCGGTCTCAACAAACACAGCGTAAAAGAAGATTACATCGAATAGATCTCCACAAGAGAGGGGGAGAACTTTGTATTGAGATCCAAAAAGAGAGAAGAAGTCATCTAGCTAATAACTGTGGACCCGTAGGTCTGAGGTAAACTACTCACACTTCATCGGAGAGGCTATGGTGTTGATGTAGAAGCCCTCCGTGACTGATGCCCCCTCCGCCGGAGCTCCATAGCAGGCCCCAAGACGGGATCTCGTGGATACAGAAAGTTACGGCGGTGGAATTAGGGTTTTGCCTCCGTATCTGGTAGTTTGGGGGTACGTAGGTATATATAGGAGGAAGGAGTACGTTGGTGGAGCAACAGGGGGCCCACGAGGGTGGAGGGCGCGCCTGGGGGGTAGGCGCCCCCCTACCTCGTGGCCTCCTGGTTGATGTCTTGACGTAGGGTCCAAGTCCTCTGGATCATGTTCGTTCCGAAAATCACGTTCCTGAAGGTTTCATTCCGTTTGGACTCCGTTTGATATTCTTTTTCTGCGAAACCCTAAAATAGGCAAAAAAACAGCAATTCTGGGTTGGGCCTCTGGTTAATAGGTTAGTTCCAAAAATAATATAAAAGTGTATAATAAAGCCCAATAATGTCCAAAACAGAATATAATATAGCAGGGAACAATAAAAAATTATAGATACATTGGAGACGTATCAAGCATCCCCAAGCTTAATTCCTGCTCGTCCTCGAGTAGGTAAATGATAAAAACTGAATTTTTGATGTGGAATGCTACTTGGAATAATTTCAATGTAATTCTTCTTAATTGTGGTATGAATATTCAGATCCGAAAGATTCAAGACAAAAGTTTAATATTGACATAGAAATAATAATACTTCAAGCATACTAACTAAGCTATTATGTCTCTTCAAAATAACATGGCCAAAGAAAGTTATCCCTACAAAATCATATAGTCTGGCTATGATCTATCTTCACCACACAAAGTATTTAAATCATGCACCAGTCCGATGACAAGCCAAGCAATTTTTTCATACTTTTGGTGTTCTCAAACTTTCTCAATCTTCACGCAATACATGAGCATGAGCCATGGACATATCACTTTAGGTGGAATAGAATGGTGGTTGTGGATGAGACAAAAGGGGGAAGATAGTCTCACATCAACTAGGAGTATCAATGGGCTATGAAGATGCCCATCAATAGATATCGATGCGAGTGAGTAGGGATTGCCATGCAACGGATGCACTAGAGCTATAAGTATATGAAAGCTCAACAAAAGGAACTAAGTGGGTGTGCATCCAACTCGCTTGCTCACGAAGACCTAGGGCATTTTGAGGAAGCCCATCATTGGAATATACAAGCCAAGTTTTATAATGAAGAATTCCCACTAGTATATGAAAGTGATAACATAGAAGACTCTCTATTATGAAGATCATGGTGCTACTTTGAATCACAAGTGTGGTAAAAGGATAGTAGCATTGTCCCTTCTCTCTTTCTCTCATTTTTTTATTTGAGCCTTTTTTATGGCCTCTTTTTTCGTCCGGAGTCTCATCCCGACTTGTGGGGGAACCATAGTCTCCATCATCCTTTCCTCACTTGGGACAATGCTCTAAAAATGATGATCATCACACTTTTATTTACTTACAACTCAACAATTACAACTCAATACTTAGAACAAAATATGACTCTATGTGAATGCCTCCGGTGGTGTACCGGGATATGCAATGAATCAAGAGTGACATGTATGAAAGAATTATGAACGGTGGCTTTGCCACAAATACAATGTCAACTACATGATCATGCAAAACAATATGACAATGATGGACTGTGTCATAGTAAACGGAACGGTGGAAAGTTGCATGGCAATATATCTCGGAATGGCTATGGAAATGTCATGATAGGTAGGTATGGTGGCTGTTTTTAGGAAGGTATATGGTGGGTGTATGATACCGGCGAAAGGTGCACGGTATTAGAGAGGCTAGCAATGGTGGAAGGAAGACAAGTGCGTATGATCCATGGACTCAACCTTAGTCATAAAGAACTCATATACTTATTGAAAAAATCTACAAGTTATCAAAGCAAAGTATTACGCGCATGCTCCTAGGGGGATAGATTGGTAGGAAAAGACCATCGCTCGTCCCTGACCGCCACTCATAAGGAAGACAATCAATAAATAAATCATGCTCCGACTTCATCACATAACGGTTCACCATGCGTGCATGCTACGAGAATCACAAAATTTAATACAAGTATTTCTCAAATTCACAACTACTCAACTACATGACTCTAATATCACCATCTCCATATCTCAAAACAATTATCAAGTATCAAACTTCTCATAGTATTCAACACACTCATAAGAAAATTTTATTATTAATCTTGAATGCCTAACATAATTAAAGCAAATTACCATGCTATTTTGTAGGATTCTCAAAATAATATAAGTGAAGCATGAGAGAACAATAGTTTCTATAAAACAAATCCACCGACGTGCTCTAAAAGATATAAGTGAAGCACTAGAGCAAAAACTATATAACTCAAAAGAAATAAGTGAAGCACATAGAGTATTCTAACAATTTCCGAATCATGTGTGTCTCTCTCAAAAGGTGCACACTAGCACTCACATCACATAAGCCATGATAACAATGATCTCCTACTTTAACAGAAATGACAGGCATGCCAACAATGGATCTATGTTTATATTTAATATCGGGTCTAGCAATTCTAGCAGCTTCATCACAGAAATAAATAACATGCCCATCAATATTATCAACTAAGAGATCTTTAACCATAGCAATACTAGGTTCAACTTTAATTTGTTCAGGGGGTGTAGGTGTTCTAATGTAACTCTTACGAACCACAGCTGAAGCTTTAGCATGATCCTTTATCCTAACAGAAAAAGGTGGTTTCTCAATATAAGTAGTAGGAACAATAGGATCAACATTATAGGTAACCGTTTCTTCTTCAACTTTAATAGGTTCTACTACTTTAACTTCAATAGGAGGATGATATTTAAACCACTTCTCCTTGGGGAGATCAACATGAGTAGCAAATGGTTCACAAAAAATAAGTTACTATCTCAGAGGCAAGTCCATATTTAGTGCTAAAATCACGAAAAGCATCGGTATCCATGAAAGATTTAACACAATCAAACTTAAAGTTTATACCTGACTCATTACCTTCATCGAGTTCCCAGTCTTCAGAGTTGCATTTAATTCTTTCCAATAAATCCCATTTGAATTCAATAGTCTTCTTCATAAAATAACTAGTACAAGAAGTATCGAGCATGGATTGATCATTACGAGAAAGCCGAGCATAAAAATTCTGAATAATAATTTCTCTTGAGAGCTCATGATTGGGGCATGAATATAACATTGACTTAAGCCTCCCCAAGCTTGAGCGATACTTTCTCCTTCACGAGGCCATAAATTATATATATAATTCTGATCACGATGAACTAGATGCATAGGATAAAACTTCTCATGAAATTCCAATTTCAATCGGTTGTAGTTCCAAGACCCAATATCATCACATAGCCTATACCATGTCAATGCCTTTTACCTTCAAATATAAAGGGAAGACCTTCTTCTTGACTTCGTCCTCGGGCAAACCTGCAAGCTTGAATAATCCACAAACTTCATCAACATAGATTAGATGCATATCAAGATGTAATGTTCCATCTCCTGCATAAGGATTAGCTAGCGGTTTCTCTATCATACCCGAAGGAATTTCATAATAAATATTTTCAGTAGGTTCAGTAGATTGAGGAGCAACTCTTTGCTCTACCGGTTGAGGTGAAGATACCCTGAACAAACCCCTCAAAGGATTATTTTACATAGTGACAAGTGACAGTAAATTTCAGCACGTAATATAATGTTTCCTTATCAAATTCCACTCACCAAAGGCGCTTCACTCCCCGGCAATGGCGCCAGAAAAGACTCTTGATGACCCACGAGTGTAGGGGATCTATCGTAGTGCTTTCGATAAGTAAGAGTGTCAAACCCAACAAGGAGCAGAAGGAAATGACAAGCGGTTTTCAGCAAGGTATTCCCTGCAAGCACTGAAATTATCGGTAACAGATAGTTGTGTGATAAGATAAGTCGTGGCGGGTTGCAAGTAACAAAAGTAACTAAGGTGCAGCTAGGTGGCCCAATCCTTTTTGTAGCAAATGACAAGCCTGGATGAACTCCTATATAATGCAAAGGGCTCCCGAGGACACATGGGAATTACTGTCAAACTAGTTTTCATCATGCTCATATGATTCACATTCGTTACTTTGATAATTTGATATGTGGCTGGACCGGTGCTTTGGTGATGTCCTTACTTGTACAAGCCTCCCACTATTGATTAACCCCTCTCGCAAGCATCCGCAACTACGAAATAAGAATTAAGATAAATCTAACCATAGCATGAAACATGTGGATCCAAATCAGCCCCTTACGAAGCAACACATAAACTAAGGTTTAAGCTTCTGTCACTCTAGAAACCCACCATCTACTTATTTCTTCCCAATGGCTTCCCCTAGGCCCAAATCATGCTGAAGTGTCATGTAGTCAATGTTCACATAACACCACTAGAGGAGAGATAACATACATCTCATCAAAATATCGAACGAATACCAAATTCACATGATTACTTATAATAAGACTTCTCCCATGTCCTCAGGAACAAACGTAACTACTCACAAATAATATTCATGTTCATAATTAGAGGAGTAATAATTATCACTAAGGATCTGAACATATGATCTTCCACTGAATAAACCAACTAGCATCAACTACAAGGAGTAATCAACACTACTAGCAACCCACAGGTACCAATCTGAGGTTTTGAGACAAAGATCGGATACAAGAAATGAACTAGGGTTTGAGAGGAGATGGTGCTGGTGAAGATGTTTATGGAGATTGATCCCCTCTCGAGGACAGGATCGTTGGTGATGATGATGGCTTCGATTTCCCCCTCCAGGAGGGAAGTTTAGAACAACTCCGTTGGATCCCTATTTTGGTTCTGCCCAAGTTCCGCCTCGAGACAGTGGCACTTCGTCCCGAAAGCTTCCTCTTGATTTTTTTCCAGGTCAAAACTCATCGTATAGCAGTAGATGGGCACCGGAGGCCTGCCATGGGGTCCACAAGGCAGGTGAGCGTTCCCAAGGGGTAGGGCACGCCCCCACCCTTGTGGCTTCCTGGTGGGGCCCCTCTAGTACTTTCTTGATGCGGGTTGTTCCTTCTCCTCCTTCGGGACAGTCGATGTACCTGATCACACATGGTATCCCTGACTTAGGTAGCAACCATGTCTCACTCAAATGGAAAGGGGAAGCATTTTGGAACGGGTTCACCTTGTGTCCGATGGTGTATGCTCAAGGTTGGGGTCTCGTCGTATGTCCACTTAGGGTTTGGGGAGTAGTCTTTGTGTACATGGGGTTGACCGTAGGATGCTCCGCATCAAGACCCTTCCTGAAAATATGATGAATTGCAATTGCATTATTGACTAAGAACATAGTTTGTTTGTTTTCAAGAAAGTTTATGCTTTATACTTTGATGTTGTGATTAATTGTTACTTGCTCATGGGAAGTTCTATGATAAAGTTATTTTTTTATAATAATGAGCATGATGCTACTATGTCCATATTTTGTTTTTATCGACACCTCTCTCTCTCTCTCTCTAAACATGTGAGCATGATTTTCGATATCGGCTTCCGCTTGAGGACAAGCGAGGTTTAAGCTTGGGGGAGTTGATACGTCCATTTTCATCTTCTTTTCCTACTATTATTTATAGTGTTTTTATGCAATATAACACTTTGTGGAGTAATTCTAATTCCTTTTCTCTCATAATATGCAAGGTTTACACAAAGAGAGAGATTGCTGACGGCTAGAATTCTGGACTGAAAAAGCTATGTCAGAGATACCTATTCTACACATCTCCAAATGAGCTAAAATTTTACGGAGAATTATTTTGGAATATATAAAAATATTGGAGCAAAGAAATACCAGAGGGGGCCACCCATGTGCCCACTAGGCACCAGGGCGCGCCTGCCCCCTGGCGCAACCTGGTGGGTAGTGGCCCCCCTGGCTAGCCTCCGGTGCCCATCTTCTGGTATATAAGGTCATTTTCCCTAGAAAAAATAAGAGAAGGACTTTCGGGGTGGAGCGCCACTGTCTTGAGGCGGAACTTGGGCAGGAGCACTTTTGCTCTCCGGCGGAGAGTTTCCGCCAGGGATACTTCCCTTCGGGAGGGGGAAATTGAAGCCATCGTCATCACCAACAACCCACTAATCGTGGGAGGGCCAATCTCCATCAACATCTTCAACAACACCATCTCATCTCAAAACCCTAGTTCATCTCTTGTGTTCAATCTTCGTATCAAAACCTTAGGTTGGTATCTGTGGGTGACTAGTAGTGTTGATTACATCTTGTAGTTGATGCTAGCCGGTTTATTTGACGGAAGATTATATGTTCAGATCTATTATGCTATACAATACCCCTCTGATCTTGAGCATGAATATGTTGTGTGAGTACTTAATTTTGTTCTTGAGGACATGCAAGAAGTCTTGTCATAAGTAATCATGTGAATTTGATATCCGTTCGATATTTTGATGATATGTATGTTGTGATTCCCTTCGAATTATCGTTTTGGTTTGGCCAACTAGATTGGTTTTCTTGCAATGCGAGAGGTGCTTAGTTTTGGGTTCAATCTTGCGGTGTCCTCACCCAGTGACAAAGTAGGGGTAGCGAGGCACGTATTGTATTGTTGCCATCAAGGGTGAAAACATGGGGTTTTCATCATATTGCTTGAGTTTATCCCTCTACATCATGTCATCTTACTTAAGGCCTTACTCCGTTCTTATGAACTTAATACTCTAGATGCATGCTGGATAGCGGTCGATGTGTGGAGTAATAGTAGTAGATGCAGGCAGGAGTTGGTCTACTTGACACGGACGTGATGCCTATATTCATAATAATTGCCTTGGATATCATCATAACTTTGCACTTTTCTATCAATTCCTCGACAGTAATTTGTTCACCCACCGTATTATTTCCCTTCAAGAGAGAAGCCTCTAGTGAAACCTATGGCCCCGGGTCTATTTTCCATCATCTATTTTCAGATATATATAAACCAAAAAACCCAAAAATACCTTGCTACAATTTATTTACTTTTATTTTGTTTTACATTTTAGTAATCTTTTATATCTATCTCTATCAGATCTCATCCTAGCAAGTGACCGTGAAGGGATTGACAACCCCTTTATTGCGTTGGGTGCAAGTGTTTGATTGTTTGTGCAGGTGTATAGATTGGAGACTTGCGTGTATCTCCTACTGGATTGATACCTTGGATCTTAGCTGAGGGAAATACTTATCTCTACTTTGTTGCGTCACCCTTTCCTCTTCAAGGGAAAAAACAACACAAGCTCAAGAATTAGCAGGAAGAATTTCTGGCGCCGTTGCCGGGGAGATCTACATCAAGCCTACCAAGTACCCACCATAAACTCTCATCTCTTGCATTACATTATTTTCCATTTACCTCTCGTTTTCCTCTCCCCCACTTCTAAAATGTTTTCGGAAAAACACAAAAGGATTTGCCTTTTTATTCGCCTTTCTTCCGTTCGTCTTCTTGTTTTCTTTTTGGTTGCTCGTGTGTTAGATTGCTTGCTTTGTCACGATGTCTCAAGAAAATACCAAGTTGTGTGACTTTTCCAATACTAATAATAATGATTTTATTAGTACTCCGATTGCTCCCGCCACTAGTGTGGAATCTTATGAAATTAATGCCACTTTGCTGAATCTTGTTATGAAAGATCAATTTTCCGGCCTTCCTAGTGAAGATGTCACATCCCACCTAAATACTTTCGTTGAGTTGTGTGATATGCAAAAGAAGAAATATGTGGATAATGATATTGTTAAATAGAAGCTATTTCCGTTCTCACTACGAGATCACGCTAAAACTTGGTTTTCATCTTTGCCTAAAAATAGTATTGATTCATGGAATAAGTGTAAAGATGCTTTTATTTCCAAGTATTTTCCTCCCGGTAAGATCATCTCCCTTAGGAATGATATTATGAATTTTAAGCAACTTGATCATGAACATTTTGCACAATCTTGAGAGAGGACGAAATTGACGGTAAGAAATTGCCCTACTCATGGTCTAAGTTTATGGATGATCATACAATATTTTATGCTGGATTGAATTTTGCATCTAAAAATCTTTTAAATTCTGTCGTGGGAGGTACTTTTATGGAAATTACTTTAGGAGAAGCTACTAAACTCCTAGATAATATCATGGCTAATTATTCTCAATGGCATACCGAAAGATCTTCCACTAGTAAAAAAGTGCATGCCATTGAAGAAATTAATACTTTGAGTGGAAAGATGGATGAACTTATGAAATTTGTTGCTAGTAAAAGTGTTCCTAATGATCCTAATGATATGGATTTGTGATAGAGGCAAAGGTGTCCCGTCTTTCGATGAGATGATGGATTTCGCTTTGGTGGAAGTCGACTTTGACGATCCGACTACGAACGTGCGAGGACGTCGCGCCTTAGCAATCGCTAAACCAACTCCGAGAGGTTATTGACCACGCCGGAGCACGATCAACCTGACCACGAGGGTCTGTTTCCTGCAAGCAAATGAAGAACAAGCAAGAAACTGAGATTGCAATCTGGATATTGCGAATATAAGATGAAAGCTTTATTGATCAAGGTGGGGTTCTGTGACACCTTTGTCTGGTCGTTGAACACAAACGAAGTACGCGAAGTTGCAGCTATGGCGAACTTTTAATCTAAACAAAACCCAAAGTCTAAAAGATGCCCTAAGGGTTGTATATATGGAGGAAGAGGGGGAATTTCGTGGCCCTTGGTGGAGGGGTCCGAAATCAACCCTATCTCTTGTTTCCCCACACATACGGACTCTAAAAATAGCCTATACTTATGTATTTCGAAATTACATGGGCCTGGCCCAATAATAAGGTGACACGGCACCTAAAATAGCCTCGGGACGAAATTTATAAAGTGGCATCTTGTATATTTCGTCCAAGGCTTCATGCACCCATTATGGTGGCTTCAAAGTCCTGAAATCATCACTTGTAACTCCGTTCTTGTTCCCCTTGCGCATGCCATCATCTCCATGCTTGTTCTTGCTCCAATGTTCATCCTTCTCCAAGCTAGGCCCTTCATTTGTAAGCAAAACAAATGTATCCAATTTAGGCAGCATCATATTCTCATGAACATTAGAATCATTACCAAGAAACGAAAGTACCTGGTAATTTAGTTGGCGTGCACGAGCTCTAGTAATTGGTCCAGTATGTATAGCAGCAGGGGCTGTGGGTGTAACAATTGTATTGATGTCCTCATCATCCTCCCCTTCTTGAAATGAAGTTGTCCTCGACGGAAGGTCATCTTCCTCACCCAAATAAGGCTTCAAATCTGCAATGTGAAAAGTGGGACTAACCCCAAAATCTGCAGGCGGCTCAAGTTTATATGCATTATCATTTATTTTCTATAACACCTTAAAGGGACCATCAGCACGTGGCATTAACTTTGATTTGCGCAAATCAGGAAATCTATCCTTACGCAAATGTAACCAAACAAGATCTCCAGGTGCAAACACAACATGTTTTCTACCCTTATCTCCAGCAAGTTTATATTTAGCATTCATACGCTCAATGTTTTCCTTAGTTAACTCATGCATTTTTAAAATCAATTCAGCACGTTGTTTAGCATCAAAATTAACCTTCTCCGAAGATGGAAGAGGCAACAAATCAATAGGTGCACGAGGTAGGAAACCATACACAACTTCAAAAGGGCACATCTTAGTAGTAGAATGCAATGAACGATTATAAGCAAATTCAATATGAGGCAAGCATTCCTCCCACATTTTCTTATTGTTCTTCAAAACAGCCCTAAGCATAGTAGACAACGTTCTATTGACTACTTCAGTTTGTCCATCAGTTTGGGGGTGACAAGTAGTACTAAAAAGCAGTTTAGTCCCCAACTTAGCCCATAAACATCTCCAAAAGTGGCTAAGAAATTTAGTATCACGATCTGAAACAATAGTATTTGGCACACCATGCAAGCGAATAATTTCACGAAAGAACAAATCAGCAACATTAACAACATCATCGCTTTTATGACATGGTATAAAGTGTGCCATTTTCGAGAATCTATCCACGACAACAAATATGCTATCCCTCCCCTTCTTTGTTCGAGGTAAACCTAAAACAAAGTCCATAGATATATCCTCCCAAGGAACACTAGGTACAGGCAAGGGCATATATAAACCATGAGGATTGAGTCGTGACTTAGCTTTTTGACATGTAGTGCAGCGAGCAATAAAACGCTCAACATCCCGTCTCATCTTTGTCCAAAAGAAATGTGTAGCAAGTACGTTCTCCGTCTTCTACACGCCAAAGTGTCCCATTAATCCTCCTCCATGCGCCTCCTGCAACAACAAAAGACGAACGGAGCTAGCTGGAATGCATAGCTTGTTAGCACGAAACACAAATCCATCGTTAACAACAAACTTGTTCCACATTCTTCCTTCTTTACAATTCTGCATTACATCTTTAAAATCAGCATCATGCACATATTGATCTTTGATGGTCTCCAAACCAAATATTTTGAAGTCAAGTTGTGAAAGCATAGTATAGCGACGAGACAATGCATCAGCAATAACATTTTCTTTTCCCTTCTTGTGTTTAATGACATAAGGGAAAGTCTCAATGAATTCAACCCATTTAGCATGTCTACGATTGAGTTTAGCTTGACTTTTAATATGTTTCAAAGATTCATGATCAGAATGTATAACAAATTCTTTGGGCCATAAATAATGTTGCCATGTTTCTAAAGTCCGAACAAGAGCATATAATTCTTTATCATAAGTAGAATAATTCAGACTAGGCCCACTCAATTTTTCAGAAAAGTATGCAACGGGTTTGCCATCTTGTAATAACACACCTCCTAATCCAATTCCACTAGCATCACATTCAAGCTCAAAAGTCTTATTAAAATCAGGAAGTTGGAGTGAAGGACCATGTGTCAACTTATCTTTCAATACCGTGAAGGTTTCTTCCTGTGCGGTACCCCAAAGAAAAGGCACATCTTTCTTTGTAAGCTCATTGAGAGGTGCAGCAATGGTGCTGAAATCTCTCACAAAACGCCTATAGAATCCAGTGAGGCCAAGAAAACTCCTCACTTGTGTGACCGTTTTGGGCTGCGGCCAACTCTGAATAGCTTCAATCTTGGCTTTATCAACTTTAATTCCCTATGGAGTAACAACATAGCCAAGAAAAGATACTCGGTCAGTGCAAAAGGTGCACTTCCCAAGGTTACCAAACAAACGTGCATCACGTAGAGCAATAAAAACAGCACGTAAATGTTCCAAATGTTCTTCCAAAGATCTGCTATAAATCAATATGTCATCAAAGTAAACTACCACAAATCGTCCAATGAAAGCACGTAAAACTTCATTCATTAATCTCATGAAAGTACTAGGTGCATTAGTTAACCCAAAAGGCATGACTAACCACTCATATAATCCAAACTTAGTTTTAAATGCTGTTTTCCATTCATCTCCCAATTTCATACGAATTTGATGGTAGCCACTACGCAAATCAACTTTGGAGAATATTGTAGAGCCACTCAATTCATCAAGCATATCATCTAGCCTAGGAATAGGATGACGATAACGAATAGTAATATTATTAATGCCTCTACAATCAACACACATACGTGATGTACCATCCTTTTTCGGCACTAGAATAATAGGAACAGCACAAGTACTAAGGGATTCGCGTATATAACCTTTGTCGAGAAGCTCTTGTACTTGACGCATAATCTCCTTCGTCTCCTCTGGATTGGTACGGTATGGAGCACGGTTTGGCAGTGAAGCACCGGGAATTAAGTCAATCTGATGCTCAATCCCTCGAATAGGCGGTAATCCCGGTGGCACGTCTTGTGGAAAAACGTCAGCGAACTCCTGCAAAATGTTAGTGACAGCAGGAGGCAAAGAGGAAGGCACGTCCTCGAATGAAAATAATGCCTCTTTGCACACAAAAGCATAGCAAACAGATTTGCTGAAATCTAGCTCATCAATATCAGATTTGGTGGCAAATAAACATGCACTTTTCAATTTAATTTCAGAAGCAACACTAGATGGTTTATTATTAGGCTTCATTTGTTGCTCAAATTCTTTTGCCACAATCTGATTTTCACTCTTATTCGTCTCCTGTTTTGCTTTATTAGCTCTATTAATATCATCTTTCAAAATGGAATCAGGAGTCATAGGAAGCAAAGTAATATTTTATCCTTATGAACAAGAGTATAGTGATTGTTTCTACCATGGTGTACAGAATTT
This sequence comes from Triticum dicoccoides, assembly GCF_002162155.2. Taxonomy (NCBI): domain Eukaryota; kingdom Viridiplantae; phylum Streptophyta; class Magnoliopsida; order Poales; family Poaceae; genus Triticum; species Triticum dicoccoides. The sequence goes on from NC_041392.1 coordinate 362,405,845, forward strand.
TTATCAAATTACCATGGTCTACCAAGTAATAAGGAACATGCTTGCATAGGTACCACATCACAATCAACATAATCAGCATATGTAGAGATACTAAAATCCACACGAACAGTACGTGTTACCTTAACCTTGCCGCTGTTGTTGAACCATTGGATGTAGTAAGGATGTGGATGTGGTCTTGTGGTGAGAGAAAGCTTCTCCACCATCTCCATGCTAGCCAAGTTGTTGCAGCTCCCTCCGTCTATTATGACACGCACAGAACGTTCCTTCACAACTCCCTTGGTATGGAACAAATTGTGCCTCTGATTTTGCTCAGCTTGTGTGACCTGCACACTCAAAACACGTTGAGCAACTAAACATTCATACCTGTCAGCGTCTTCAGGAGCCATGTATTGCGTCTCATGATCAGAATCATCTCCACCATGTTCTTCACGTGTAATAAGAGCCAAAGTGTCCTCATCATAGTCACTAGCGGACTCATATCCACCATCCGCGGTAGCAATCATCACACGCGGAGATTTGCATTCTCTCGCATAATGACCTCCTCCCTTACAACGACGACAAATAATATCACTTGTGTGCCCTGTTGATGCCCTGGAAGAAGAAGAACTCTGTGCAGGCCCGGCAGGTGCGCTCTTGGCAGATAATGGTGGTTGTTCCTATTTTCTTGTATCACGGCTGTAGGAGGCACCTGATTGAGGTGCTGGTGCAGTTGAAGTAGAAGATGCACGCGGTGTCCATGATGAAGGTCGGCCTGCAGAAAAGTTAGATCTCGCCAATGCTTGTCGATCCTGCACTTCACGTTCAGCTTTACAAGCAAGATGGAATAAACGAGTGATATTAGTATACTCCTTATAGTCTAGAATGGTCTGAATCTCTCTATTTAATCCACCCAGAAAACGTGCAAGCATAGCTTCATTCTCCTCAACAATACCACATCTAATCATGCCAGTTTGTAATTCCTGATAATATTCTTCTACAGAATTTTTCCCTTGTCTTAAACGCTGCAATTTTTGAAGCAATTCACGTTGATAATATGGTGGAACCCAGCGCGTACGCATAGCGGTTTTCAAAGCAGCCCAAGTAGTTGGAATAGGATATAATCTACAATGTTCAGACCACCAGACACATGCAAAACTAGTGAAAGCACAAATAGCAGCAGCAACCCGTCTCTCCTCGGGATATTGTAAACATGTAAAACGTTGTTCAGTTTCTAACTCCCAAGTAAGATATATATCAGGAACATATCTACCCTCAAATGGTGGAATATTCAATTTCAGTTTAGGAATATGGACATCATCTCGTACCTGAGGTGGTGGTGCAGGCCTACCATTACGAATATATACCTGAGGTCGACCTGCTGGTGGTGGTGCTGGTGGTTGCACGTAGTTCTGATTTTGAGCAACCTCATCCTCGTAATCTCCCACATAATCATCCTCCTCCGCATCAGCAGCAGGAGCCATAGAAGTATCAACAGCAGCACCAACAGTTTGGCCAAACGCAAGAGGAACACGGCTCACTCGGCGGAGGTCTATTTCGCGACGTGGAGGTAGTCGTTATTGTTGTTGTTGGAGAGGTGCGTTAGGTGCAGCGGGTGGTGGTGGTGGAAGACGCGCGAGCAATTCATTAAACTTGTTATCGAGCTTTGTTTCGAACGTCTTCTCCATGCCATCTATCTTCTCCATGGCCTCTTCAAATCTGTTTAGCACGTCTTGCACCTGTTCACTCATCATTTGCTGAAATTTATCATGCAAATCCTTATTCGTCATGTTCTCCCAGTCAGTCTCGTCGGCTTGTGATCCTGGCATGGTTAGCAGCAATAGAAACACACAAGAATATGATCCTATAGACTACTAACAAGAGGTGGTGGTGGGTGTCACAAATCCGTCAAGCAAATCTCAAATTCTTACCAGTTCTTACCCAGCAGCAGGCGGTGATCGGCAACTGTTGTAGTCAAAAACTCTCAAAGCTTGGATAGAGCGATTACCAGGGAGAGTCAAACGCACGACGTAGATGTATGTGGAGCTGGGAAGGCTTATAATATGGTAGCAAAAAGGGTCAGCAATAATCAATTCAGAGATGCAAAGTTGAATAAACGCTCAACGACGGTACTGTGCTGGTCCTAGGCTAGACTGTGCTAGAGACGCGAGCCTAGAACACCAACAAAATCACGGCGCGGCACGTAAACAAGGGAAAAGCACACTCTGGAATTTTTTTTCGCTCTTTTTTTTTCTTGCGCTCTTTTTTTTGCGCTGCTTTTTTTTGCGAAAAATCACTATAATGGCGAGTGTCTCAAAACTCTTCCTAGCTCAAACTGACTGGATAGGCACAAAATTTTTTCGACCAATTTTTTTTTTCGACTGCCCGGACCCAAAAACTGGAAACAAGTCAAAAAAAACTTCCTATAATGGCACCTGTCTCAAAACACTCAGAAACACCTAAAAATAGGATAGCCAGAATTTTTTTCGAAAAATGCATTTTCAAAAAATTTTGGGCCTAAACGGAGCGTGGTTTCCGGACTCTTTTTTTTTTCCGAAACCTACTCCGGCAAGGAAACACGAATTGGAATCTAGATGGATCTCGAAAACAAACCTAATATGACAAGAATTCGGATTGGTGGTGGATATATGGTGGTGGTATATGGCAGCGGTGGTGGTAGCGGTGGTAGTATATGGATATGGATTCGGAGCGGTGGTGGTAGGTGGCAGGGGCGATGATGATGGTGCGGTGGCGGCGTGACAACTTATGACCAAAACTCGAAACTCTAAAAGACTAGACGCTAAGACCAGCAACTAGACACGACGATGCAACCGCAAATTCAACAAAGCAAAACCCTAAAAAGATTATGCAAAGGCTCAGATTGGTTCGGATATGATGAACTAACCCTAATTTTTTTTGTGGCTTTTTCGTGGACTGTAGGTATGAAGAACAGACTCGATCTAAACTACGAAAAACTGTAAAATCTCACCGAGCAACCTGGAAATCTGATACCACTTGATAGAGGCAAAGGTGTCCCGTCTTTCGATGAGATGATGGATTTCGCTTTGGTGGAAGTCGACTTTGACGATCCGACTACGAACGTGCGAGGACGTCGCGCCTTAGCAATCGCTAAACCAACTCCGAGAGGTTACTGACCACGCCGGAGCACGATCAACCTGACCACGAGGGTCTGTTTCCTGCAAGCAAACGAAGAACAAGCAAGAAACTGAGATTGCAATCTGGATATTGCGAATATAAGATGAAAGCTTTATTGATCAAGGTGGGGTTCTGTGACGCCTTTGTCTGGTCGTTGAACACAAACGAAGTACGCGAAGTTGCAGCTATGGCGAACTTTTAATCTAAACAAAACCCAAAGTCTAAACGATGCCCTAAGGGCTGTATATATGGAGGAAGAGGGGGAATTTCGTGGCCCTTGGTGGAGGGATCTGAAATCAACCCTATCTCTTGTTTCCCCACACATACGGACTCTAAAAATAGCCTATACTTATGTATTTCGAAATTACATGGGCCTGGCCCAATAATAAGGTGACGCAGCACCTAAAATAGCCTCGGGACGAAATTTATGAAGTGGCATCTTGTATATTTCGTCCAAGGCTTCATGCACCCATTATGGTGGCTTCAAAGTCCTGAAATCATCACTTGTAACTCCGTTCTTGTTCCCCTTGTGCATGCCATGATCTCCATGCTTGTTCTTGCTCCAATGTTCATCCTTCTTCAAGCTAGGCCCTTCATTTGTAAGCAAAACAAATGTATCCAATTTAGGCAGCATCATATTCTCATGAACATTAGAATCATTACCAAGAAACGAAAGTACCTGGTAATTTAGTTGGCGTGCACGAGCTCTAGTAATTGGTCCAGTATGTATAGCAGCAGGGGCTGTGGGTGTAACAATTGTATTGATGTCCTCATCAATTTGTCCACTTTGATTGAGAATAATAATGAATCTATGGATGTGAATTTTTTTAGTAGGAACAATTTTGGTAATAACGCATATAGAGGTAATTTCAACCCTAGGCCATTTCCTAATAATTCCTCTAATAATTATGGTAATTCCTACAATAATTCTTATGGAAGTTATAATAAAATACCCTATGATCTTGAGAACAATATTAAAGAATTTATTAATTCGCAAAAAGTTTTCAATGCTATGGTTGAAGAAAAATTGCTGAAGATTGATGATTTGGCTAGGAACGTTGATAGAATTTCTCTTGAGATTGATTCTTTGAAAATTAGATCTATAATACCCAAGCATGATATTAACGAATCTCTGAAAGCTATTAAAATTTCTATTGATGAGTCCAAAGAAATAACCGCTAGGATGCGTGCTAAGCGAGATTGGTTTGTAAAAGTGTGTTCTTCTAGTTTTGTGAGAATAATGATGAAGATCTTAAAGTTATTAGTGTAACTCCTATTGAATCTTTGTTTTCTAATATAAATCTTGATAAATACGGGACTAGAGATGAGTCAACTTTATCTAGAAGGTGTCCCAATGATTCGGAGTTTATAGATCCTAATGCAAAAATTGATAAAAGTGGGATTGGAGAGGTCAAAACTTTAAGTAGCGATGAACCCACTCCTTTGGATTTCAAAGATTTTAATTATGATAATTGTTCTTTGATAGATTGTACTCCCTTGTTGCAATCCATGTTGAATTCTCCTCATGGTTATAATCAAAAAAAGCTTTTACTAAACATATTGTTGATGTTATGATGAAATATTTTGAAGAAAAAGCTTGAATTGGAAGTTTCTATCCCTAGAAAACTTTATGATGAGTGGGAACTTACTATTAAGATTAAGATTAAGATTAAAGATTATGAGTGCCATTCTTTGTGTGATTTGGGTGCTAGCGTTTCCACGATTCCAAAAACTTTATGTGATGTGTTAGGTTTCTGTGAATTTGATGGTTGTTCTTTGAATTTGCATCTAGCGGATTCCACTACTAAGAAACCTATGGGAATAATTAATGATGTTCTTATTGTTGCGAATTTTAATTATATGCCCATAGATTTCATTGTTCTTGATATTTGCAATCGTACATGTCCTATTATTCTTGGTAGACCTTTCCTTAGAACGATTGGTGCAATTATTGATATGAAAGAAGGAAACATTAGATCTCAATTTTAGTTAAGGAAGGGCATGGAACACTTTCCAAGAAAGAAAATTAAGTTGACATATGAGTCTATTATAAGGGCAACTTATGGTTTGCATACCAAAGATGACAATACCTAGATCTATGTTTTATGTCTAGCTAGGGGCGTTAAACAATAGCGCTTGTTGGGTGGCAACCCAATTTTATTTTTATATTTTTGGTTTTATTTTGCAATAAATACACATTATTACCTCTGTAATAATTGTGTTTCAGTGTTTTAATTATTTTTTGTGCCAAGCAAGACCTTTGGGATGGTCTATGGTGATAGTTGATTTGATCTTGCTGAAAAACAGAAACTTTTATGCCCAATAAAACAATTTTGGGAAATCACATAAGCGTGCTTTTGATCTGAATTTTTTACACAAGATTTATATACAAATTTCACATATTGTACTAATTTTTTCAGAATTGTTGGATTTACATAAGTATACAAAGTTTTCAGATTGCTACAGACTGTTCTGTTTTTGACAGATTCTATTTCCTATGTGTTGTTTGCTTATTTTGATGAATCTATGTGTAGTATCGGGGGGTATGAACCATGGAGAAGTTGGAATATAATATATATTACACCAATATAAATAAAGAATGAGTTCACAACAGTACCAAAACATGCTGATTTACTTTCTTATACTAACGAATCTCATGAGTTTTTTGTTGAGTTTTGTGTTGTGAAGTTTTCAAGTTTTTGGTAAAGATTTGATGGACAACGGAATAAGGAGTGGAAAGAGCCTAAGCTTGGGTATTCCCAAGGCACCCCAAGGTAATATTCAAGGACAAGCAAGCATCTAAGCTTGGGGATGCCCCGGATGGCATCACTGTTGTCTTCAATCCATCTGTAAATTTACTTGAGACTATATTTTTATTCACCACATGGTATGCATTTTGCTTGGAGCGTCTTGTATGATATGAGTCTTTTCTTTTTAGTTTGCCACAATCATCGTTGATGTACACACCTTTTTAAAGGGACACGCATGAGTTGTGAGTTTATTAAAATACTCTTTGTGCTTCACTTATATCTTTTGACCTAGGAAATTTGCTCTAGTGCTTCACTTATATCTTTTTAGAGCACGGCGGTGGTATTATTTTATAGAAATTGTTGAACTCTCGTGTTTCACTTATATTATTTTGAGAGTCTCTAAACAACATGGTAATTTTCTTAGGTTATGAATTTAGTCCTAATATGATGGGCATCCAAGAGCGATATAATCACGTGGCGATAGCTCCCACCTAGCCCTCCCACCTTTGTGCCGGTGGCCACTCCGGCCCCAGCGGCCACAAGCCCTACCAGTCGCCGCTCCGGCGCTGGTAGCCATCCCCTCCTTCGTGATGGCTCCATTTGCCCTTAACTTTGATTGTGGGAAAAAGTTTCAAGCGGATATGAAGGCCAAGTTTGGGCACCCGGTGGTCTTCTCCCCGGGCTTTCGTCAAAAGGAATTCACCTTGGTGGTTTCATTTCGCCATGCCTCCTTTAGGCTCAATGTGCACATGGTTAGTATATCTCTCCTTGCCATGTTTGGGGGCTATGCCCAAGGTTTTCGTGTTCGTCTCTTGAAAGATAGATCTTTCAAGTTCTCGGTGGCCTCAAAAGCGGTGGGTTTTGAGATCTACAATGCTGGTAATATTGTTGAGAAGGATTTGGATGTGGGTTTCAATCTTTGGAATTTTGGGGGCCCGAATTGGCAACGAGAAGAAGCTCTATGTTATGCTGAACTTGATAAAGAATGGACTCTAGTGGGTAGATCTAGCAAAGCCATTGTCCCTCACTCCGGCGATCACTGGAGTTATTCTGCGGTGGTCCGGGACGGCCAATCAGTTTTCGAACGATTATCGGGACCCATTCAAGATGGCTCTAATCAAGGTATTAACGACACTTCATTACACGTCAATCCTGGCCATAACAGGCTCCAAATGGAGCGTCAGGTCATGCAACGTTCTTTTGCTCGTAACCACGTGGTTTGCCATGAATGCGGGGCCAAAGGTCACATGGCTCGTTTTTGCACCACCCCGAACCTTCCTAGGCTTTGGCCGTTTATCCACTTTGACTCTTTCCCGAGCCCACCAGCACAGGCTTGGGCCGAAGGGGTTGTGGAGTCTTGGTTCCGCTGTATTGGGCCGGCGCCACAGACTCGGCAGGTGCCTTCATTTAAGGAGTTGGTCAAGGATTTTTTCCCAAACTTTCAGCTGAGACCGTCGCTTGCCTCCTCGCCTTCCACTTCAGTTTCCTTCTCTGCCACCAACTCTGCTTCTGCCTCGACAAGTTCGCCTCCGCTACCATTGCTGTCAGACAGAGCTTTGGTCACCACCTCACCGGAGCCTTTGCCTATGGCCAACATTCCCATAGACCCCCAACCTTTTGTTCCCCATGGCTTTCAGATTCAGGAGATTGCTGGCCGCAATGGGGTTTCTCGCGCGATTGTTCCTCATCGCCCGAGACGGCATGAAGACTGGGCGATTGCCACTATCCACCCACATCCAGACGAGGTATTTTTCCCAAATGTGCGTGAGGTTCTGGAAGAGTTTCTTGAGGGAGAGGAACAAGTAGGTTTTAGAGAAATCCAGCCCTGTCCTTTTGGAGAGGCCTATGTCAGGTTCACGCACGTCAGAGACAGAGATAGGCTTATTCAGCAAGGTTCGCATGCGTTTGGTGATGTCTTTATTTCATTTACTAAGCACAATCAAGGAAGAAATTGGCGTAGGGTACATTTCAACAGAACTTGTTGGTTGCTGTTTGTGGGAGTTCCATTTGATTTCTGTAATACTGAAGATATTGCTTCTGCGATTTCTAAGTGGGGCAAGATCATCAGTTGGGAAAAAGAAGATGCTTTGAAGGGTAAGATTTTGGTCAAGGCTAGAGTTACTGAACTTGGTGATATCCCTAAGAGTATTAGATGGTCTGAAGGGGAAATATTTGAGGAGGAGTCTTGGACCTGCTCTGTTGAGGTACTCCTTGAGGAAATGATGGGGGGTGGACCTGCAGATGAGGATCCTTTTCGACCTGAGGGGGTGAACCCTCACCCTGTGCCACAACATGCAAATGACTTTCCAGGGTTTCCACCACTGCCTAACCCTAACAATCAAGCTCCTAATGATGATTGGGATGATTGGGAAGAGCAGGATGAGCAACAGGATCATTGGGCTTTCCCACAGCCAGCACCTGTCCCTCCTCAACAGCATCAAGTTGAAATTCCTGCCTTAGCTGCAGAAGGAGCTCCTAACAGCAGCATTACTACCATAGTTTTACTGTCTGATGGCCTGCTTTCTCTGACTCACTCTGCTAGTGAAGAGGTCAACCAAAGGGCTCGGGCTCCCCCCATTAGTCAAGGGCTCCTGAACATTGCATTAGCTTATGATGCAGTTGAAGAAGATGAGAATTTTCAGAATATTCAGCACAATGTTGCAGAACCACAGAATGACAACTTGGTGACTGCTGAACAGATTCTGCATGTGGCTCCTGTAGCACAGCAACACCTGCAGTCAGAGGGTGTTGTGATGCCAGTTCCCACTCCAGGAACCTCCTCTGTCAGAGATCTTGAAGCTCCTGGTTCCTCTTTGCCCACTATTCAACAAGACAAACAGACTGAGATTTTGATGGAAGTACCTGCTACTAGAAACTATACTGTGCCCCTGGAAGTTGTTGCTAATGCAACTGTGGCAGACTCTTTTCCTTCGCATCAACCAGATATTAAGGGCAAGGCAGATGTTCCAGTACCCCACTGTGGTTCCCCATCTACAGCAAACCCTAAAGGTAACTATGGGACCTTCTCATTACCAGGCTCTCCTTCCTTGCTTACCTTGCATACATTGGCCCAAGATCATGCTTTACAAATCATTGATGGTTCTCATTTGATATCTGAAGAAGGACTGGATTTATGGATTCAACACTTTGCACCAACAACACAAGGAGCTACTCCAACTTTCAAAATTGAAATACCAGTAAGTTGGTTTAACTTCATAATTCACTTATCGTTGACACCTGACAAGTTTGGATGGACCATGCATTTGCTAAAGTCTGGTGTCTGGAAATTTTTGAGTGCTAATTGTGCTCATGAGCACACTTTGCTTTTTTACATTCCTAATGAATGCGCAACTTCTCAGGCACCTGCATGTAAGGATTTCATCCTAGGGCTAGGCAAAGAAAATTAGGGTATTAGCCCTGCTGCACATTCTTCCACTGGGGCTAGCAGCCCTCTTCAGCAGGTGTCACCAAGTAATCCCCTGCCCCTTGGAGAGGCCATATCAAGGAAAAGGAGGGAGAAGGAATTTATGATAGAAGCTGAGGTAAGAAGAAGTTATAGGATTAAAAAGGACAACAATGGATATAGGAGGAAGTCTTGTGTCACTCAGACTTGTTTACCATGTAATGCTATACCTCCAATTATTCACAATTCAGTGGTTAAAAACCTATCTAAATCTTTCTGCAAGGTTGCTGAGGAAGAGATTCAGGAGAAGTTGACCGAGAAGCCCAAGAAGAAGGGGCAGGATGATGTGGCTAAGGTGTCCAAGGCCACAGCAGAAGCAGCAAATTCCAGGCCTGTGTGATGACGTGCCTGCAACATCAGTTTATGATAGGTAGCAGAAGGAACTGCTACTCTCTTTTGGGAACTACTTGTCCTATGTATGCAGTCAAATGTAATGCTTACAACTGCTGCACTATGCTTGTTTGCCCTGGTAGGCACCTTTTGCATGCTCCATGTACTCTGCTGCTGTGTCAGCTCTGGTATTTCCTTGTGGTTAAGACTACTATTTCCTCTGATGCTATGGAAGCCTCTGGCCATCATATGTGGTTGCACTGGTTCACCTGCTCTTCTGCTTATGTCTCCTGCTGGAATGTGTTATCTTGCTTTCAGTGTTCTGTCCTTTTGGTGGATCCCAATACTTTTGTGGCCTGGAATAGTCATCAGGGGATGGACCTTGCTGATTACAATAACACCAATTTGATTGTTAATGAATAACAATAAAACATGGAATATCTTAAACTGGAATGTGAGGGGCATTAATTCCTCAGATAAGTGGTTGGCTATTAGGCAAAAAGTGGAAGAAAGTGCTGCCGGAATTGTTTGTCTTCAGGAAACTAAGAGAGAAATCTTTGACCTATCCTACATTCATAAAGTTTGTCCTCCTAGGTTCAATAAATTTGAGTACTTACCTTCCATTGGGGCATTAGGTGGAATTCTCACTGTTTGGAATGGGGCTCTATTCTCTAGGGAGCTAATGTTTCAAAACAAATTCTCATTATCTATTCAGTTCACATGTAGGACATCCACCAAAAGTTGGGTCCTCACAAACATCTATGGTCCCTGCAATCATGAAGATAAATTGAGTTCATTGATTGGTTTGGCAACATTCAAATGCCTAGTGATATAGATTGGATTATTATGGGGGATTTTAATTTCATCAGAACCCCTGAAGACAGAAACAAACCTGGAGGGGATGTAAATGAAATGCTCATGTTTAATGAGGCAATAAGTGAACTTGGACTGATTGAATTACCCCTTAAAGGCAGACAGTTTAGCTGGAGTAATATGCAGGACAACCCACTCCTGGAGAAATTAGATTGGTTTTTTACCTCTGCAGCTTGGATGACCAGCTATCCTGATACCTTGGCTCTTCCCATGGCTAAACCAATTTCTGATCACCTACCTTGCATGATTAAAATTGGCACAAATATCCCAAAGTCTAGAGTGTTCAGGTTTGAGAACTACTGGCTCAATCACAGTTCTTTTAAACAAGTGGTTCAGAATGCTTGGGCTATTCCAGTAGGTCATTCAGACTGTGCTAAGAAGATTACTGCAAAATTCAAGAAATGTCAGAAGAGCTCTAAAGTTGTGGGCCAAAAATCTTGCTTGCCATAAGAAGCAAATTGCAGATATAAATGACTGTATATTTCTCTCGGATATGATTGAGGAATTCAGAGACCTTACTCTATTTGAAAATAATTGCAGGACCTTGCTCAAGGAGTATCTATTAACTGTGCTCAATGATCAGAAGATTTATTGGAAACAGAGAGGGAAAATTAAAGGAGTCAAATTTGGAGATGAAAACACAAAATTCTTCCACACTAAAGCCTCCATTAATCATAGGCACAATAAGATTGCTATGCTACTGAACAAGGATCAAGTTGAAGTAACAAATCATGATGGAAAGGCTGCAATCCTCTGGGAGGCTTTTAAAAATAGATTGGGACAATCTAATGGACACTCAATGCACTTTAACCTTAATAATCTTTATGAAAACACAGTGGACCCACAAATCTTCATTGATCTAGAACAGCCTTTCTCCCAAGAGGAAGTTGAGGAAGTGGTGAACCACCTACCTACTGATAAGTCCCCAGGGCCAGATGGATTCAATAATGAGTTTATTAAGAGTTGTTGGGATATTATTAAAGTTGATGTCTTTGAACTTATATTAGAATTCCATGCTGGGAATGTTAATCTTGAAAGCATTAACTCCTCTTTCATCACCCTAGTGCCCAAAATAGAAGTGCCACTTTCTCCTAATGACTTCAGACCAATCTCTTTACTAAATGGAGTGCTCAAAATCATTACAAAACTGTTGGCAAATAGACTACAAGGAGTTATTCTACAGTTGGTGCATATTAATCTATATGGCTTTCTCAAGGATAGAGTGATCCAGGACTGTCTTGGTTGGGCATATGAATACATTCACCAGTGTCATAAATCTAAGGAAGAAATCTTAGTTATAAAACTGGATTTTGAGAAGGCATTTGATACAATTGAGCATGATGCAATCATTGATATTTTTAGAGCTAAAGGATTTGGAGAGAAGTGGATTTCCTGGATGGAAGCTCTGTTCACAACTGCATCCTCCTCTGTATTACTAAATGGAGTTCCTGCGAAAAGAATTTATATAAAGAGGGGAGTAAGACAAGGAGACCCTTATTCTCCTTTAATCTTTGTGTTGGCTGCTGATTTGCTACAATCCATTCTTAATAAAGCCATGAGATTAAACCTGATCACTGCTCCACTTCAAGTAAACTCATGCCCCCATTTCCCAATTGTGCAATATGCAGATGACACCTTACTGGTTATGCAAGCTGATTCTAGGCAGTTATTCTGCTTAAAAGCACTCCTGAATACTTTTGCCACAACAACTGGACTAAAAGTTAATTATGGGAAGTCCATCCTGGTACCCTTGAATATTGCTGAAGACAGGGTAGAAATTTTTACAAACACCTTGCAGTGTACTAGAGGACAATTCCCATTTACCTACCTTGGCATGCCCCTGGGAATATACAAACCAAGTGTGGAACACTGTCTCCCCCTAGTTAATAGGATTGCAAAAAGAGTGGCTGGTATCTCTATCTTCATGACCCAAGATGGAAAATTAATGTTGGTCAAGTCAGTCATGACATCTTTATCAGTCTTCTTCATGTGCTGTTTGGACATTCCTGTTACTATAAAAAAAGCAGATCATTAAGTACTTGAGGCACTGTCTTTGGAAAGGGCCTGATATGGAGGACAAAAGGCCTGCCTTGGTGGCATGGACTACAATATGCAAACCAAAAGACCAGGGAGGCTTAGGGGTTCTAGACATCTTTACTCATAATAAAACCCTGCTCATGAAAAATCTTCACAAATTTTTCAACAGACATCATATTCCCTGGGTCAACTTGATTTGGGAAACATACTATAGTGATGGAAAGCTACCAGGGGACAACATGATTGGATCATTCTGGTGGAAGTCCAACTTAGCTCTCATTGATCAGTACAAGGCTATTGCAAGATGTAATGTGGGTGATGGTGTCAGTGCTTTCTTTTGGGATGATCTATGGAGCCAAGCTATACTGAAACATCAATTTCCTCACGTGTTCTCTTTTGTTAGAAACACACAGCTGAATATCCAACAAGTATTGCAGACTGAATACCTGCAGGATTTATTCTTCCTCCCCTTAACAACTGAGGCCTATGAGGAATTCTTGCAAATGGAAGACATTTGTATAGCCATGAGACAATCTAAGCATTTAGACTCTTTGGACACATGGAGCTACATTTGGGGGACTGAACACTATTCCTCTATCAAAGCATATAAAGTCTTAATTGGTCACAAACAGACTCCCCCACACTTCAACTGGATCTGGCAGAGTTCATGCCAACCAAAGCATAAAGTCTTCTTCTGGCAACTTCTTCATGATCGAGTCAACACCAGAAACTTACTTAGAAGGAAGAATTTTGTGTTGGAGGAGTACAACTGTGCTGTGGGAGGTTGTCAACAAGAAGAAACACTGCACCACCTCTTTTGGGGCTGTCCATTTGTTCAATAATGCTGGGACTTCATTTGCCCAACAAGAGCTCCAAACCTATCTGTGTTAGAAGCATTCCAAGACCTCAAAGAAAAGCTAAGGTACCCATTCCACATGGAGATAATCATTCTAGGAGCATGGGCCATTTGGATAACCAGGAACAATAAGATCTTTGAAAATATTGCACCATCATTCCAAGGGTGGGAGTTCATATTTCTGGAGGAACTGAAGCTTCTCAAATATAGAATGAGGAAGAAGCATGAGAGGCAATTTACAGATTGGCTTGACAACTTGTTGTAATCCTTTGTTCTTAGGATAGTTGGTAGTCTAGGTTTTTTTCTATTTCCTTTCTTTTCTTTCTTTTTGTTTTCCTAGGCTTTAGTTTTTCTAGTCCTCTTCTTTCTTAGGCTTACCTCAAGCCTTTTAGACTGCTTTGTTCCTCTGTGATAGAGGCAAGGGTCCCGATGTTTCGATGAGATGGTGGCTATCGTTTTCTGTGGGAGTCGACTTTGACGATCCGACTACGAACGTGCGAGACGTCGCGCCTTAGCAATCGCTAAACCAACTTCCGAGGGTTATTGACCACGCCAGAGCACGATCAACCTGACCACGAGGGTCTGTTTCCTGCGAGCAAACGAAGAACAAGCAAGAAACTGAGATTGCAATCGGGATATTGCGAATATAAGATGAAAGCTTTATTGATCAAGGTGGGGTTCTGTGACGTCTTGGTCTGGTCGTTGGACACAAACGAAGTACGCGAAGTTGCAGCTATGGCAAACTTTTAATCTAAACAAAACCCAAAGTCTAAACGACGCCCTAAGGGCTGTATATATCGAGGAAGAGGGGGGAATTTTGTGGCCCTTGAGGGTGGGGTCCGAAACCAACCCTAACTCTTGTTTCCCCACACATACGGACTCTAAAAATAGCCTATACTTAAGTATTTCGAAATTACATGGGCCTGGCCCATTAATAAGGTGACGCAGCACCTAGAATAGCCTATGGATGAATATTATGAAGTGGCATCTTGTATATTTCGTCCAAGGCTTCATGCACTCCTTATGGCGGCTTCAAAGTCCTGAAATCATCACTTGTAACTCCGTTCTTGATCCCCTTGCGCATGCCATCAACTCCATGCGTGTTCTTGCTCCAATGTTCATCCTTCTCCAAGCTAGGCCCTTCATTTGTAAGCAAAACAAATGTATCCAATTTAGGCAGCATCATAATCTCATGAACATTAGAATCATTACCAAGAAATGAAAGTACCTGGTAATTTAATTGGCGTGCGCGAGCTCTAGTAATTGGTCTAGTATATGTAACAGTAGGGGTTGTGGGTGTAACAATGGTATTGATGTCCTCATCATGAAGGGCCTAGCTTGGACAAGAAAGATGAACCTTGGAGCAAGTTCAAGCATGGAGATGATGGCATGCGCAAGGGGAACAAGAACGGAGTTACAAGTGATGATTCCAGGACTCTGAAGCCACCATAATGAGTGTATGAAGCATGAGACGAAATATACAAGATGCCACTTCATAAATTTTGTCCATAGGCTATTCTAGGTGCTGCGTCACCTTATTATTGGGCCAGGCCCATGTATTTTCGAAGTACTTAAGTATAGGCTGTTTTTAGAGTCTGTATGTGTGGGGAAACAAGAGTTAGGGTTGGTTTCGGACCCCTCCACCAAGGGCCACGAAATTCCCCCTCTCTCCTCCATATATACAGCCCTTAGGGCATCGTTTAGACTTTGGGTTTTGTTTAGACTAAAAGTTCGCCATAGCTGCAACTTCGCGTCCTTCGTTTGTGTCCAAAGACCAGACCAAGACGTCATAGAACCCCAGCTTCATTAATAAAGATTTCCTCTTTTATTTGCAATATCCAGATTGCAATCTCAGTTTCTTGCTTGTTCTTCGTTTGCTCGCAGGAAATAGACCCTCGTGGTCAGGTTGATCATGCTCCGGCGTGGTCAATAACCCTCGGAAGTTGGTTTAGCGATTGCTAAGGCGCGACGTCTTCGCACGTTCGTAGTCGGATCGTCAAAGTCGACTCCCATAGAAAACGATATCTATCTCATCGAAACATCGGGACACCTTTGCCTCTATCAAGTGGTATCAGATTTTCAGGTTGCTCGGTGAGATTTTCTAGCTTTTCATAGTTTAGATCGAGTCTGTTCTTCATACCTATAGTCCACGAAAAAAGCCAAAAAAATTAGGGTTAGTTCATCATATCCGAACCAATCTGAGCCTTTGCATAGTCTTTTCAGTATTTTGCTTTGTTGAATTTGCGGTTGCATCGTCGTGTCTAGTTGCTGGTCTTAGAGTCTAGTCTTTTAGAGTTTCGAGTTCTGGTCATAAGTTGTCACGCCGCCGCCGCACCATCATCATCGCTCCTGCCATCTACCACCACCGCTTATCCGCCATCGATCCGTATCCATATACAACCACCAATCTGTCTCCATATACCATCACCAATCCATATCCATATACCACCACCAATCCGTATCCATATACCACCACCGCTGCCATATCCTACCATCATATATCCACTAATTCGAGTTCCTTTCATATTAGGTTTGTTTTCGAGGTCCGTCTAATTTCCGATTCGTGTTTCCTTGCCTGAGTAGGTCTCGAAAAAAAAGAGTCTGGAGACCCCCGGGCAGTTTTTAGGCCAAAATTTTCACAGGCAAAAATATTTTTCCCTATCCTATTTTTAGGCTTTTTTGAGTCTTTTGAGCCACGTGCCATCATAGTGATTTTTTGTCACACTTTTTCGTCGTCGCTGCCCTGATTTCCGAAAAAAAGTCAAAAAAAAATTCCGTGCCCATCCTATCAGTTTGACGAGGGAAGAGTTTTGAGACACTCGCCATTATAGTGATTTTTCACACAAAAAAGATGAGCGCAAAAAAAAGAGGAGCGCAAAAAAAAGCGAAAAAAAAGTTCCAGAGTGTGCTTTTCCCTTATTTACGTGCAGCGCCGTGATTTTGTTAGTGTTCTAGGCTCGTGATAGAGGCTAAGGTGTCCCGATGTTTCGATGAGATGGTGGCTATCGTTTTCTGTGGGAGTCGACCTTGACGATCCGACTACGAACGTGCGAGACGTCGCGCCTTAGCAATCGCTAAACCAACTTCCGAGGGTTATTGACCACGCCGGAGCACGATCAACCTGACCACGAGGGTCTGTTTCCTGCGAGCAAACGAAGAACAAGCAAGAAACTGAGATTGCAATCGGGATATTGCGAATATAAGATGAAAGCTTTATTGATCAAGGTGGAGTTCTGTGACGTCTTGGTCTGGTCATTGGACACAAACGAAGTACGCAAAGTTGCAGCTATGGCGAACTTTTAATCTAAACAAAACCCAAAGTCTAAACGACGCCCTAAGGGCTGTATATATAGAGGAAGAGGGGGGAATTTCGTGGCCCTTGAGGGTGGGGTCCGAAACCAACCCTAACTCTTGTTTCCCCACACATACGGACTCTAAAAAATAGCCTATACTTAAGTATTTCGAAATTACATGGGCCTGGCCCACTAATAAGGTGACGCAGCACCTAGAATAGCCTATGGACGAATATTATGAAGTGGCATCTTGTATATTTCGTCCAAGGCTTCATGCACTCCTTATGGCGGCTTCAAAGTCCTGAAATCATCACTTGTAACTCCGTTCTTGATCCCCTTGCGCATGCCATCAACTCCATGCGTGTTCTTGCTCCAATGTTCATCCTTCTCCAAGCTAGGCCCTTCATTTGTAAGCAAAACAAATGTATCCAATTTAGGCAGCATAATAATCTCATGAACATTAGAATCATTACCAAGAAATGAAAGTACCTGGTAATTTAATTGGCGTGCGCAAGCTCTAGTAATTGGTCCAATATATGTAACAGTAGGGGCTGTGGGTGTAACAATGGTATTGATGTCCTCATCATCCTCCCCTTCTTGAAATGAAGTCGTCCTCGACGGAAGCGCATCTTCCTCACCCAAATAAGGCTTCAATCTGCAATGTTAAAAGTGGGACTAACCCCAAAATCTACAGGTAGCTCAAGTTTATATGCATTATCATTTATTTTCTCTAACACCTTAAAAGGACCATCAGCACGTGGCATTAGCTTTGATTTGCGCAGATTAGGAAATCTATCCTTATGCAAATTGATGTAGGGTAGAACCCTAATCGCCCGATCTTTCACAAAAGGAGCGGATCCTGCGAAGAACACGAGGAACACAAAGAGGGGAACGAGGGAAAATCACAAGGAAAAACACGAGAGGAACACTCAAACTAACAAGAACAAGTCACACATGGGCTAGATCCTCGAGTACATAAAGTAAGATACACGATCCGCGATCAACTAGGGACGATACAAAAGGGTAACCGGTTCTTCTCCGTGAGGAGGTCTTGATATTCTTCCCTAAAGACGGGTCTTGAATCCGCTTGGGGGATCTTCTCCGGTGGAGGCTCGAATCTCCGAGGAGAAGGTAACCAAGTGGATGAGCAAAGCTCTCACACAAAATATGAGCTAATCCTTTGCTAACCCTAGAAAGTTGTACGGGATGGAGTATATATAGTCTAGGGGGGAGAAGGGATACACGGGCCTCGACCCTTCACTGTGCGCAGACAGGGGAGGCCGGATGTCCGGGCTGGTCGGGCCGGATGTCCGGGCTTTCAGGCGACGCCGGATGTCCGGGCTGGGGGGGCGGATGTCCGGGCTGGAGCGGTGGCATTTGTTGCTCTCAGGTTCGGAGGGGCCGGATTTCGGGGCCGGTGGCTGGATGTTCGGGGGCTCGGAAGGGGTCGGATGTCCGGGCTGCCGGGGCCGGATGTCCGGGGCCTGTAGCCTTATGCGGCTAGGCTGCTGTAGAGGAAGATGCTCCAGGGGCCGGATGTCCGGGGCCTGGGAGATGCTCTTGTGAAAGTGCTAGTGATCGACTAGAGGGGGGTGAATAGGCGATTTTTATGAAAGTCTTCAAAACATGGAAGTTTCGAAGACAAACGATAGAAATAAACCTATTACCATGCTGCGAAAGGTAGACTACACTAAGCAAGCCATAGTCAAGTATTCAATAAAGTGAAAGCGCAAAGACTAATAGCAGCTAGGCAGTATAGATCAGGTAGGAAGATAGTGTGAAGCCAATCAGAACAAACAGTTACTCAGTGAAGACAAAAGATAATGCAATCATACAATGACTTCACCAGGGCCAACAGTAAGTAAAGGAATGGGAAGGACGAAACCAGTGACTCGTTGAAGACAATGATTTGTTGGACCAGTTCCATTTGCTGTGACAACTGTACGTCTCGTTAGGGAGGCTGAGATTCAACTCAGAAGACCGCGTCTTCACCATATTCCCCTTGAGCTAAGGACACCTAGTCCTCGCCCAATCACTCTGGTAAGTCTTCAAGGTAGACTCCCAAACCTTCACAGACTTTGTTCACCGGTGATCCACAATGACTCTTGGATGCTCAGAACGCGATGCCTAACCGGCTGGAGGATTCACAGTCCTCAAGTGTAATAAGTCTTCAGATCACACAGACATGAAGACTTCAGTGATGCCTAACACTCTTTGGCTCTGGGTGGTTAGGGCTTTATCCTCGCAAGGAATTCTCTCTCAAAGGCTTCGAGGTGGGTTGCTCTCAAACGACAAAAGCCGTGCACTAACTCTGAGCAGCCAACCGTTTATGGTTGTAGGGGGTGGGCTATTTATAGCCACTAGGCAACCCGACCTGGTTTGTCCAAAATGACCCTTGGTCACTAAGGAACTAACACGTGTTCCAACGGTCAGATTTCAAACACACATGGCAACTTTACTTGGGCTACAAGCAAAGCTAACTTATCCAACTCTGGATAAGATTGCTCTCATTGTCTTCGCTCGAAGACATAGGATTCTGGTTAAGCATCACTTCAGTCATTCTAACTGGTTCTCTTGGACCCCACTTAACAGTACGGTGGTTCCTATGACTCAACAAAGAAGAAAAAGAACAATGAAACATCTAAGTCTTCGCGCTCCATAGTCTTCACACAATGTCTTCTCTTGTCATAGTCTTCAATGTGAATGTCTTCACATACCACCTTTGACTTCAATGTCTTCATACATTTTTAAGGGTCATCTCTGGTAGGAAAACTGAATCACTGAGGGATTACTACCTGTGTTATCCTGCAATTCTCACAAACACATTAGTCCCTCAACCAGGTTTGTTGTCAATACTCCAAACCAAGTAGTGGTGGCACTAGATGCACTTACAATCTCCCCCCTTTTTGGTGATTGATGACAAACTGGTTGAAGTTTTCAACAAGCTTAAAAGTATGTGAAATGTAAAGGTTTTTAGATATTGTCTTCATAAGTGGCAAAGGCTCCCCCTGAAGATGTGCATATAAGTAATTTGCTTTTGGAATGCAAATGCACATGGCAGGCTGTACTTGTGGAGATCCTCTTCAACTTATGACGACAATTCATCATGCATGAAAAGTATGTGAAGATAATGACATGCATAATGAAAAATGGACGTCTGCAGAATGACCTAAGTGCGGAAGTTATCATCGCACATGCAGAATTTATCATCGCATCACAGAATAGCAAATAAGTAGCAGACGACCATCGAGTTTGAGTGTTACAACTCAAAGAACCAAATGTATCAAAACGCGAGAGTTGTAAACAGTAGGAAAAATATAAAACCACCACCCATATGGACCCGCTTGAAGACTATCAAACTCATATGCTTCTCCCGCTTTTGTCAGTAAGGACCAAAAAGGTTTGAAGACATAGAGCACCTAGCATTCCCATGAGGAGGTGGTGAAGCAGCAGGGTCGTCGGTGTTGGTTGGCGGTGCAGACGAACTTGGTGCAGTGTTGATTCACGCTGAAGGTGGTGAAGTAGCATCGTCTTCATCATCGATGACACGTGCATTCACTGTTGCAGCAGAGGAGGAGAACTCAGAGTCTTCAAGAGACGGAGTACGCCGTAGCAAGGTCCTTCTCGGAGGTGTGGAGTCAAACTTGAAGCGTTCAGAGAAACCATCATCTTGAAGATCATCTTCAAAACACATAAGCGTGATCCCTTTCCATGTATGCCGACAATTTCATGGGCGACAAAGGCATTCTTGGTGGCAAGGTTGCGAATCTTGTTTACGTCCACCAAGAGGCCTTGCATTTGGCACTTCAGCCAGTCATGATGCTTATCATGTTTCTGATGAAGGGCAACCAGAAGCTCTCGGACATTGAGAACACGAGATCGCTTCTTGGGCCGTTGTGCAATGGTGCTTTCAGTGGCTTCAGTGTGGGCACAATGAGGTGCATGGGTAGTACCAGTCAGAGGATAAACACGAGTGACTGCTGGGTCTCCTTCAATGCGTTGTGAGAAACTTTGCTTATCAGCATTCTGACGACTAAGGGGCTCCTTGGCAGGCTCTGGATAGATGGCTTCAACTGACATATCGACGTCAGGCAGAAAAATCCGATGATTGCGAGCAGAGGGCTGATAGGTGACAGCTGAGTGTAGTTTGATCAGACGCATAATCCATGGAGCGTAAAACTTCAATCCAAAGAGATCAGATCTTGATGCAGCAAGTTGGCGGATGAAGAAGTCTTGTGCATTGAAGCTTTTGCCGTGAAGAATATGGAAGACCAAAGTCTTCATTGCACCTTCAAGCTTTGCATGTGGAGAATGTCCTTTGATGGGCCAGAGAGTTCGCCTTATAATGTGATAGATAGTGCGTGGCAGATACTCAAGGTCTTCAACAAAGAACTCCTTAGGATATTCAGCATCTGGAGGCAAGGGCTTCATCATGCTAAGCATCTGACTCATGTTGGGTTCAGGCTTGTGAAAAATGCTTTCCATAGCCGCACTATGAAGCTGACAACCAGGTTCATAAAGATCACCTGGAGTGGGCAGGCCAGTGAGCTCAATGATATCAAAGGCTTTGGCTTCATTATGAACATTGCCTGTCATCCACTAAAGGACCCAAGTCTTCGGATCCCTGTTGTAGCCACGAATATGAAGAGTGGCATAGAATTGGAGCAGCAATTCTTCGTTCAAGTGCTCCTTGTCAGTGACGAACTGCAACAAGCTAGACTCTCTGAAGCAATCCAGCGCTTCTTCCAAACAGGGCAGACCAGTTATGGCTTCAGTGTCAAGACGCATATGGGGGAAAATGCGACCTTGATTGTATAAGATGCATGAGTAATAACTGCGCTGCTGATAGCTCCAGAACCGATCAAAAGATATTCTTGCCTTAGAGTATGGGTTCTTGGCGCTATTGAAGAAGGTGTTGTGTGCTTTGAAGCCATTGATATTGAATGATCCGGGTGCAGATGCAGTGCCTGGAAACCTAGGTAGGAGCCTTGGCATTGGCTTCTGAACCTGAGGCCTGCGCTCGACATGATAGTCAAATTGGAGACCAGCAGCAGGTGGAGGAACAAGAAGAGGCCATTTGACAGTGATAAGCTGACCATAGTTGTATGCTTGCTCAATAGTATGTGGCCTTGGTGGCGGAACAGGAGCAGTGGCATCAATAGAGGCGTCAGGCTGCATATCTGTTGCAGGTGCATCATTGGCTTCACTGGCTTTTGGCACAGTGTTAGGTGCAGGCTCCACATTGTCTTCAGCCATGACCACGTCATTGGCTTCAGTGGTGTTAGTGGTGGCAGCCTCAGGATTCTCAACCTCCACTTGAGGAGCTGGAGGGTCGGGCACTGACACGTTCACTTCAGGAACAACTTCTTCAGGGATGGGGGAAGTAGGGACACGTTCTTCTGCTTGTTTTTCTTTGGCTGATGCAGTCGGATTGTCTTCAGCAACTTTAGCTTCAGATTCGGAGACATTCACAGTAGGAGTGGCTTCTGGGAACACCTGACGTGCAACAGATTGGTGGTGCACTTATCCTTCTGGAACGCTCAAAAGAGGGACTTGGGGCCTTGGTCCTTTGCGAAGCCTGTGTAACGCTGGCGACGCCTGTGAAGATGGAGTTGGATGGGCCTCAAAGTCATCCTCTTCTTCTTGCACTGGTGGGGTGACTTATTGTTGTGGGTGATCAGCCCATGATGCATCCTGAGCAATTGGCGTCAGAGGACGACCAATGTTGATGAGTTCGCTATTCGTGAGAACAGGCGATGATACCAAATTGTGCTCGATCTGAGGAAGAACTACATCATCTTCAACATTGTCATGGTGACCAATGTCTTCAGCAGCGGTGGGGTCAACTGCTGGAAAGTCTTCAGCTTCAGGAGCCTCTATGGAAGCAGGCTCATGAACTATCATCCATCGTTCTTGATGCGAAGAGTTAGGACGAGCAACCGAGATGGGCTCGACAACAAGGGGCTCTGTGGGAGCAGCCCGATCTTTCTTGGTTTTGCGCTTCTTCTTGGAGGGAGCGACATCAGAAGCATCATGATTTTTCCTCTTTCTGGCTTCAGCCTCAGCAGCCCTTGTCTTCTTTAGTTCTGAAGCGGTGGACGTGACCTTTGGCTTCGAGCCAGACATGCTGCTTGGGAAGACAATGCGAGGTTCTTCCTGCCTTGAAGGTGCAGATTTGTCAGTCGATGGCTTCTTCTTCTTCTTTGCAGCCATTCTGGGGTCGATGCCAGGATGCCCAAGAGCCTTGCGCTTCTCAGCTTCATTGTAGGCTTGCACGCCTTGTCAGCCAGACTCTTCATGCGCGCACGAGAACCTTTAGCTTCTTCTCGTTTCTTGAGAAAGGCTTCCTTGAGCTCGTGCAGCATAACCTTGAAGTTTTTGACATCTTGCACGCTGAGCTTTGCCATGTGCTTCTTGAACTAAGCTTTCTCATAGTCGATCTTTTGCTTCAGTTCAACGATGCGCTGAGCTAGAGCTAGCTCAGAAGCAATGGCGCCGGTGAAAGAGACGCTGAGGCCAATTGGAAGTTGCAGATCGTCAAAGCTGAGATTGGTGGTTTCGAACCACTCATCAATGAAGTTGTGGATGATTGCCACGTCAAAGAGATGCAAATCATTGAAGATTTCTGCTTCTTCCTTGCTCTTAATCAGTTGCTCAAGAGCGTCATTTGCAAGATCTTCATCACTAGACAGATCAATGTGTTCGTCTCGCAGAATGGCAGCAGGGGTCAATGCCTGATCAGTATTCTTTTTCATTTCCATCTTCTTGGAGATACGTGATAGATCTTCAGACTGCACACTGTCTTCAGGAGGTGCAGTAGCCAGTGGCTTCACACGTGAAGCTTTTGGAGGAGCAACTGACTTTGAAGCTCTAGCCTTCTTTTGCTTATGCGGCTTTGGAGCAGGAGCTGGGGCTTCATCAGTGTCGGCATCATCACCAGAATGATCTACTTTGGCACCTTGAACAGAAATGTGAGTGATAAGACCATCAAGGTTGTAGAAAGGTCCGATGATATTGGGTTCAGCATCACGTGTGCCGTCAGCCCGTGGAGCGGAAGGACCAGGGTTGAAGTCTAGTCCCAATGACTTCTTGTTTTCCTTGGCCGATTGATAGAGGCAAAGGTGTCTCGTCTTTCGATGAGATGACGGATATCGCTTTGGTGGCAGTCGACTTTGACGATCCGACTACGAACGTGCGAGGACGTCGCGCCTCAGCAATCGCTAAACCAACTCCGAGAGGTTATTGACCACGCCGGAGCACGATCAACCTGACCACGAGGGTCTGTTTCCTGCGAGCAAACGAAGAACAAGCAAGAAACTGAGATTGCAATCTGGATATTGCGAATATAAGATGAAAGCTTTATTGATCAAGGTGGGGTTCTGTGACGCCTTTGTCTGGTCGTTGAACACAAACGAAGTACGCGAAGTTGCAGCTATGGCGAACTTTTAATCTAAACAAAACCCGAAGTCTAAACGATGCCCTAAGGGCTGTATATATGGAGGAAGAGGGGGGGAATTTCGTGGCCCTTGGTGGAGGGGTCCGAAATCAACCCTATCTCTTGTTTCCCCACACATACATACTCTAAAAATAGCCTATACTTATGAATTTCGAAATTACATGGGCCTGGCCCAATAATAAGGTGACGCATCACCTAAAATAGCCTGGGGACGAAATTTATGAAGTGGCATCTTGTATATTTCGTCCAAGGCTTCATGCACCCATTATGGTGGCTTCAAAGTCCTGAAATCATCACTTGTAACTCCGTTCTTGTTCCCCTTGCGCATGCCATCATCTCCATGCTTGTTCTTGCTCCATTGTTCATCCTTCTCCAAGCTAGGCCCTTCATTTGTAAGCAAAACAAATGTATCCAATTTAGGCAGCATCATATTCTCATGAACATTAGAATCATTACCAAGAAACGAAAGTACCTGGTAATTTAGTTGGCGTGCACGAGCTCTAGTAATTGGTCCAGTATGTATAGCAGCAGGGGCTGTGGGTGTAACAATTGTATTGATGTCCTCATCACCGATGCCTTTGCATGCTGGAAGTTGCGCTTGAAGAGATTATCGTCACGACACCAGAGCAGTGATGATGGGTCGGCATTGTCAGGCTGTGGTCCACGTACCATACAGGGATAGAAACCCTGAGCAATAGCTTCAGCTCTGGTCTTGGGTTGAAGGTTTCAGAAGAGAATGTCACCCCAAGGACTCTTCAGGGCATTCTTCTCAGCATACTCCTGGGTCACAAACTTGTATTTAAACCATTGTTCAGCCCAATATCTTCGAATCCATTGGATTCGTGTCTTGCACTGATTGTAATCCTCTTCTAGATCTGTCTTGTATAGCTCTGAGAGGTCATCAGGTAGATCTCTTGATGTTCCCCCTCGACGCTGTCTGCCACCCTTCCTTGATGATTTCTCTGTAGCCATGAACTTCAAACTGAATGGCTTCAACACGTTCAAAGGCTTCAAAGGCTTCTGCTTGCTGGTCAAACAGGAACTGGCTTCGGGAGAGTTAATGTAATGCTGTAAGAATTCTGCAAACGAATGCAGACTATGAGAACCAAGGGATTCTCCCACGGACATGTACCTGTGATAGCATTAGAGATGCGCGGGAAGGGGAGAGGTCATATGCATTCTCAGAAGATTTTGAAGATAAATCAGTTTGAAGACATTGACCTCATGGTGCGAAGACATTCACTTATGTGTTTGGAGTTGGTTCCAGATTTGTACGAATCCAGGAATAGGTATAAGTGAGGAATCTAACTCGTTATGAAGCTTAAGTTAATATACTAGGCATTATAT
Organism: Triticum dicoccoides; assembly: GCF_002162155.2. NCBI lineage: Eukaryota > Viridiplantae > Streptophyta > Magnoliopsida > Poales > Poaceae > Triticum > Triticum dicoccoides. The sequence continues at coordinate 362,431,382 of NC_041392.1, forward strand.
GAGATACAGATAGGATAGATCTAACATTGAGTAGGCAGAAACCACTTTCGGTAAACAGGATGAATCTCTTAGGATCAAAAAGATGGTAAAAAGAGAGTTTTATTTACCACACGATGAACTGCTAGATGGGAAGAGTAGGAGACCGAGCAGTTCAATCCATCGTGCCCTAACTTGGCGACGGAGGACACCTACGGCGGCGGCGGAGAGGACGAAGACCGCGGCCGGCGTGAGGACGACATCGGTGAAGTCGCGACAGCTAAGTGCTTCGTCGCCGGCGTCGTCAAGAGCTAGCGGTGGCGCTAGGGTTTTGATGAGGTGGAGAGGTGGAAGAAGGTTTTCTTGACCGTAGGGGACATGTATTTATAAGGAAGTATGCGGCGCAGCGTAATTACGCAGGTGCCCCTGACGGTTCACATCTGAGGGACACGTGGCACGCATGCAATAGACTCGGAGTTGTCCCACGTTCCCATGTCCGCCCGAACTGTCGGATGGTCATTCCGGCTTCTCCGGATTTGAGGCAGTAAGGATAGAGCATTTAAAATAGACTTAATGTTTGTCTCTGTATCTTCTGCTGACAAGGACGCAGAGAAGACATTCGACAGTTTCAATAGAATGCATATGATTTGGACAGATAGAGGTTGAGATAGAGAGCATAGAGAGATTAGGGTCCGATCACATTCACTTAGTTCAAAAGATTCAACAAGGAAGACATATCTATAAGTGAATGTTGTAGAGGACAGAACACAAATATGTATATATCAGAAGACAATCAAATCAGCATAGTGAAGACAATCATGAAGACAAGTTGAAACTGAAGACAATCCAAATGTGAAGACATAGCAAATGTAACGCCATGAGTAAAACACTTCAAACAGAAGAATTTGGTGGTGGCGATACCCACCGTATAGGAAGTATTAGACCCGGACACGGCGCACAATTATCGTGGCACTCTGAAGTCAAGTTCCACGTTAATATATTCACACTCAGAATGTAAGTCTTCATTGATTGAAGATATACTTTACTTCGTGTGTTGCACATCTATGTCATCAACATGCTTAAGTGTTAGGATGTGTGCCTGATCACAGGACATTTGAGGATTCCAAGATATTTAGCTCACACCGTAACTTGCAAAACCTCTTCTCATACAAGGGCTTGGTGAAGATATCTGCCAATTGCTCTTCAGTGTTGACGTGTATGATATCAATATCTTCCTTCATAACATGATCTCTGAGAAAGTGATGACGAATTTCAATGTGCTTTGTCTTCGAGTGCTGAACTGGGTTGTTGGCAATCTTGATGGCGCTTTCGTTGTCGCAGTAGAGTGGCACTTGCTTCAGATGAATGCCATAGTCTTTGAGTGTTTGCTTCATCCATAGAAGCTGGGCGCAGCAAGATCCAACAGCAATGTATTCAGATTCAGCAGTGGAGAGAGATACACAGTTCTGCTTCTTTGGAGACCAACATACAAGTGATCGTCCCATAAAATGACATGTGCTTGATGTAGACTTGCGATCCACCTTGTCACCAGCATAATCAGCATCCGAGAATCCAAACTAGATAAAACTCTGAGCCCTTTGGATACCATAATCCTAGTGTTGGGGTGTGAGCCAAATATCTGAGAATTCGCTTCACAGCTAAGTGATGTGATTCCTTTGGTGCCGCTTGGAACCGGGCACACATGCAAACACTAAGCATGATATCTGGCCTAGATGCACATAAATAAAGCAAGGAACCAATCATGGAGCGGTATACCTTTTGATCAAACTCTTTACCATTGTCGTTGGGACCCAGATGATGTTTGGCTGGCATTGGCGTCGTGAAGCCTTTGCAATCTTGCATCCCAAATTTCTTCAGGCAATCTTTAAGGTATTTCTCTTGAGATATAAAGATGTCGTTGCGTTGCTAACGTATTTGAAGACCAAGGAAGAACTTCAGCTCACCCATCATGGACATCTGATATTGCTCTTGCATCATATATCCAAACTCGTCACTGTATTTCTGATTGGTGCAGCCGAAGATAATGTCATCCACATATATTTGGCACACAAACAGTTCACCATCATATGTCTTCGTGAAGAGAGTGGGGTCGAGGGAACCAGGTTTGAAGCCTTTGCTCTTCAGGAAGTCTTTGAGTGTGTCATACCAAGCCCGAGGGGCTTGTTTGAGGCCATACAGTGCCTTGTTGAGCTTGTAGACCATGTCAGGATGTTTTGGATCTTCAAAGCCAGGCGGTTGTGCAACATACACTTCTTCGTCAATCTTGCCATTGAGAAAAGTGCTCTTCACATCCATTTAATGTAGAAGAATGTTATGATGATTTGCATAGGCCAGTAGTATGCGTATGGCTTCAAGCCTAGCCACAGGAGCAAATGTTTCATCGAAGTCAATCCCTTCAACTTGAGTGTATCCTTGAGCAACGAGACGAGCTTTGTTTCTGACAACTTGACCATGCTCATCTTGCTTGTTGCGATATATCCATTTAGTGCCTATTATATTGTGCTTACGAGGATCAGGACGCTTAACCAGTTCCCATACATTATTCAGTTCAAACTGTTGAAGCTCTTCTTGCATAGCTTGAATCCATTCAGGTTTCATGAAGGCTTCATCAACTTTCTTGGGTTCAGATATTGAGACGAATGCGAAGTGCCCACGGAAATTTGCTAGCTGTGTTGCCCTTGAACGAGTGAGTGGACCTGGTGCATTGATGCTATCAATTATTCTCTCAATCTGTACTTCATTTGCAACACGAGGATGTACAGGACGAAGATTTTGCTCTTGCTGATCATTGTCATCGTTAGAAGGATTGTCTTCGGACTGAGCATTGTCTTCAGGTTGATCAGGTGCGGAGATGATAAGTTCCTCTTCAGGCTGAGCTTCAGATGGTATGATTTCTCCAGTTCCCATAAGTTTGATTGATTCACTGGATGGAACTTCATCTAGCACATTTGGCAGGTGCTCTCTTTGCGAGCCGTTAGTCTCATCGAACCGCACATCCACAGTTTCAACCACTTTATAGTGAAAGAGGTTGAAGACTCTGTAGGAGTGCGAATCCTTTCCATATCCAAGCATAAAACCTTCATGTGCTTTCGGTGCAAATTTTGAAGTGTGATGTGGATCCTTGATCCAGCACCTGGCACCAAATACTCTGAAGTAACTGACATTTGGCTTCTTGCCAGTAAGGAGCTCATAGGATGTCTTGTTGAGAAGCTTATGAAGATAAACACGGTTGATGATATGGCATGCAGTATCAATGGCTTCAGGCCAGAATTTTCTTGGAGTCTTGTATTCATCAAGCATCGTCCGGGCCATCTCAATAAGTGTTTTGTTCTTGCGTTCGACGACGCCATTCTGCTGTGGCGTGTACGGAGCTGAGAATTCATGTGTGATGCCCAATGTATCAAGATATGTATCTAGCCCAGTGTTCTTGAATTCAATGCCATTGTCACTTCTGATGTGCTTTATCTTGACACCATAGTTGTTCATGGCTCGATTGGCGAAGCGTCTGAAGACATCCTGCACTTCAGTCTTGTAGAGGATTATATGCACCCAAGTATATCTTGAATAATCATCAACAATGACAAAGCCATAGAGACAAGCAGTAGTAGTAAGAGTTGAGTAATGAGTGGGACTGAAAAGGTCCATGTGGAGCAGTTCGAAGGGTTGAGTCGTTGTCATGATTGTCTTCGAGGGATGCTTGGCCCTCGTCATCTTTCCTGCTTCACAGGCACCGCATAAGTGATCCTTCTTGAACTTGACACCCTCGATGCCTATGACATGCTTCTTTCTTGCAAGAGTGTGCAAGTTCCTCATGCCAGCATGCCCTAGCCTTTGATGCCAGAGCCAGCATTCTGAAGCTTTTGCTAGAAGACATACGCAAGTTGTGGTCCTGCTGAGAAATCTACCATGTACAAATCATCTTTCCGATACCCTTCAAAAACTAGAGACTTGTCAGATTCCATTAGAACAAGGCAACATATTTTCCAAACATCACAATCATGTTTAAATCGCAAAGCATTGAGACGGACATTAAGTTGAAACCAAGGGATTCAACAAGCATGACTTTATCCATGTGTTGATCCCTTGAGATTGCAACTCTACCTAGACCCAATACCTTGCTTTCACCAGTGTCAGCAAATGTGATGTGACTTTTGTCAGATGGACGTAAGGTTGAGTCCATAAGAATACTTCGCTTGCCAGTCATGTGATTAGTACACCCACTATCAATAATCCATTCTGAAGCAGCTGGTGTCGTACCCTACAGTGCAGTTAGGGGGATAGGCTTCACGAAGAGAATTGTGAATCATAAACATTTGACAAGCAAGTGGATTATGAAAGCTTAGATCAAGGTTAGGACTGATAGGGCAAGTAGCAAGTGACTCAGGAACAAAATACATAATAAGACCATTTGGGCATTTGATCTTGCGCCCTGCAAGATGTTTAAGGTCCCCAGCAATAGCTTCAGATGATTTTGGTTTTTGGCTGGAGACCTTTCCCTGCAAAAAGAGAGTTAAGCTTTCTTAGCCACCCACATCTTCAAGGGTGCCTTCGAAGCAATGAGTCTAAGTGCAGCATCTGAGAACTTTGGCTTTGGAGCCCTAGCAAAAAGTCTTGCAGGTGGACAATAGTACTCATAAGAATAAGCAGAGTAGTTCTCGGTCTTATGAACATGGCGGTTTGATGAAACGCGCTCATATTCATAGGCCTGAGTAAGGTTTCCCTGCAAAACATTTGTGTTAGTGCGACTCAAGTGAGTCCTCTGTCTGTATGAAGCCTTTGGACCGTATGAAGCCTGTGGTTTGGGGTTTGTCTTCTTCATGTGTGGTGTCATGACGATATTCACAGGAAGATTCTCCAAACATCTTTTCGGCACCCAGACTTTCTTCATAGGCGGCCCATTCCTGCAGTTAGTACCAATATACCTGGTAAATACTTCATCATTCTGATTCTTAAACAGTTTATAGTTTGCATCAGAGGATTCATCAATAACAATGGGATTAGCACAAGTGAAGCCAGATAGGGTGGATGGATCCGCTGAAGGTTCCTTTTCAGCAACCCATGTGGTTTTGGGGTACTGCTTAGGTTTCCAGTAAGAGCCATCATCATTCATTTTCCTTTCGAACCCAACACCCTCTTTCCTAGGGTTTCGGTTCAGGATCTGCCTTTTGAGGACATCGCACAGTGTCTGATGCCCTTTGAGACTTTTGAACATCCTTGTTTCAAGCAATTTCTTCAACCTAGCATTCTCATCAGCAATAGCAGTGGCATCCTCAGCAGAGGGGTTAGTTACCACATCAGCAGTTGAAGATATTGCAACAGTAGCAGCAGTAGAACATTCAGCAACAGAAGTAGCACTATCACGCTCAATGCATTTAAGACATGGTGGTTCAAATCCTTCCTGGGCGGAACTGATCTGTTTGGCGCGAAGTGACTCGTTTTCCTTTTGAAGATCTTCATGAGCCGCTCTCAATTTCTCAAGATCTTGCTTCCTTTGAAGATAATCATAGGAAAGCTTTTCATGAGTTGTTGAGAGCGTTTCATGACGACTTTCAAGTTCCTCATACTTAACATGAAGATTTTTTATGTCTTCAATTAAGGACTGAGACCGAGTCATTTCAGCGTCTAACAGGTCATCGCTTTTGTCTAATAGTTTTTGAATATGTTCCATTGCTTTCTGTTGTTCAGTTGCAATTTTAGCAAGTATTTTGTAGCTGGGTTTGGAACCACAATCAGAGTCATCTTCACTTGATGTTTGATAGTGAGTGGCGCGTGAGTTTACCTTGGTACCGCGTGCCATGAAGCAGTAGGTGGGAGTGGAGTTGTCCTTGTCATTAGCATCGACGTTGGTGACGGAGTCATTGTCTTTAGTGTTGAAGATGGACTTGGCAACGTAGGCTGTAGCCAGACTTGCAACGCCAGAATCAGACTTCTCCTTAGACTCCACCTCCTCCTCCTCAGAAGCAGACTCCTCCTCTGAATCCATTTCCTTGCTAACAAACGCACGAGCCTTGCCAGATGAGCTCTTCTTGTGTGATGAAGACTTTAAGGAAGACTTGGAAGAAGACTTTGAGTATTTCTTCTTCTTATTGTCGTCAGAATCATACTCCTTGCTCTTCTTTTTCTTCTTGTTCTCATTGTCCCACTGCGGACACTCAGAGATGTAGTGGCCAGGTTTCTTGCACTTGTGGCATGTTCTCTTCTTGTAGTCATGAGCAGAAGCTTCATCATTCCTTGAGCTTGATCGTGAAGACTTTCTGAAGCCTTTCTTCTTGGTGAATTTTTGGAACTTCTTCACAAGCATAGCAAGCTTCTTTCCAATGTCTTCAGGATCATCAGAACTGTTGTCAGATTCTTCTTCAGATGAGGAGACAGCTTTTTCCTTCAAGGCACGAGTTCGCCCATAGTTGGGACCGTAGATGTCTCTTTTCTCAGAAAGCTGAAACTCATGTGTGTTGAGCCTCTCAAGTATGTCAGACGGATCGAGTGTCTTGAAGTCAGGACGTTCTTGAATCATCAGGGCTAGGGTGTAAACGAGCTGTCAAGTGATCTCAGGAGTGTCTTGACGACTTCATGCTTGGTGATCTCAGTAGCGCCGAGGGCTTGAAGCTCATTTGTGATGTCAGTGAGTCGATCAAACGTGAGCTGGACATTCTCATTGTCATTTCTCTTGAAGCGGTTGAAGAGGTTGGGAAGGACACTGATTCTCTAATCTCTATGGGTTGAGACGCCTTCGTTGACCTTGGAGAGCCAGTCCCAAACTAGCTTAGATGTTTCCAAAAAACTCACACAGCCATACTATCCTTTGGTCAGATGACCACAGATGATGTTCTTGGCAGTGGAGTCTAGTTGAACGAACTTCTTGACATCAGCAGCGGTGACACCTTCACCAGCCTTGGGAACGCCATTCTTGACGACATACCATAGGTCAACATCAATGGCTTCAAGATGCATGCGCATCTTATTCTTCCAGTAGGGATATTCAGTTCCATCGAAGACTGGGCACGCAGCGGAGACTTTGATTATCCCTATAGTCGACATAGCTAAAACTCCAGGTGGTTAAACCGAATCACACAGAACAAGGGAGTACCTTGCTCTGATACCAATTGAAAGTGCTAGTGATCGACTAGAGGGGGTGAATAGGCGATTTTTATGAAAGTCTTTAAAACATGGAAGTTTCGAAGACAAACGATAGAAATAAACCTATTACCATGTAGCGAAAGGTAGACTACACTAAGCAGCCATAGTCAAGTATTCAATGAAGTGAAAGCACAAAGACTAATAGCAGCTAGGCAGTATAGATCAGGTAGGAAGATAGTGTGAAGCCAATCAGAACAAACAGTTACTCAGTGAAGACAAAAGATAATGCAATCATACAATGACTTCACCAGGGCCAACAGTAAGTAAAGGAATGGGAAGGACGAAACCAGTGACTCGTTGAAGATAATGATTTGTTGAACCAGTTCCAATTGCTGTGACAACTGTACGTCTGATTAGGGAGGCTGAGATTCAACTCACAAGACCGTGTCTTCACCTTATTCCCCTTGAGCTAAGGACACCTGGTCCTCGCCCAATCACTCTGGTAAGCCTTCAAGGTAGACTCCCAAACCTTCACAGACTTTGTTCACCGGCGATCCACAATGACTCTTGGATGCTCAGAACACGACGCCTAACCGACTGGAGGATTCACAGTCCTCAAGTGTAATAAGTCTTCAGTTCACACAGACAGGAAGACTTCAGTGATGCCTAACACTCTTTGGCTCTGGGTGGTTAGGGCTTTATCCTCGCAAGGAATTCTCTCTCAAAGGCTTCGAGGTGGGTTGCTCTCAAACAACAAAAGTCATACAGTAACTCTGAGCAGCCAACCGTTTATGGTTGTAGGGGGTGGGCTATTTATAGCCACTAGGCAACCCGACCTAATTTGTCCAAAATGACCCTTGGTCACTAAGGAACCGGCATGTGTTCCAACGGTCAGATTTGAAACACACATGGCAACTTTACTTGGGCTACAAGCAAAGTTGACTTACCCAACTCTGGATCAGATTGCTCTCATTGTCTTTGCTCGAAGACATAGGATTCTGGTTAAGCATCACTTCAGTCATTCTAACCGGTTCTCTTGGACCCCACTTAACAGTACGGTGGTTCCTATGACTCAACAAAGAAGAAAAAGAACGACGAAACATCTAAGTCTTCGCGCTCCACAGTCTTCACACAATGTCTTCTCTTGTCATATCTTCAATGTGAATGTCTTCACATACCACCTTTGACTTCAATGTCTTCATACATTTTTAGGGGTCATCTCTGGTAGGAAAACCGAATCATTGAGGGACTACTACCTGTGTTATCCTGCAATTCTCACAAACACATTAGTCCCTCAACCAGGTTTGTCGTCAATACTCCAAAACCAACTAGGGGTGGCACTAGATGCACTTACATCTTGGCTCCTTCCATTGGTTCTCCTCATCCGTGGACTTGGGGACTTGTACATCTTCATGCGCATCTTCGGGAGGGCCCTCTTGGTGCCTAATCATGCACAACACCTCGGACTTAGGTAGTAGCCATGTCTCATGCATAGAAGGTGGAAGTTCAGAGAGGAGTGAGTTCACCTTATCTTTGATAGCTTTGGCTCGGGCTCGTGTCATTGGTCCAAGTGGTGTCATTGGAGGTGTCGGTGCGTCCATGGGGATGATCATGGGATGCTCCACATCACAAATGTAGCCAAACAAGATCTCCAGGTGCAAACACAACATGTTTTCTACCCTTATCTCCAGCAAGTTTATATTTAGCATTCATACGCTCAATGTTTTCCTTAGTTAACTCATGCATTTTCAAAATCAATTCAGCACGTTCTTTAGCATCAAAATTAACCTTCTCCGAAGATGGAAGAGGCAACAAATCAATAGGTGCACGAGGTAGGAAACCATACACAATTTCAAAAGGGCACATCTTAGTAGTAGAATGCAATGAACGATTATAAGCAAATTCAATATGAGGCAAGCATTCTTCCCACATTTTCTTATTAGTCTTCAAAACAGCCCTAAGCATAGTAGACAATGTTCTATTGACTACTTCAATTTGTCCATCAGTTTGGGGGTGACAAGTAGTACTAAAAAGCAGTTTAGTCCCCAACTTAGCCCATAAACATCTCCAAAAGTGGCTAAGAATTTTAGTATCATGATCTGAAACAATAGTATTTGGCACACCATGCAAGCAAATAATTTCATGAAAGAACAAATCAGCAACATTAACAACATCATCACTTTTATGACATGGTATAAAGTGTGCCATTTTCGAGAACCTATCCACGACAACAAATATGCTATCCCTTCCCTTCTTTGTTCGAGGTAAACCTAAAACAAAGTCCATAGATATATCCTCCCAAGGAACACTAGGTACAGGCAAAGGCATATATAAACCATGAGGATTGAGTCGTGACTTAGCTTTTTGACATGTTGTGCAGCGAGCAACAAAACGCTCAACATCCCGTCTCATCTTTGGCCAAAAGAAATGTGTAGCAAGTATATCCTCCGTCTTCTTGATGCCAAAGTGTCCCATTAATCCTCCTCCATGCATTCTTTACAATTCTGCATTACATCTTTAAAATCAGGATCATCCACATATTGATCTTTGATGGTCTCCAAACCAAATATTTTGAAGTCAAGTTGTGAAATCATAGTATAGCGACGAGACAATGCATCAGTGAAAACCCACAAGTATAGGGGATCGCAACAGTTTTCGAGGGTAAAGTATTCAACTTATTGATTCGACACAAGGGGAGCCAAAGAATATTCTCAAGTATTAGCAGCTGAGTTGTCAATTCAACCACACCTGGAAACTTAATATCTGCAGCAAAGTGTTTAGTAGCAAAGTAATATGATAGTAGTGGTAACGGTAGCAAAAGGTAACAGTAGTAAAAGTAATGTTTTGGTATTTTGTAGTGATGATAGCAATAGCAACGGAAAAGTAAATAAGCAAAGAACAATATATGGAAAGCTCGTAGGCAATGGATCGGTGATGGAGAATTATGCCGGATGCGGTTCATCATGTAACAATCATAACCTAGGGTGACACAGAACTAGCTCCGGTTCATTGATATAATGTAGGCATGTATTCCGAATATAGTCATACGTGATTATGGAAAAGAACTTGCATGACATCTTTTGTCCTACCCTCCCGTGGAAGCGGGGTCCTTACGGAAACTAAGGGATATTAAGGCCTCCTTTTAATAGAGAACCGGAACAAAGCATTAACACATAGTGAATACATGAACTCCTCAAACTACGGTCATCACCGGTAAGTATCCCGATTATTGTCACTTCGGGGTTAACGGATCATAACACATAGTAGGTGACTATAGACTTGCAAGATAGGATCAAGAACACTCATATATTGATGAAAACATAATAGGTTCAGATCTGAAATCATGGCACTCGGGCCCTAGTGACAAGCATTAAGCCTAGCAAAGTCATAGCAACATCAATCTCAGAACATAGTGGACACTAGGGATCAAACCCTAACAAAACTATCTCGATTACATGATAGATCCCATCCAACCCATCACCGTCCAGCAAGCCTACGATGGAATTACTCACGCACGGCGGTGAGCATCATGAAATTGGTGATGGAGGATGGTTGATGATGACGATGGCGACGGATTCCTCTCTCCGGAGCCCCGAACGGACTCCAGATCAGCCCTCCCGAGAGGTTTTAGGGCTTGGGGGCGGCTCTGTATCGTAAAACACGATGAATTCTTCTCTCTAATTTTTTTCTCCCTGAAACACAATATATGGAGTTGGAGTTGGAGTCGGAGAGGCAACAGGGGGCCACGAGGTAGGGGGCGTGCCCTAGGGGGGCAGGCGCGCCCCCCACCCTCGTGGAGAGGTGCTGGGCCCCCTGGCCTTCATCTTTTGCAGGTATTTTTCATATTTTCAGAAAAGTGGCTCCGTGAAGTTTCAGGTTATTCCGAGAACGTTTGTTTCTGCACATAAATAACACCATGGTAATTCTGCTGAAAACAGCGTCAGTCCGGGTTAGTTCCATTCAAATCATGCAAGTTAGAGTCCAAAACAAGGGCAAAAGTGTTTGGAAAAGTAGATATGTTGGAGACGTATTAACTCCCCCAAGCTTAAACCTTTGCTTGTCCTCAAGCAATTCAGTTGACAAACTGAAAGTGATAAAGAAAAACTTTTACAAACTCTATTTGCTCTTATTGTTGTAAATATGTAAAGCCAGCATTCCAGTTTTCAGCAAAGATTATAACTAACTACATTCGCAATAACGCTCAGGTATCAAGTTTACTCATATGAATAGCATAATCAACTAGCGAGCAATAATAATAAATCTCGGATGACAACACTTTCTCAAAACAATCATAATATGATATAACAAGATGGTATCTCACTGGCCCTTTCTGAGACCACAAAACATAAATGCAGAGCACCTTTAAAGACCAAGGACCGACTAGACATTGTAATTCATGGTAAAAGAGATCCAGTCAAGTCATACTCAATGTAAACTAACAGTAATGAATGCAAATGACAGCGGTGCTCTCCAACTGGTGCTTTTTAATAAGAGGATGATGACTCAGCATAAAAGTAAATAGATAGGTCCTTCGCAGAGGGAAGCAGGGATTTGTAGAGGTGCCAGAGCTCGGTTTTGAAATAGAGGTGAATAATATTTTGAGCGGTATACTTTCATTGTCAACATAACAACCAAGAGATGGCGATATCTTCCATGCTACACACATTATAGGTGGTTCCCAAACAGAATGGTAAAGTTTATACTCCCCCTTCCACCAACAAGCATCAATCCATGGCTTGCTCGAAACAACGAGTGCCTCCAACTAACAAGAGTCCCAGGGGGAGTTTTGTTTGCAATTATTTTGATTTAGTTTGCATAAAGCATGGGACTGGGCATCCCGGTGACCAGCCATTTATCTCGTGAGTGAGGAGCGGATTCCAGTCCTCTTGAGAATAACCCGCCTAACATGGAAGATACAGACATCCCTAGTTGATACATAAGCTATTCGAGCATACAAAATAGGATATTTATTTGAAGGTTTAGAGTTTGGCACATACAAATTTACTTGGAACGGCAGGTAGATACCGTATATAGGTAGGTATAGTGGACTCATGTGGAATAACTTTGGGGTTTAAGGAGTTTGGATGCATAAGCAGTATTCCCGCGTAGTACAGGTGGAGGCTAGCAAAAGACTGGGAAGCGACCAGCTAGAGAGCGACAACAGTCATGAACATGCATTAAAATTAATCAACACCGAATGCAAGCATGAGTAGGATATAATCCACCATGAACATAAATATCGTGAAGGCTATGTTGATTTTGTTTCAACTACATGCGTGAACATGCGCCAAGTCAAGTCACTTAAATCATTCAGAGGAGGATACCACACTATCATACCACATCATAACTATCTCAATAGCATGTTGGCACGCAAGGTAAACCATTATAACTCATAGCTAATCAGGCATGGCACAAGAAACTATGATCTCTAGTTGTCATTGCAAACATGTTTATTCATAATAGGCTGAGTCAGGAACGATGACCTAATCATATTTACAAAAACAAAAGAGGTCGAGTTCATACCAGCTTTTCTCATCTCAGTCAGTCCATCATATATCGTCATAATTTCCTTTCACTTGCACGACCGAATAGTGTGAATAATAATAATAATAATAATAATAGTGCACGTATTGTCATTTTTGGGACAACAATTTGGGCTGGGCCTCCGGTTAGTAGGTTAGATTGTCAACTGAATTGCTTTAGGACAAGCAAAGGTTTAAGCTTGGGGGAGTTGATATGTCTCCAACGTATCTACTTTTCAAAACACTTTTGCCCTTGTTTTGGACTCTAACTTGCATGATTTGAATGGAACTATCCCGGACTGACGCGGTTTTCAGCAGAATTACCATGGTGTTTGATAGAGGCAAAGGTGTCCCATCTTTCGATGAGATGATGGATATCGCTTTGGTGGCAGTCGACTTTGACGATCCGACTACGAACGTGCGAGGACGTCGCGCCTTAGCAATCGCTAAACCAACTCCGAGAGGTTATTGACCACGCCGGAGCACGATCAACCTGACCACGAGGGTCTGTTTCCTGCGAGCAAACGAAGAACAAGCAAGAAACTGAGATTGCAATCTGGATATTGCGAATATAAGATGAAAGCTTTATTGATCAAGGTGGGGTTCTGTGACGCCTTTGTCTGGTCGTTGAACACAAACGAAGTACGCGAAGTTGCAGCTATGGCGAACTTTTAATCTAAACAAAACCCCAAGTCTAAACGATGCCCTAAGGGCTGTATATATTGAGGAAGAGGGGGGAATTTCGTGGCCCTTGGTGGAGGGGTCCGAAATCAACCCTATCTCTTGTTTCCCCACACATACGGACTCTAAAAATAGCCTATACTTATGTATTTCAAAATTACATGGGCCTGGCCCAATAATAAGGTGACGCAGCACCTAAAATAGCCTCGGGATGAAATTTATGAAGTGGCATCTTGTATATTTCGTCCAAGGCTTCATGCACCCATTATGGTGGCTTCAAAGTCCTGAAATCATCACTTGTAACTCCGTTCTTGTTCCCCTTGCGCATGCCATCATCTCCATGCTTGTTCTTGCTCCAATGTTCATCCTTCTCCAAGCTAGGCCCTTCATTTATAAGCAAAACAAATGTATCCAATTTAGGCAGCATCATATTCTCATGAACATTAGAATCATTACCAAGAAACGAAAGTACCTAGTAATTTAGTTGGTGTGCACGAGCTCTAGTAATTGGTCCAGTATGTATAGCAGCAGGGGCTGTGGGTGTAACAATTGTATTGATGTCCTCATCAGTTTTATTTATGTGCAGAAACAAACATTATCGGAATGACCTGAAACTTCACGGAGCCACTTTTCAGAAAATACGAAAAATACCTGCAAAAGATGAAGGCCAGGGGCCCACCACCTCTCCACGAGGGTGGGGGCGCGCCTGCTGATGAGGACATCAATACCATTGTTACACCCATAGCCCCTGCTGCTATACATACTGGACCAATTACTAGAGCTCGCGCACGCCAATTGAATTATCAAGTACTTTCATTTCTTGGTAACGATTCTAATGTTCATGAGAATATGATGCTGCCTAAATTGGATACATTTGTCTTGCTTACAAATGAAGGGCCTAGCTTGGACAAGAAAGATGAACCTTGGAACAAGTTCAAGCGTGGAGATGATGGCATGCGCAAGGGGATCCAGAACGGAGTTACAAGTGATGATTTCAGGACTTTGAAGCCACCATAAGGAGTGCATGAAGCCTTGGACGAAATATACAAGATGCCACTTCATAAATTACGTCCAGAGGCTATTTTAGGTGCTACGTCACCTTATTATTGGGCCAGGCCCATGTATTTTCAAAATACTTAAGTATAGGCTGTTTTTAGAGTCCGTATGTGTGGGGAAACAAGAGTTAGGGTTGGTTTCGGACCCCTCCTGTAAGGCCACGAAATTCCCCCCTCTTCCTCCATATATACAGCCCTTGGGGCATCGTTTAGACTTTGGGTTTTGTTTAGATTAAAAGTTTGCCATAGCTGCAACTTCGCGTACTTCGTTTGTGTCCAACGACCAGACCAAGACGTCACAGAACCCCACCTTGATCAATAAAGCTTTCATCTTATATTCTCCATATCCAGATTGCAATCTCAGTTTCTTGCTTGTTCTTCATTTGCTCGCAGGAAACATACCCTTGTGGTCAGGTTGATCGTGCTCCGGCGTGGTCATTAACCCCTCGGAAGTTGGTTTAGCGATTGCTAAGGCGTGACGTCTCGCACGTTCGTAGTCGGATCGTCAAGGTCGACTCCCACAGAAACGGTAGCCACCATCTCATCAAAACATCGGGACACCTTTGCCCCTATCAAGTGGTATCAGATTTCCAGGTAGCTCGGTGAGATTTTACAGTTTTTCGTAGTTTAGGTCGAGTCTGTTCTTCATACCTATAGTCCACGAAAAAGCCAAAAAAAATTTAGGGTTAGGTCATCATATGTGAACCAATCTGAGCCTTTGCATAGTCTTTTTAGAGTTTTGCTTTGTTGAATTTGCGGTTGCATCATCGTGTCGAGTTGCTGGTCTTAGCGTCTAGTCCCTTAGAGTTTTGAGTTCTGTTCACAGGTTGTCACGCCGTCGCCGCACCATCGTCATCATCATTACCATATACCACCACCCCACCATATACATCGCCGCTGCCGTATACAACCACCAATCCGAGTCCACATATACCATCGCCATATACCACCACCAATCCGAGTCCAGATATACCATCGCCATATACCACCACCAATCCGAGTTCAGATATACCACCACAGTCCGAGTTCCACTAGATTCATCTCCGCCACCAGTCCGAGTCCAGTATTTGTTGCTTTGTTTTCGAGTTCCAGATCGCGTCATACTCCGAGTCGTGACAGAGTAGGACTCCCGAGATTACGTGCTACCCATAGAAGAAAAATAGTTCCAAACTCAAAAAAAACTAAGTCTGGAAAATTCTGGCTAGGCAGTTTCTAGACCATTTGTAGACATTTTCAGAAAGAAAATTGTTGCGGAGCAAAAAAAAGAGGAAAAAAGTGAAGAAAAAAAAGAAAAAAATTCAGAGTGTGCTCCTCCATTGTTTACGTGCAGCGCCGTGATTTTGTTAGTGTTCTAGGCTCGCGTCTCTAGCACGGTCTAGCCTAGGACCAGCACAGTACCGTCATTGAGCGTTTATTCAACTTTGCATCTCTGAATTGATTATTGCTAACCCTTTTGGCTACCATATTATAAGCCTTCCCAGCTCCACATACATCTACCTCGTGCGTTTAACTCTCCTTGGTAATCGCTCTATCCAAGCTTTGAGAGTTTTGACTACTACGGTTGCCGATCACCGCCTGCTGCTGGGTAAGAACTGGTAAGAATTTGAGATTGGCTTGACGGATTTGTGACTTTACCACCACCTCTTGTTAGTAGTCTGTAGGATCATATTCTTGTGTGTTTCTATTGTTGCTAACCATGGCAGGATCACAAGCCGACAAGACTGACTGGGGGAACATGACGAATAAGGAGTTGCATGATAACTTTCAGCAAATGATGAGTGGACAGGTGCAAGATGTGCTAAACAGATTTGAAGAGGCCATGGAGAAGATAGATGGCATGGAGAAGATAGATGGCATGGAGAAGATGTTCGAAACAAAGCTCGATAATAGGTTTAATGAATTGCTCGCGCGTCTTCCACCACCACCACCGGCTGCACCTAACGCACCTCTACAACAACAACAACGACTACCTCCACATCGCAAAACAGCCCTCCGCCGAGCGAGCCGTCTCCCTCTTGCACCTGGCCAAACTGTTGGTGCTGCTATTGATACTTCTATGGCTCCTGCTGCTGATGCGGCGGAGGATGATTTTGCGGGAGATTACGAGGATGAGGTTGATCAAAATCAAAACTACGTGCCACCACCAGCACAACAACCACCAGGTCATCCACATGCAAATAATGGCAATGGTAGGGCTCACCCTCAGGTACGAGATCATGACCATCTCCCTAAACTAAAATTGAATATTCCACCATTTGAGGGTAGATATGTTCCTGATATATATCTTACTTGGGAGTTAGAAACTGAACAACGATTTACATGTTTACAATATCCCGAGGAGAGACGTGTTCCTGCTGCTGTTTGTGCATTCACTAGTTTTGTATGTGTTTGGTGGTCTGAGCATTGTAGATTATTTCCTATTCCGGCTACTTGGGCTGCTTTGAAAACTGCTATGCGTACTCGTTGGGTTCCACCATATTATCAATGTGAATTACTTCAAAAATTGCAGCGCTTAAGACAGGGGAAAAATTCTGTAGAAGAATATTATCAGGAATTACAAACTGGCATGATTAGATGTGGTATTGTTGAGGAGAATGAAGCTATGCTTGCACGTTTTATGGGTGGATTAAATAGAGATATTCAGACGATTCTAGAGTATAAGGAGTATACTAATATCACTCGTTTATTCCATCTTGCTTGTAAAGCTGAACGTGAAGTGCAGGATCGACAGGCATTGGCGCGGACTAACTTTTCTGCAGGTCGACCTTCATCATGGACACCACGTGCATCATCTACTTCCACACATTCTGCTACACCAGCGCCTCCATCGGCTGCCACCTCCAACCGTGATACAATAAAGCAGGCACAATAACCACTATCTGCCAAGAGCACACCTGCCGGACCTGCGAAGAGCTCTTCTTCTTCTTCTATGGCATCAACAGGGCACACAAGTGATATTATTTGTCGTCGTTGTAAGGGAAGAGGACATTTTGTGAGAGAATGCCAATCTCAGCGTGTGATGATTTTTACTGAGGATGGTGGGTATGAGTCTGCTAGTGACTATGATGAGGAGACTTTGGCTCTTATTACACATGAAGAACACGGAGGAGAGGATTCTGATCATGAGACGCAATACATGGCTGCTGAAGATGCTGACATGTATGAATGTTTAGTTGCTCAACGTGTTTTGAGTGTGCAGGTTACACAAGCTGAGCAAAATCAGAGGCATAATTTGTTCCATACAAAGGGAGTTGTGAAGCAACATTCTGTTCGCGTCATCATAGATGAAGGGAGCTGCAATAACTTGGCTAGCATGGAGATGGTGGAGAAGCTATCTCTCACCACAAGACCACATCCACATCCTTACTACATCCAATGGTTCAACAACAGCGGCAAGGTTAAGGTAACACGTACTGTTCGTGTGCATTTTAGTATCTCTACATATGCTGATTATGTTGATTGTGATGTGGTACCTATGCAAGCATGTTCCTCATTACTTGGTAGACCATAGCAATTTGATAAAAAATATGTACACCATGGTAGAAACAATCAGTATACTCTTGTTCATAAGGATAAAAATATTACTTTGCTTCCTATGACTCCTGAATCCATTTCGAAAGATGATATTAATAGAGCTAATAAAGCAAAACAGGAGAAAAATAAGAGTGAAAATCAGATTGTGGCAAAAGAATTTGAGCAACAAAGGAAACCTAATAATAAACCATCTAGTGTTGCTTCTGAAATTAAATTGAAAAGTGCATGTTTACTTGCCACAAAATCTGATATTGATGATCTAGATTTCAGCAAATCTGTTTGTTATGCTTTTGTGTGCAAAGAGGCATTATTTTCATTCGAGGACGTGCCTTCCTCTTTGCCTCCTGCTATCACTAACATTTTGCAGGAGTTCGCCGACGTCTTTCTAGAAGATGTGCCACCGGGATTACCACCTATTCGAGGGATTGAGCATCAAATTGACTTAATTCCCAGTGCATCATTACCCAACCGTGCTCCACACCGTACCAATCCAGAGGAGACGGAGGAGATTATGCGTCAAGTACAAGAACTGCTCGACAAAGGTTATATACGCGAATCCCTTAGTCCTTGTGCTGTTCCTATCATTTTAGTGCCGAAAAAGGATGGTACGTCATGTATGTGCATTGATTGTAGAGGCATTAATAATATTACTATTCGTTATCATCATCCTATTCCTAGGCTAGATGATATGCTTGATGAATTCAGTGGCTCTACAATATTCTCCAAAGTTGATTTGCGTAGTGGATACCATCAAATTCGTATGAAATTGAGAGATGAATGGAAAACAACATTTAAAACTAAGTTTGGATTATATGAGTGGTTAGTCATGCCTTTTGGGTTAACTAATGCACCTAGTACTTTCATAAGGTTAATGAACGAAGTTTTACGTGCTTTCATTGGACGATTTGTGGTAGTTTACTTTGATGACATATTGATTTATAGCAAATCTTTTGATGAGGACATCAATACCATTGTTACACCCACAGCCCCTACTGTTACATATACTGGACCAATTACTAGAGCTCACGCACGCCAATTAAATTACCAGGTACTTTCGTTTCTTGGTAATGATTCTAATGTTCATGAGATTATGATGCTGCCTAAATTGGATACATTTGTTTTGCTTACAAATGAAGGGCCTAACTTGGAGAAGGATGAACATTGGAGCAAGAACACACATGGAGTTGATGGCATGCGCAAGGGGATCAAGAACGGAGTTACAAGTGATGATTTCAGGACTTTAAAGCCGCCATAAGGAGTGCATGAAGCCTTGGACGAAATATACAAGATGCCACTTCATAATATTCGTCCATAGGCTATTCTAGGTGTTGCGTCACCTTATTAATAGGCCAGGCCCATGTAATTTCGAAATACTTAAGTATAGGCTATTTTTAGAGTCCGTATGTGTGGGGAAACAAGAGTTAGGGTTGGTTTCGGACCCCACCCTCAAGGGCCACGAAATTCCCCCCTCTTCCTCCATATATACAGCCCTTAGGGCATCGTTTAGACTTTGGGTTTTGTTTAGATCAAAAGTTCGCCATAGCTGCAACTTCGCGTACTTCGTTTGTGTCCAACGACCAGACCAAGATGTCACAGAACCCCACCTTGATCAATAAAGCTTTCATCTTATATTCGCAATATCCAGATTGCAATCTCAGTTTCTTGCTTGTTCTTTGTTTGCTCGCAGGAAACAGACACTCGTGGTCAGGTTGATCGTGCTCCGGCATGGTCAATAACCCTCGGAAGTTGGTTTAGCGATTGCTAAGGCGCGACGTCTCGCACGTTCGTAGTCGGATCGTCAAAGTCAACTCCCACAGAAAACGATAGCCACCATCTCATCGAAACATTGGGACCCTTGCCTCTATCAAGTGGTATCAGATTTCCAGGTTGCTCGGTGAGATTTTACAGTTTTTCGTAGATTAGATCGAGTGTGTTCTTCATACCTACAGTCCACGAAAAAGCCACAAAAAAAATTTAGGGTTAGTTCATCATATCCGAACCAATCTGAGCCTTTGCATAATCTTTTTAGGGTTTTTGCTTTGTTGAATTTGTGGTTGCATCGTCGTGTCAAGTTGCTGGTCTTAGAGTCTAGTCTTTTAGAGTTTCGAGTTCTGGTCATAAGTTGTCACGCCGCCGCCGCACCATCATCATCGCCCATCTACCACTTTTTCTTATCCGCCACCGCTCTGAATCCATATCCATATACCACCACCAATCCGTATCCATATACCACCACCAATCTGTATCCATATACCACCACCGCTATCATATACCACCACCGCTGCCATAGACCACAACCATATATCCACCACCAATCCGAGTTCTTCTCATATTAGGTTTGTTCTTGAGATCAATCTAAATTCCGATTCGTGTTTCCTTGCCTGCGTAGGTCTCGGAAAAAAAAAGTCTGGAGACCCCCGGGCAGTTTTTAGGCCAAAATTTCCACGGGCAAATTTTTTTCCCTATCCTATTTTTAGGCTTTTCTGAGTCTTTTGAGCCACGTGCCATCATAGTGATTTTTTGTCGCACTTTTTCGTCGTCGCTGCCCTGATTTCCGAAAAAAAGTGAAAAAAAAATTCGTGCCCATCCTATCAGTTTGACGAGGGAAGAGTTTTGAGACACTCGCCATTATAGTGATTTTTCGCAAAAAAAAGAGGAGCGCAAAAAAAAGAGCGAAAAAAATAGTTCCAGAGTGTGCTTTTCCCTTATTTATGTGCAGTGCCATGATTTTGTTAGTGTTCTAGGCTCGCGTCTCTAGCACGGTCTAGCCTAGGACCAGCACAGTACCGTCTTGAGCATTTATTCAACTTTGCATCTCTGAATTGATTATTGCTGACCCTTTTTGCTACCATATTATAAGCCTTCCCAGCTCCACATACATCTACGTCGTGCGTTTGACTCTCCCTGGCAATCGCTCTATCCAAGCTTTTGAGAGTTTTGACTATAACGGTTGCCGATCACCGCCTGCTGTTGGGTAAGAACTGGTAAGAATTTGAGATTTGCTTGACGGATTTGTGACACCCGCCACCACCACCACTTGTTAGTAGTCTGTAGGATCATATTCTTGTGTGTTTCTATTGCTGCTAACCATGCCAGGATCACAATCCGACGAGACTGACTGGGAGAACTTGACGAACAAGGAGCTTCATGATACGTTTCAGCAAATGATGAGTGTACAGGTGCAAGATGTGATAAACAGATTTGAAGAGGCCATGGAGAAGATAGATGGCATGGAGAAGACGTTTGAAACAAAGCTCGATAACAAGTTTGCTGAATTGCTTTCGCGTTTTCCACCACCACCACCGGCTGCTCCTGCCGCACCTCTGCAACAACAGCAACAACACCGACTACCTCCACGTCGGGAAACAGCCCTCCGCCGAGCGAGCCGTGTCCCTCTTCAGTCGGGCCAAACTGCTGGTGCTGCTGTTGATACTTCTGTGGCTCCTACTGCTGATGTGGAGGAGGATGATTATGTGGGAGATTATGAGGATGAGGTTGATCAAAATCAGAACTACGTGCCACCACCAGCACAGCAACCACCAGGTCGTCCACATGCAAATAATGGCAATGGTAGGGCTCACCCTCAGGTACGAGATCATGACCATCTCCCTAAACTAAAATTGAATATTCCACCATTTGAGGGTAGATATGTTCCTGATATATATCTTACTTGGGAGTTAGAAACTGAACAACGATTTACATGTTTACAATATCCCGAGGAGAGACGTGTTCCTGCTGTTGTTTGTGCATTCACTAGTTTTGTATGTGTTTGGTGTTCTGAGCATTGTAGATTATTTCCTATTCCGGCTACTTGGGCTGCTTTGAAAACTGCTATGCGTACTCGTTGGGTTCCACCATATTATCAACGTGAATTACTTCAAAAATTGCAGCGCTTAAGACAGGGGAAAAATTCTGTAGAAGAATATTATCAGGAATTACAAACTGGCATGATTAGATGTTGATGAGGACATGACTACCTTGGATATGACCAAAAATATTGCATATATGCATATTTGTCAGGTGATTTCTAGTGCAAACTATTCAATAATCTATTTATGTTATCCAGAACAAAAATACTTCACACACTTTTGTGTTTTGTCTAATTGCAGGTGTATGGGACATTTGTACAATCCACATATGAAGATAAGGAAGAAAGAGATGTTTATTTGCTGTCCAAAAAGTTCTCTCACGTCACTTTTGGCCCAAGAGAAGATAGAGTCCAAGTCTCTCACGTTCTGGATTCAGATTCGGACTGCACAGACACACCTGACTCAAAACGCACACAAGTTTTTCATACGGACTCCGAATTGGGTGATTCGTTTTTTGTTGGAAACTAGATTTCGTGCACTTTCCAACCCAATTGGAATCACCTTCAAATTCATCCGGAGCGTTGAGTTGTGGACGAAACAATCTGATGCTGCAGCAGAATCCGAGTCAAACTACAAGTCCAAAGGTGTTACATCACCTCCACTTGGGCCCATTGGCCTTGTACGACCTAGATTTAGTTTTAGGCTGCCTTGGGACGTCCTCCCACCTCCTTGGCCGCCACCCCTTGCTCCTATATAAGTAGATCCATCTAGTAGCTTTTCCTTGGGATTTGTTTAGTTAAAAGTTAGCCATTGCAACTTCGTGTACTTCGTTTGTGTCCAACGACCAGACCAAGACCACTTCCGGATCCCCACCATTATCAATACCTCATATATATTTGCAATATTCAGATTGCTTTATCATATTTTTGCTCGTTCTTCGATTGCTTGCAGGAATAGACCTTCGTGGTCAGGCTGACCGTGCTTTCGGCATCGTCAGTAACCTCAGGAGATTGGTTTAGCGATTGCTAAGGCGCAACGTCGTGCACGTTTGTAGTCGGATCGTCAAAGTCGTCTCCACCAAATCGATAGTTATCATCTCATCGAAAGATCGGGACACCCCCGCCTCTATCACATCCAAATGCACATGATCAGGTTAATGTATCTATACCACCATTTAATGGCCGTTTTAAACCTGCTTTATATATTGAATGGGAGTTCGACATAAAAAATATATTTGCTTCCCATAATTTCAATGAACATAAAAAGGTTAAGGTTACGGTTGGTTCTTTCACTGGTTATGCTTTGGTTTGGTGGAGTGAATATTGTAGGTTACACCCTGATTATATACCTACTACTTGGGATGATTTGAAACTTGCCATGCGACATACTTTCGTCCCTGCTTATTATACTCGTGACATGATTAAGAAGTTGCAACACTTAAAACAAGGTAGTGAAACTGTAACAAAATATTATGATGATTTACAAACTACCTTGTTGCATTCCTCTTTAGAAGAAAGTGAAGATGATTTTATGGATAGATTTTGGGGAGGATTAAACCGTGATATTCAAGAGATACTAATTCATGAAGAGTGTTATCCTATGGACCATTTGTTTCATCTTGCTTGCAAAGCTGAACAGGAAATAAAACGACGTGTTGGCCACGAGGAGAACAAGCGCACGGTGCACATTCCAAGAGTTGATATGATTGTTCCTTCAACTACTAAGCATACTATGACAACCACATCTGTTGTTGTCAGGACTACATCACCTCCACCATGTGACACATCGCCCCCGAGAGTGGCTACATCATCTGAGTTGATCATAAGAGGTAATGACAAAGGTACTGATCTTCCATCTCTACATGAGAATGATGAATGCCTTGTCAATTTGAATGCACCATCTGATGAGCTACCCACTACTTTGATCTCACCACCTATTTTAGAGGACTACGTTGATAATTTGACTTTGCCATGTGATCAAACAACTGAAATACCAACAATTTTGAGTGCACCCATTGAATTAACTATTGATGCAAAAGAACCAATGTTTAATCATTTTGATATGACCTCTAATCTTGGTGATGATTCTGTGTTGAATGACTTATTGCATGTTTGCGTATTTAAGCATGTTGTAGCATGTAAATTTGATGCAAGTAAGGTTTATTCACCAATGTTGGGATGGTTTAATGATGAACATTGTCAATCTTTTGAAATGAATAAGAGCTTCACTTATATGTGCAAACTGAGTTGCAATATTTTCATGCCTTCTACTTCTTGTGCTAATTTTTTGGCTTTAGATTTTATGAACTATGCAAGTTACTCATCTATTCATGTGTCATATATGCAAAAATCAAGGGAAGTAAAAATGGATGATATATACATATACAACATGTACACCTTGTCTCTTTTGTTAGCCACATTTCAGATTAAGCAACGCCGAGGACGGCTTTATTTTCAAGAAGGGGAGGATGATGAGGACATGACTACCTTGGATATGACCAAAAATATTGCATATATGCATATTTGTCAGGTGATTTCTAGTGCAAGCTATTCAATAATCTATTTATGTTATCCAGAACAAAAATACTTCACACACTTTTGTGTTTTGTCTAATTGCAGGTGTATGGGACATTTGTACAATCCACATATGAAGATAAGGAAGAAAGAGATGTTTATTTGCTGTCCAAAAAGTTCTCTCACGTCACTTTTGGCCCAAGAGAAGATAGAGTCCAAGTCTCTCACGTTCTGGATTCAGATTCGGACTGCACAGACATACCTGACTCAAAACGCACACAAGTTTTTCATACGGACTCCGAATTGGGTGATTCTTTTTTTTTGTTGGAAACTAGATTTCGTGCACTTTCCAACCCAATTGGAATCACCTTCAAATTCGTCCGGAGCGTTGAGTTGTGGACGAAACAATCTGATGCTGCAGCAGAATCCGAGTCAAACTACAAGTCCAAAGGTGTTACATCACCTCCACTTGGGCCCATTGGCCTTGTACGACCTAGATTTAGTTTTAGGCTGCCTTGGGACGTCCTCCCACCTCCTTGGCCTCCACCCCTTGCTCCTATATAAGTAGATCCATCTAGTAGCTTTTCCTTGGGATTTGTTTAGTTAAAAGTTAGCCATTGCAACTTCGTGTACTTCGTTTGTGTCCAACGACCAGACCAAGACCGCTTACGGATCCCCACCTTTATCAATACTTCATATATATTCGCAATATTCAGATTGCTTTTATCATATTCTTGCTCGTTCTTCGATTGCTTGTAGGAATAGACCTTCGTGGTCAGGTTGATCGTGCTCCGGCGTGGTCAATAACCTACGGAGATTGGTTTAGCGATTGCTAAGGCGCAACGTCATGCACGTTTGTAGTCGGATCGTCAAAGTCGTCTCCACCAAACCGATAGTTATCATCTCATCGAAAGATCGGGACACCCTCGCCTCTATCAGATGTGGTATTGTTGAGGAGAATGAAGCTATGCTTGCATGTTTTATGGGTGGATTAAATAGAGATATTCAGACGATTCTAGAGTATAAGGAGTATACTAATATCACTTGTTTATTCCATCTTGCTTGTAAAGCTGAACGTGAAGTGCAGGATCGACAGGCATTGGCGCGGACTAACTTTTCTGCAGGTCGACCTTCATCATGGACACCACGTGCATCATCTACTTCCACACGTTCTGCTACACCAGCGCCTCCGTCGGCTGCCACCTCCAACCGTGATACAATAAAGCAGGCACAATCACCATTATCTGCCAAGAGCACACCTTCTGGGCCTGCAAAGAGCTCTTCTTCATCCATGGCATCAACAGGGCAAACACATGATATTATTTGTCGACGTTGCAAGGGTGGAGGTCATTATGCGAGAGAATGCCCATCTAAGCGTGTGATGATTGTTACTGAGGATGGTGGGTATGAGTCTGCTAGTGACTATGATGAGGAGACTTTGGCTCTTATTACACGTGACGAACACGGTGGAGACGATTCTGATCATGAGACGCAATACATGGCTCCTGAAGATGCTGACAGGTATGAATGTTTAGTTGCTCAATGTGTTTTGAGTGTGCAGGTTACACAAGCTGAGCAAAATCAGAGGCATAATTTGTTCCATACAAAGGGAGTTGTGAAGGAACATTCTGTTCGCGTGATCATAGATTTTCTGAGTGTTTTGGCATATATACCGCCCTTAGGGCATCGTTTAGACTTTGGGTTTTGTTTAGATCAAAAGTTCGCCATAGCTGCAACTTCGCGTACTTCGTTTGTGTCCAACGACCAGACCAAGACGTCACAGAACCCCACCTTGATCAATAAAGCTTTCATCTTATATTCGCAATATCCAGATTGCAATCTCAGTTTCTTGCTTGTTCTTCGTTTGTTCGCAGGAAACAGACCCTCGTGGCCAGGTTGATCGTGCTCCGGCGTGGTCAATAACCCTCGGAAGTTGGTTTAGCGATTGCTAAGGCGCGACGTCTCGCACGTTCGTAGTCGGATCGTCAAAGTCAACTCCCACAGAAAACGATAGCCACCATCTCATCGAAACATCGGGACCCTTGCCTCTATCATCTTTGGAGGAACATTTGGAACATTTACGTGTTGTTTTTATTGCTCTACGTGATGCATGTTTGTTTGGTAACCTTGGAAAGTGCACCTTTTGCACAGACCGAGTATCTTTTCTTGGCTATGTTGTTACTCCACAGGGAATTGAAGTTGATAAAGCCAAGATTGAAGCTATTGAGAGTTGGCCACAGCCCAAAACGGTCACACAAGTGAGGAGTTTCCTTGGCCTTGCTGGTTTCTATAGGCGTTTTGTGAGAGATTTCAGCACCATTGCTGCACCTCTCAACGAGCTTACAAAGAAGGATGTGCCTTTTGTTTGGGGTACCGCACAGGAAGAAGCCTTCACGGTATTGAAAGATAAGTTGACACATGCTCCTTTACTCCAACTTCCTAATTTCAGTAAGACTTTTGAGCTTGAATGTGATGCTAGTGGAATTGGATTAGGAGGTGTGTTATTACAAGATGGAAAACCTGTTGCATACTTTTCTGAAAAATTGAGTGGGCCTAGTCTGAACTATTCTACTACTAAGATGTGCCCTTTTGAAATTGTGTATGGTTTCCTACCTCGTGCACCTATTGATTTGTTGCCTCTTCCATCTTCAGAGAAGGTTAATTTTGATGCTAAAGAACGTTCTGGATTGATTTTAAAAATGGATGAGTTAACTAAGGAAAACATTGAGCGTATGAATGCTAAATATAAACTTGCTGGAGATAAGGGTAGAAAACATGTTGTGTTTGCACCTGGAGATCTTGTTTGGTTACATTTGCGTAAAGATAGATTTCCTAATCTGCGCAAATCAAAGCTAATGCCATGTGTTGATGGTCCTTTTAAGGTGTTAGAGAAAATAAATGATAATGCATATAAACTTGAGCTACCTGTAGATTTTGGGGTTAGTCCCACTTTTAACATTGCAGATTTGAAGCCTTATTTGGGTGAGGAAGATGCGCTTCCGTCGAGGACGACTTCATTTGAAGAAGGGGAGGATGATGAGGACATCAATACCATTGTTACACCCACAGCCCTCCGTTTAGGCCCAAAAAATTTCGAAAAAGCATTTTTCGAAAAAAATTCTGGCTATCCTATTTTTAGGTGTTTCTGAGTGTTTTGAGACAGGTGCCATTATAGGAAGTTTTTTTTGACCCGTTTCCAGTTTTTGGGTCCGGGCAGTCGAAAAAACGAAAAAAAAATTGGTCGAAAAAATTTCGTGCCCATCCTGTCAGTTTGACCTAGGAAGAGTTTTGAGACACTCGCCATTATAGTGATTTTTCGCAAAAAAAAAGCAGCGCAAAAAAAAAGAGCGCAAAAAAAAAGAGCGAAAAAAAATCCAGAGTGTGCTTTTCCCTTGTTTACGTGCAGCGCCGTGATTTTGTTAGTGTTCTAGGCTCGCGTCTCTAGCACGGTCTAGCCTAGGACCAGCACAGTACCGTCGTTGAGCGTTTATTCAAGTTTGCATCTCTGAATTGATTTTTGCTGACCCCTTTTGCTACCATATTATAAGCCTTCCTAGTTCCACATACATCTACGTCGTGTGTTTGACTCTCCCTGGTAATCGCTCTATCCAAGCTTTGAGAGTTTGGACTACAACGGTTGCCGATCACCACCTGCTGCTGGGTAAGAACTGGTAAGAATTTGAGATTTTCTTGACGGGTTTGTGATACACCACCACCACTTCTTAGTAGTCTGTAGGATCATATTCTTGTGTGTTTCTATTTGCTGCTAACCATGGTAGGATCACAAGCCGATGAGACTGATTGGGAGAACCTGACGAACAAACAGCTACATGATAAATTTCAGCAAATGATGAGTGGACAGGTGCAAGATGTGCTAAACAGATTTGACGAGGCCATGGAGAAGATAGATGGCATGGAGAAGACGTTCGAAACAAAGCTTGATAGCAAGTTTAATGAATTGCTCGCGCGTTTACCACCACCGCCGCCGGCTGCATCTATCGCACCTCTACAACACCAACAACAACGCATCCTTCCGAATCAGTATGGACGAGCGAAGCGTGTTCCTATTGAGGATGGCCAAACTTCTGGTGCTGCTGTTCCTGTTATTGATGCTTCTTTGGCTCCTGCTACTGCTGCTGCTGGTACCCAGGAGGATGATGAGTATGCGGGCGATAATGAGGATGAGGTTGATCAAAATCAGAACTACGTGCACCCACCAGCACCACCACCAGCAGGTCGACCTCAGGTATATATTCGTAATGGTAGGCCTGCACCACCACCTCAGGTACGAGATGATGTCCATATTCCTAAACTAAAATTGAATATTCCACCATTTGAGGGTAGATATGTTCCTGATATATATCTTACTTGGGAGTTAGAAACTGAACAACGTTTTACATGTTTACAATATCCCGAGGAGAGACGGGTTGCTGCTGCTGTTTGTGCTTTCACTAGTTTTGCATGTGTATGGTGGTCTGAACATTGTAGATTATATCCTATTCCAACTACTTGGGCTGCTTTGAAAACTGCTATGCGTACTCGTTGGGTTCCACCATATTATCAACGTGAATTGCTTCAAAAATTACAGCGCTTAAGACAAGGGAAAAATTCTGTAGAAGAATATTATCAGGAATTACAAACAGGCATGATTAGATGTGGTATTGTTGAGGAGAATGAAGCTATGCTTGCACGTTTTCTGGGTGGATTAAATAGAGAGATTCAGACCATTCTAGACTATAAGGAGTATACTAATATCACTCGTTTATTCCATCTTGCTTGTAAAGCTGAACGTGACGTGCAGGATCGACAAGCATTGGCGCGATCTAACTTTTCTGCAGGCCGACCTTCATCATGGACACCGCGTGCATCTTCTACTTCAACTGCACCAGCACCTCAATCAGGTGCCTCCTCCAGTCGTGATACAAGAAAACAGGCACAACCACCATTATCTGCCAAGAGCGCACCTGCTGGGCCTGCATAGAGTTCTTCTTCTTCCATGGCATCAATAGGGCACACAAGTGATATTATTTGTCGTCGTTGTAAGGGAGGAGGTCATTATGCGAGAGAATGCAAATCTCCGCGTGTGATGATTGCTACCGCCGATGGTGGATATTAGTGACTATGATGAGGAGACTTTGGCTCTTATTACACGTGAAGAACATGGTGGAGATGATTCTGATCATAAGACGCAATACATGGCTCCTGAAGACGCTGACAGGTATGAATGTTTAGTTGCTCAACGTGTTTTGAGTGTGCAGGTCACACAAGCTGAGCAAAATCAGAGGCACAATTTGTTCCATACCAAGGGAGTTGTGAAGGAACGTTCTGTGCGCGTCATAATAGACGGAGGGAGCTGCAACAACTTGGCTAGCATGGACATGGTGGAGAAGCTTTCTCTCACCACAAGACCACATCCACATCCTTACTACATCCAATGGTTCAACAACAGCGGCAAGGTTAAGGTAACACGTACTGTTCGTGTGCATTTTAGTATCTCTACATATGCTGATTATGTTGATTGTGATGTGGTACCTATGCAAGCATGTTCCTTATTACTTGGTAGACCATGGCAATTTGATAAAAACTCTATACACCATGGTAGAAACAATCACTATACTCTTGTTCATAAGGATAAAAATATTACTTTGCTTCCTATGACTCCTGATTCCATTTTGAAAGATGATATTAATAGAGCTAATAAAGCAAAACAGGAGAAGAATAAGAGTGAAAATCAGATTGTGGCAAAAGAATTTGAGCAACAAATGAAGCCTAATAATAAACCATCTAGTGTTGCTCCTGAAATTAAATTGAAAAGTGCATGTTTATTTGCCACCAAATCTGACATTGATGAGCTAGATTTCAGCAAATCTGTTTGCTATGCTTTTGTGTGCAAAGAGGCATTATTTTCATTCGAGGACGTGCCTTCCTCTTTGCCTCCTGCTGTCACTAACATTTTGCAGGAGTTCGCTGACGTCTTTACACAAGACGTGCCACCGGGATTACCGCCTATTCGAGGGATTGAGCATCAGATTGACTTAATTCCCGGTGCTTCACTGCCAAACCGTGCACCATACCGTACCAATCCAGAGGAGACGAAGGAGATTATGCGTCAAGTACAAGAGCTTCTCGACAAAGGTTATATAGGCGAATCCCTTAGTCCTTGTGCTGTTCCTATTATTCTAGTGCCGAAAAAGGATGGTACATCACATATGTGTGTTGATTGTAGAGGCATTAATAATATTACTCTTCGTTATCGTCGTCCTATTCCTAGGCTCGATGATATGCTTGATGAATTGAGTGGCTCTACAATATTCTCCAAAGTTGATTTGCGTAGTGGATACCATCAAATCCGTATGAAATTGGGAGATGAATGGAAAACAGCATTTAAAACTAAGTTTGGATTATATGAGTGGTTAGTCATGCCTTTTGGGTTAACTAATGCACCTAGTACTTTCATGAGATTAATGAACGAAGTTTTACGTGCTTTCGTTGGACGATTTGTGGTAGTTTACTTTGATGACATATTGATTTATAGCAGATCTTTGGAAGAACATTTGGAACATTTACGTGTTGTTTTTATTGCTCTACGTGATGCATGTTTGTTTGGTAACCTTGGGAAGTGCACCTTTTGCACCGACCGAGTATCTTTTCTTGGCTATGTTGTTACTCCACAGGGAATTGAAGTTGATAAAGCCAAGATTGAAGCTATTGAGAGTTGGCCGCAGCCCAAAACGGGCACACAAGTGAGGAGTTTTCTTTGCCTCGCTGGATTCTATAGGCGTTTTGTGAGAGATTTCAGCACCATTGCTGCACCTCTCAATGAGCTTACAAAGAAAGATGTGCCTTTTCTTTGGGGTACCGCACAGGAAGAAGCCTTCTCGGTATTGAAAGATAAGTTGACACATGCTCCTTTACTCCAACTTCCTGATTTTAATAAGACTTTTGAGCTTGAATGTGATGCTAGTGGAATTGGATTAGGCGATGTGTTATTACAAGATGGCAAACCTGTTGCATACTTTTCTGAAAAATTGAGTGGGCCTAGTCTGAATTATTCTACTTATGATAAAGAATTATATGCTCTTGTTCGGACTTTAGAAACATGGCAACATTATTTATGGCCCAAAGGATTTGTTATACATTCTGATCATGAATCTTTGAAACATATTAAAAGTCAAGCTAAACTGAATCGTAGACATGCTAAATGGGTTGAATTCATTGAGACTTTTCCTTATGTCATTAAACACAAGAAGGGAAAAGAAAATGTTATTGCTGATGCATTGTCTCGCCGTTATACTATGCTTTCACAACTTGACTTCAAAATATTTGGTTTGGAGACCATCAAAGATCAATATCTGCATGATGCTGATTTTAAAGATGTAATGCAGAATTGTAAAGAAGGAAGAATGTGGAACAAGTTCGTCGTTAACGATGGATTTGTGTTTCGTGCTAACAAGCTATGCATTCCAGCTAGCTCCGTTCGTCTTTTGTTGTTGCAGGAGGCGCATGGAGGAGGATTAATGGGACACTTTGGCGTGAAGAAGACGGAGGACGTACTTGCTACACATTTCTTTTGGCCAAAGATGAGACGGGATGTTGAGCGTTTTATTGCTCGCTGCACTACATGTCAAAAAGCTAAGTCACGACTCAATCCTCATGGTTTATATATGCCTTTGCCTGTACCTAGTGTTCCTTGGGAGGATATATCTATGGACTTTGTTTTAGGTTTACCTCGAACAAAGAAGGGGAGGGATAGCATATTTGTTGTCGTGGATAGATTCTCGAAAATGGCACACTTTATACCATGTCATAAAAGCGATGATGCTGTTAGTGTTGCTGATTTGTTCTTTCGTGAAATTATTCGCTTGCATGGTGTGCCAAATACTATTGTTTCAGATCGTGATACTAAATTTCTTAGCCACTTTTGGAGATGTTTATGGGCTAAGTTGGGGACTAAACTGCTTTTTAGTACTACTTGTCACCCCCAAACTGTTGGACAAACTGAAGTACTCAATAGAACGTTGTCTACTATGCTTAGGGCTGTTTTGAAGAATAATAAGAAAATGTGGGAGGAATGCTTGCCTCATATTGAATTTGCTTATAATCGTTCATTGCATTCTACTACTAAGATGTGCCCTTTTGAAGTTGTATATGGTTTCCTACCTCGTGCACCTAT
Source organism: Triticum dicoccoides (assembly GCF_002162155.2). Taxonomy (NCBI): domain Eukaryota; kingdom Viridiplantae; phylum Streptophyta; class Magnoliopsida; order Poales; family Poaceae; genus Triticum; species Triticum dicoccoides. The sequence continues at coordinate 362,463,743 of NC_041392.1, forward strand.
TGATTTGTTGGCTCTTCCATCTTCGGAGAAGGTTAATTTTGATGCTAAACAACATGCTGAATTTATTTTCAAAATGCATGAGTTAACTAAGGAAAACATTGAGCGTATGAATGCTAAATATAAACTTGCTGGAGATAAGGGTAGAAAACATGTTGTGTTTGCACCTGGAGATCTTGTTTGGTTACATTTGCGTAAGGATAGATTTCCTGATTTGTGCAAATCAAAGTTAATGCCACGTGCTGATGGTCCCTTTAAGGTGTTAGAGAAAATAAATGATAATGCATATAAACTTGAGCTGCCTGCAGATTTTGGGGTTAGTCCCACTTTTAACATTGCAGATTTGAAGCCTTATTTGGGTGAGGAAGATGAACTTCCGTCGAGGACGACTTCATTTCAAGAAGGGGAGGATGATGAGGACATCAATACAATTGTTACACCCACAGCCCCTGCTGCTATACATACTGGACCAATTACTAGAGCTCGTGCATGCCAACTAAATTACCAGGTACTTTCGTTTCTTGGTAATGATTCTAATGTTCATGAGAATATGATGCTGCCTAAATTGGATACATTTGTTTTGCTTACAAATGAAGGGCCTAGCTTGGAGAAGGATGAACATTGGAGCAAGAACAAGCATGGAGATGATGGCATGCGCAAGGGGAACAAGAACGGAGTTACAAGTGATGATTTCAGGACTTTGAAGCCACCATAATGGGTGCATGAAGCCTTGGACGGAATATACAAGATGCCACTTCATAAATTTCGTCCCGAGGCTATTTTAGGTGCTGCTTCACCTTATTATTGGGCCAGGCCCATGTAATTTCGAAATACATAAGTATAGGCTATTTTTAGAGTCCGTATGTGTGGGGAAACAAGAGATAGGGTTGATTTCGGACCCCTCCACCAAGGGCCACGAAATTGCCCCCTCTTCCTCCATATATACAGCCCTTAGGGCATCGTTTAGACTTTGGGTTTTGTTTAGATTAAAAGTTCGCCATAGCTGCAACTTCGCGTACTTCTTTTGTGTTCAACGACCAGACAAAGCGTCACAGAACCCCACCTTGATCAATAAATCTTTCATCTTATATTCGCAATATCCAGATTGCAATCTCAGTTTCTTGCTTGTTCTTCGTTTGCTTGCAGGAAACAGACCCTCGTGGTCAGGTTGATCATGCTCCGGCGTGGTCAATAACCTCTCGGAGTTGGTTTAGCGATTGCTAAGGCGCGACGTCCTCGCACGTTCATAGTCGGATCGTCAAAGTCGACTGCCACCAAAGCGATATCCATCATCTCATCGAAAGACGGGACACCTTTGCCTCTATCAGGGCGTTAAACGATAGTGCTTGTTCGGAGGCAACCCAGTTTTTTTTTATTCCTTTGCTTTTTGCTCCTGATTAGTAATAAATAATTTATCTAGCCTCTGTTTTGGTTGTGTTTAATTAGTGTTTGTGCCAAGTAGAACCGTTGGGAAGACTTGGGGAAAGTCTTTTTGATCTTGCTGTAAAAACAGAAGCTTTAGCGCTCACGAGAACTGCTGCCATTTTTATTTGGAAAGTGTTATTTAGTTAATTCTTTTTGCAGATGATTAATAGATAAACCTCACGTCCAGCAATTTATTTTAGAATTTTTGGGGTTCCAGAAGTTGCGTTAGCTACAAATTACTACAGACTGTTCTATTTTTGACAGATTCTGTTTTTCGTGTGTAGTTTGCTTATTTTGATGAATCTATGGCTAGTAAAAGAGTTTGTAAACCATTGAGAAGTTGGAATACAGTAGGTTTAACACCAATATAAATAAAGAATGAGTTCATTACAGTACCTTGAAGTGGTGTTTTGTTTTCTTTCGCTTACGGAGCTCACGAGATTTTCTATTTTGAGTTTTGTGTTGTGAAGTTTTCAAGTTTTGGGTAAAGATTTGATGGATTATGGAACAAAGAGTGGCAAGAGCCTAAGCTTGGGGATGCCCATGGCATCCCAAGGTAAAATTCAAGGGCACCAAAAAGCCTAAGCTTGGGGATGCCCCGGAAGGCATCCCCTCTTTCGTCTTCGTCTATTGGTAACTTTACTTGGAGCTATATTTTTATTCACCACATGATGTGTGTTTTGCTTGGAGCGTCTTGTATGATTTGAGTCTTTGCTTTTTAGTTTACCACAATCATCCTTGCTGTACACACCTTCTTAGAGAGATTCGCATGATTTGAAATTTATTAGAATACTCTATGTGCTTCACTTATATCTTTTGAGCTATATAGTTTTTGCTCTAGTGCTTCACTTATATCTTTTAGAGCACGGTGGTGGTTTTGTTTTCTAGAAACTATTATTCTCTCATGCCTCACTTATATTATTCTGAGAGTCCTTTAGAACAACATGGAAATTTGCTATAATATAAAAACTTTCATAGAAGTGCATTGAATACTATGAGAAGTTTGATACTTGATAATTGTTTTGAGATACAGAGATGGTGATATTAGAGTCATCCTAGTTGAGTAGTTGTGAATTTGAGAAATACTTGTGTTGAAGTTTGTGATTCCTGTAGCATGCACGTATGGTCAACCGTTATGTGATGAAGTCAGAGCATGATTTATTTATTGATTATCTTCCTTATGAGTGGCGGTCGGGGACGAGCGATGGTCTTTTCCTACCAATATATCCCCCTAGGAGCATGCGCGTAATACTTTGTTTCGATAACTAATAGATTTTTGCAATAAGTATGTGAGTTCTTTATGACTAATGTTGAGTCCATGGATTATACGCACTCTCACCCTTCCACCATTGCTAGCCTCTCTAGTATCGCGCAACTTTCGCCCGTACCATAAACCCACCATATACCTTCCTCAAAACAGCCACCATACCTACCTATTATGGCATTTTCACAGCCATTCCGAGATATATTGCCATGCAACTTTCCACCGTTCCGTTATTATGACACGCTTCATCATTGTCATATTGCTTGCATGATCATGTAGTTGACATCGTATTTGTGGCAAAGCCACCGTTCATAATTCTTCATACACGTCACTCATGCATCATTGCACATCCCGGTACACCACCGGAGGCATTCACATAGAGTCATATTTTTGTTCTAAGTATCGAGTTGTAATTCTTGAGTTGTAAGTAAATAAAGTGTGATGATCATCATTATTAGAGCATTGTCCCAGTGAGGAAAGGATGATGGAGACTATGATTCCCCCACAAGTCGGGATGAGACTCCGGACGAAAATAAAAAAAGAGAGAAAGGCCATAAAAAAGAAGAAGGCCCAAAAAAATGAGAGAAAAAGAGAGAAGGGACAATGCTACTATCCTTTTTCCACACTTGTGCTTCAAAGTAACACCATGATCTTCATGATAGAGAGTCTCCTATGATATCACTTTCATATACTAGTGGGAATTTTTCATTATAGAACTTGGCTTGTATATTCCAAATGATGAGCTTCCTCAAAATGCCCTAGGTCTTCATGAGCAAGCAAGTTGGATGCACACCCACTTAATTTTTTTGTTGAGCTTTCATATACTTATAGCTCTAGTGCATCTGTTGCATGGCAATCCCTACTAACTCACATTGATATCTATTGATGGGCATCTCCATAGCCCGTTGATATGCCTAGTTGATGTGAGACTATCTTCTCCTTTTTTTTCTTCACAACCACCATTCTATTCCACATATAGTGCTATATCCATGGCTCACGCTCATGTATTGCGTGAAGATTGAAAAAGTTTGAGAACATCAAAAGTATGAAACAATTGCTTGGCTTGTCATCGGGGTTGTGAATGATTTAAATATGTTGTGTAGTGAAGATAGAGCATAGTCAGACTATATGATTTTGTAGGCATAACTTTCTTTAGCCATTTTATTTTGAGAAGACATAATTGCTTAGTTAGTATGCTTGAAGTATTATTATTTTTATGTCAATATTAAACTTTTATCTTGAATCTTTCGAATCTGAACATTCATGCCACAATAAAGAAAAATTACATTGAGAAATATGTTAGAAAGCATACCACATCAAAAATTCTTCTTTTATCATTTACCTACTCGAGGACGAGCAGGAATTAAGCTTGGGGATGCTTGATACGTCACCAACATATCTATAATTTTTGATTGCTCCATGCTATTATATTATATATTTTGGATGTCAATGGGCTTTATTTTACACTTTTATATCATTTTTGGGACTAACCTACTAACCGGAGTCCCAGCCCAAATTGTTGTTTTTTTTGCCTATTTTAGGGTTTCGAAGAAAAGGAATATCAAACGGAGTCCAAACGGAATGAAACCTTCGGGAACGTGATTTTCTCAACAAACGTGATCTAGGAGAGTGGGCGTCAAGAAACAACGGAGGAAGCCACGAGGCAGGGGGCGCGCCTACCCCCTTGGGCGCGCCCTCCACCCTCGTGGGCCCTTCGTTGCTCCACCGACGTACTTCTTCCTCTTATATATATCCACGTACCCCCCAAACATCCAGGAGCACCACGAAAACCTAATTCCACCATCGCAACCTTCTGTACCCGAGAGATCCCATCTCGGGGCCTTTTCCGGAGCTCCGCCGGAGGGGGCATTGATCACGGAGGGCCTCTACATCAACTCCATGGCCTCTCCGGTGATGTGTGAGTAGTTTACTTCAGACCTTCTGGTCCATAGTTATTAGCTAGATGGCTTCTTCTCTCTCTTTGGATCTCAATACAAAGTTCTCCTCGATCTTCTTGGAGATCTATTCGGTGTAATCTTCTTTTGCGGTGTGTTTGTCGAGATCCAATGAATTGTGGGTTTATGATCCAGATTATCTATAAACAATATTTGATTCTCCTCTGAATTCTTTTATGTACGATTGGTTGATCTTTGCAAGTCTCTTCGAATTATTAGTTTGGTTTGGCCTACTAGATTGATCTTTCTTGCAATGGGAGAAGTGCTTAGCTTTGGGTTCAATCTTGCGATGCTCGATCCCAGTGATAGAAAGGGAACCGACACGTATTGTATTGTTGCCATCGAGGATAAAAAGGTGGGGTCCCAGTGAGGAAAGGATGATGGAGACTATTCCCCCATAAGTCGGGATGAGACTCCGGACGAAAAAAAAAGAGAAAGGCCATAAAAAAAGAAGAACGCCCAAAAAATGAGAGAAAAAGAGAGAAGGGACAATGCTACTATCATTTTTCCACACTTGTGCTTCAAAGTACCACCATGATCTTCATGATAGAGAGTCTGCTATGATATCACTTTCATATACTAGTGGGAATTTTTCATTATAGAACTTGGCTTGTATATTCCAATGATGAGCTTCCTCAAAATGCCCTAGGTCTTCATGAGCAAGCAAGTTGGATGCACACCCACTTAGTTTTTTTGTTGAGCTTTCATATACTTATAGCTCTAGTGCATCTGTTGCATGGCAATCCCTACTCACTCACATTGATATCTGTTGATGGGCATCTCCATAGACCGTTGATACGCCTAGTTGATGTGAGACTATCTTCTCCTTTTTTTTCTTCACAACCACCATTCTATTCCACATATAGTGCTATATCCATGGCTCACGCTCATGTATTGCGTGAAGATTGAAAAAGTTTGAGAACATCAGAAGTATGAAACAATTGCTTGGCTTGTCATCGGGGTTGCGCATGATTTAAATATGTTGTGTAGTGAAGATAGAGCATAGCTAGACTATAAGATTTTGTAGGCATAACTTTCTTTGGACATTTTATTTTGAGAAGACATAATTGCTTAGTTAGTATGCTTGAAGTATTATTATTTTTATGTCAATATTAAACTTTTATCTTGAATCTTTCGAATCTGAACATTCATGCCACAATAAAGAAAAATTACATTTAGAAATATGTTAGAAAGCATACCACATCAAAAATTCTTCTTTTATCATTTACCTACTCGAGGACGAGCAGGAATTAAGCTTGGGGATGCTTGTGTGACGCCCGGATATTTAAGCTACAGTAATTCTTTACTAATGATGCCACGTCACTTCGATTACTGTCGCTAATCTCGTGTTAGTTCGGAACCGATTCAAGTTCTAATTAAAAATCAAGCAAACAATAGACGTTTTCAAATATTAAAACTAAAATGTTCGGAGTGAACCAAATATTGCATAGATAATTATGGTGGAGAAACCACACCTTTATAAAATGTTTAAATAATATGAGGTGAATAAAACAGCAGCAAAGCAATTATTCAAATGCTTTAAAAAAATAAACAATTTAAAACTATTTTTATTTCAGTGCTAAACGGTTTGTGGCAGTGGCATGAATTGTAACACTATTTTAGGTGCCACTTTTGTATTTTTGGAAACTAAAATAAAACAAATAAGAACTAAAAGAATAAATAAAAGAAAAG